>NC_082648.1:64917808-65220838 GCF_028023285.1 Balaenoptera ricei
CCAGGACATGCTTTTAAGTTCTCTTTAGCCCTGACCTCTCCTACTCTTGGTGTACATGTGAGCTCCACTTATATGTCTAGTATCTCTATATCAATATGTTATAAGTAGAACCCATCATTATTTTCTTCCATACCTACTCCTTCACAACTTCACAACTCTTCTTCACCTTAGATTGTGGTATCAACAGCCATCCATCCAACTGCTTTGGCCAAAAACTTGGATTCATATTTTATTCTCCTTCCTTCCTTTATCCATCCTTCAACAAATCCTATTGGTTTTACATATATATATATATAACATCACTATTCCATTACATACTACCTAGTCTAAGGCACCAACACCTCTCACTGCAATCATTGCAATAACTTCCAAGTGTCTGGTATGTGGTAAGTTAAATCACTTAAGCTATCTCAGTGTTATTTTTGCCCTTCTGCAATCTATTTTCTGCTTGGTGGCCAAGTGACGTTTACTGAAACCAGCCAACTCAGAACCAATCACTGACCCGTCTAAAAACCTCTGCTTTGAGAAGAAAACACAAACTTTTTGACCTGGCGCATACACCCTGCATGATCTGTTCTCTGCTTTTCCTCTCTGACCCCACCTCCTCCCATTCTTTCACTGGTACAAGTACTTTCTGACTTGTTCATCACTTTATCCACAGCAGAATGCTGAGCGCAAGAGTAGGCCCTCAATACATTTGTCAAATGCACAAAAAAATATTTTTATATATTTTCCTGAGCCTAAGAAGAAGTCCTCCTTTGGCTTTGGTGCTAAGCAGAGCCCAAACTAAGTCTTAGGTGGGTGTTCATGTGAGATTTTGGAGCCGATAATCAATGAATGAAAGTTTAGGGCAGTCAGGGCCCGCTTTGCGACCTGTACTGTGTCCCTTCCTTGACCTCTTCTGCAGGATTAGCTCCACCTGAGCTCCAAGGCCCATCCTGAGTTAAGACAGGAGTACTCCAAGGGCCTTTGTTTTACCAGCAGGTGACTCAGCTTGACAGTTCCTTAATACCAGCCCAACTATGACCTTGTGCCTTATTTCTGGGTCCAACTTCATATCTTGATACTTGTTTTGGTAACTGAATTTCTGCCTATTTCTTTCTGTCTCAGCATCTGCTCTGTAATTCCTTCTTCCTGGTCTAGGACCCACCTATACGCTCATGTCCACTTTAGTTGACTTATATCCAATGTTTTACTCTATCGGACATTGCTGTAAATATCTTCTAAAACTGATTTAGCATCCTAGTTGAGACCTGAGAGTACCAAAGCCATCCATAAGAGGATGAGTGAACAGCCATCATGTTGGAACTCAGCCTTTAGAAAACACCCAAAGTTATTTATGAATGAATCTTGTGAAATCGCTCACAAGCAATTAGAAAACAATTACAACAAAATCCCCGTGGTGTTCAGCATTTGCATAGTCCCCAAATACTTCTAGCTCCTTTAAAAATGGAAAACCAGAATTAGGAAAGAATTTAAAGCAGCTTTTAATGTTCTGGAAGGCCAGTCCTAGTTACTGGCCAAGAGGGCAATACTAACAGTAATACCCTTGGAATTTGCAAGGCGAAGAGAGTCTGGCCCATAGTGGGTGCTCCATAAATCAAGGGGGGTCAATGAATGAATGGCAGACCAAGGACTATCCCCGAAGATCTCTCTAAGTGGACTGAGGATGGAGACTGACAAAAGAATATACTCTGGGGGGAAATAACTAGGCTTTGACTTTGCTTTGGAACATGGCAATAAAATATGAAAATAGGTACTCAGACATAGTTATTTCTTAAAATAGCATATTCAATTAAAATGACTGAAATATTTGAAGTGAGGTCTTTCACCACTCCAGACTGAGTTGAAATTCTCCAGAATTTTTTTCCAGTAAGTCCTTGCCCAATTGCCTATGTGGTTTGGGGAGAAGTATTGGCAGGACATTTTCTGATAAAGGTAGAAATCTGGCAGCAACACCTCAAAAGGAATCTGGATGTCGTTCATAAAATCACCTCTGGTACTTATAGAGGGTCATTTTACTAGATCGTTTGAGTATCAGTTTCCTTAAATATGTGATTTTAATGATGATTGCATCATTCTTAAGTGTGAGTTTGTTTAGAATCTATCTGAAGTCCAATTTTTGATCTTTAATATTACAACAGAAATCAGATGGAGCTGAGAGGGATCTTAGGCAGTAATTTATAACTTTTCAAATATTAGAGCTCAAGTTGTCTTTATCAGACAACCCGGGTCCCATTTTTTCCAAAAAGATATTTATATGTTTAGAGGGACTCTACTATTGGAGACACAATTTATGCCTTTTAAAGGAAATAAACATTGCACTTACTTTGTTGGGAGTTATTGTTAAACTTTACAAACAAACCAAAACAGTAATTACATTAGTGTTTTAAAATAGAAATTATACTTTAGAACATACAGTCGAATGCTATAGTAACTTGGAAAACACAAAGACAATAAATTACATTACATTAATGTAATGTAATTACATACATTTTATTGTTAAGGGGAAGATGTAAGAAAATACAAATCAAAGTAAGAGTAAGTTTTATGAAAACCCTTCATTCCACCTGGTAAATGTCACATCCCACAATTGATAATGTACCATCAGCTGAGAACCACTGGTCTAAGAATCAAATGAGCATTATAGTTGAATCATGTCCCCGTAAAAGATGTTGAAGTCCTAGCCCCCAGTACCTATAAACGTGACCTTACTTAGAAATAGCGTCTTTGTAGATAAGCAAAGTGGTATGAGATTGGTGGGGTGGGCTTTAATCCAATATGACCAGTGTCCTTGTAAAAAGTGAAAATTTGGACACAGAGACAGACAAGTACACAGGAAGAATGCCATCTGCAGACAGGCAGAAATCAGGGTGATACAAGCCAAGGAACACCAAATATTGACAGCAAATCAGCAGAAGCTAGGAGAGAGGCATGGGACAGATTCTCCCTCACCGTGCTCAGAAGAAAACAACCCTATTGACACCTAGATCTTGGATTTCTAGCTTCCAGAACTGTGAGACAATAAATCTCTATGCTTGAAGTCACCCAGTTTATGGTACTTTGTTATAGCAGCCCTAGCAAGTTAATATAGCTAGTCATCTGGTTATCTAGATTAATAGTCTGCCTGTCTATCTATATCTTTCTATCTATTGATTTACTATTTAACAGCAGTAGAACTATTTCTTCCCCAAATTTCTTCCTGAAAGCCATGCTGGTTATCATCTGTTCACCCCTCCTTATCCTTTTTTTTTTTTTTAATCTTTCTTTTTTTTTTTTTAAATTAATTAATTTATTATTTATTTATTTTTGCTGTGTTGGGTCTTCGTTTCTTGTGTGAGAGCTTTCTCTAGTTGCGGCAAGCGGGGGCCACTCTTCATCGCGGTGCGCGGACTTCTCACTATCGCGGCCTCTCCTGTTGCGGAGCACAGGCTCCAGACGCGCAGGCTCAGTAGTTGTGGCTCACGGGCCTAGTTGCTCCACTGCATGTGGGATCTTCCCGGACCAGGGCTCGAACCTGTGTCCCCTGCATTGGCAGGCAGGTTCTCAACCACTGCGCCACCAGGGAAGCCTGCTCCTTATCCTTTTATTGCCCCTTTCCTCCCTGCTCTGTGCTCCAGGAGGTGTCTCTATGAACAAAATTAATGGATTGCTTTGCCCTCTGGCTTTCACTTGGGTTCAGCCAATGACAAGAC
Source organism: Balaenoptera ricei (assembly GCF_028023285.1). Classification (NCBI taxonomy): domain Eukaryota; kingdom Metazoa; phylum Chordata; class Mammalia; order Artiodactyla; family Balaenopteridae; genus Balaenoptera; species Balaenoptera ricei. Next base: position 64,921,504 of record NC_082648.1, read on the forward strand.
AAGCAGCAACAAGAGACCAGAGGCAGAAGGCAGGTGAGGTCGGGGTGTTCTTTTCCCTGGTTTCTCCTTTGCCTTCTGGTTCAGTCCCTTCTCTGAAGATCACTATTCCTGCCAGGTGTCCCCCTCCTCACGACACAGCTCTCTCTGTGGCCACTTCCTCCCCTGGTCCCCCTTCAGGCCCAGAGTACTGTCCTAAACCCCATGGTTTCCCCACCTTCCTGTTCACACATGATTAAGCCCTCCTCAAATCATTTCACCTTCAGCGATCTTTTTGTTTCCTGCTGGAGCTCATTGGTTTAAAATAAGGAACAGGATTTGGAGCCCAGTTCCCTAAACTATCAAAACAACTGCCCTTGAGATTCTATGGTGGTCTAGTGTTCTAGAGCTTTTAAGCCTAGAGTCATAAACTACATGCCCAGGAGGGCCAGTCAGGTAATGAAAATGAGTGGTATGCGTTGGCCGAGGAAAGGTTTTGGAGACTTGAAGAACAAGCTGTTGCTAAGGGGGCAGCAGCTACTCCACTCCAGCTGACTTTTCACCACTTGGGAATGGAGACCCAGTGTTGCCAAAATTAACTTTTTTAAAAAAGAGAAACCAGAAATCAAGATTTTTTTATGTGGACATTCTTGGTGTTTTGATGTTGGCAGCTAGTTCAAAAAATGTTCAAACACAGCAGGCCAAGCAAAATACTTCTTCAGTCTAGACTTGTGACCTCTGTCTCAGCCCCATCTTTGCATCTTCCTGGATTGCCAGAAACTACCTGAACCATATTACCTTGGATCCTCCAGAGGAATTACAATGCAATACTGCACCTAGGTTGTTTGTTTTTTGTTTTGTTTTGTTTTTTATTAAATGGTGAGATGAAAGAAAGTATCTCTACCCTTTGTATTATACACATTTGAAGACATTTTTTACTAGATTATTTGTTGTTCTTTCCTTAAAGATACACGAAATAAATTCCTCTCAAGAATTTAGCTCCATGAAAAAGTCTGTATTGCTCTTGAAAAGCACACACATCTTATTTTACTGGTTAAAGGGATAAATAAGAGAGTGGCTTCTATGTCAGGCACCATACTTGGTATTTTATTTAGAACAGGCTAGGCTCATGCTGTGTTCATAGACAACTCCAAAATTTCAGTGGCTTAACACGGAAAGTTTACGTCTCACTCATACAAAGTCAGGGAACTCTCCAGAGTAGCTGTTTTCCTCTGTGACCCAAGCTGCCGGGAGCTGGTGGCTCCTCTCAGTCAATGTATATGCTGCATGGAGGAGATGCAGGGCCTTGCAGTTCCTCATCCAGAAGAGACATGTGTCTTTTCTGCTCACAATTCATTGGTCAAAACCAGTCTCATGCCCCTGCCCAACTGTAAAGGGGTCAAGAGGTGTAATTTTCCATGTGCTCAGGAAGAAGTGGAGATCAGGAAGGGTGAGCACCAGCAGTATCCTCTGTTGGCATCTTCAATATTATCTGAATGCTATGAAAGCTGTTACAGTTCTCTTTTTGCTTTTGACTACAGAAGCTCAGAGCAGCTAATTGTAGGCTAAATATATCCTAAATATCCTCCAGATAGTTTTCCTTTTCCCTTTGTATATTAGGTCATGTTCTTTCTTATTTTAATGGGGCCCTACTGTGTGTCTGTGTGTATACTTTTTATTGTAAGCTGCCTCTTATCCATTAGGGAAGAATACAGAAGAAGAATAGTAAATGAACTGATTAATGGAAATAAATAGGAAAAAGTTCAATATACAGATGTATATTGGGGAAGAATACAGAAAAAGAATAGTAAATGAACTGATTAATGGAAATAAATAGGAAAAAGTTCAATATACAGATGTATACTTCACAGCAACGTCTGATGCTGACTCAGACCATTTCAGACTCTGAAAAGGCAGAGCATCAAGAGGTCAGAATAGTAACAGTGGTAACCATAGAAACAACCTTGTCCTACACCCTTCCGAGACCTTCCCCCGCCATGCCCTTCCCTTCTCTTGGTACAGCCCTGAGGTGGCGTGTGTGAGCTTACTACTGGAGGTTTGCTTCCTTGTGGGTCCCACTGGACACTGGGAGCCATTGCTGCTCCCCCCCCTGGTTATGGCCTCACACTGGTACCTTGCTGTCTTCACCCAAGGCTCCCCCTTCATTACAGTTCTTTTCCCAGGTTCCCAAGGATGGCAACCTCATTCTTTTTTTTTTTTTTTTTAATTTTTAAAAAAAATTTATTTTATTTTTGGCTGTGTTGGGTCTTCATTGCTGCGTGCTGGCTTTCTCTAGTTGTGGCGAGTGGGGGCTACTCTTTGTTGCGATGTGCGGGCTCTCATTGCGGTGGCTTCTCTTGTTGCGGAGCACAGGCTCTAGACACATGGGCTTCAGTTGTTGCAGCACGCGGGCTCAGTAGTTGTGGTGCACGGCCTTAGTTGCTCTGCGGCATGTGGGATCTTCCCAGACCAGGACTTGCATTCCCTGCATTGGCAGGCGGATTCTTTTTTTTTTTTTTAAAACATCTTTATTGAAGTATAATTGCCCTACAATGGTGTGTTAGCTTCTGCTTTATACCAAACTGAATCAGTTATACATATACAATATGTTCCCATTTCTCTTCCCTCTTGCATCTCCCTCCCTCCCACCCTCCCCATCCCACCCACCTAGGTGGTCACAAAGCACCGAGCTGATCTCCCTGTGCTATGCGGCTGCTTCCCACTAGTTATCTATTTTACATTTGGTAGTGTATATATGTCCATGACACTCTCTTACCCTGTCACATCTCACCCCTCCCCCTCCCCATATCCTCAAGTCCATTCTCTAGTAGGTCTGTGTCTTTATTCCCGTCTTGCCACTAGGTTCTTCATGGCCTTTTTTTTTTTTTTCCTTAGATTCCATATATATGTGTTAGCATACTGTATTTGTTTTTCTCTTTCTGACTTACTTCACTCTGTATGACAGACTCTAACTCCATCCACCTCATTACAAATACCTCCATTTCATTTCTTTTTATGGCTGAGTAATATTCCATTGTATATATGTGCCACATCTTCTTTATCCATTCATCTGTCGATGGACATTTAGGTTGCTTCCATGTCCTGGCTATTGTAAATAGAGCTGCAATGAACATTTTGGTACATGACTCTTTTTGACCTATGGTTTTCTCAGGGTGTATGCCCAGTAGTGGGATTGCTGGGTCGTATGGTAGTTCTATTTGTAGTTTTTTAAGGAACCTCCATACTGTTCTCCATAGTGGCTGTATCAATTTACATTCCCACCAACAGTGCAAGAGTGTTCCCTTTCCTCCACACCCTCTCCAGCATTTATTGTTTCTAGATTTTTCGATGATGGCCATTCTGACCGGTGTGAGATGATATCTCATTGTAGTTTTGATTTGCATTTCTCTAATGATTAATGATGTTGAGCATTCTTTCATGTGTCTGTAGGCCATCTGTATATCTTCTTTGGAGAAATGTCTATTTAGGTCTTCTGCCCATTTTTGGATTGGGTTGTTCGTTTTTTTGTTATTGAGCTGCATGAGCTGCTTGTAAATCCTGGAGATTAATCATTTGTCAGTTGCTTCATTTGCAAACATTTTCTCCCATTCTGATGGTTGTCTTTTGGTCTTGTTTATGGTTTCCTTTGCTGTGCAAAAGCTTTTAAGTTTCATTAGGTCCCATTTGTTTATTTGTGTTCTTATTTCCATTTCTCTGGGAGCTGGGTCAAAAAGAATCTTGCTGTGATGTATGTCATAGAGTGTTCTGGCAGGCGGATTCTTAACCACTGCGCCACCAGGGAAGCCCGGCAACCTCATTCTGACAGTTTTCTTATAGCCCTTCCTCTGCCATAATGATTTCAGATAACAATCTCCAGAGACTTTTTGTTTTTTTTAAATCACCCACTGATAAGCATTTCTGAGGACATTTCAATATCCTTATTTAGTAAGGCCAGGAGTTTCCTTTTAGTTGCTTCCATTTCTTAGAATTCCAAGCCTGTTCCACCGTGGGTGACTGACTACAGAGGGTGTTCTGCTGGTGTCTTTTGTTCTCCTCCCATCTTGAGCACATTGTTAGTCCTAAGGGATTCTCCCAGGGGACTGTTAAGTTTCCATAGATTTGGAGGAGACTGGTAACTGCCACCAAGTGGTGAATGTTTGTGGCAGAATAATAATAAAGCTATTATTGTTCTTATTATAATAACTGCAACTGCTAGTGATCAAATGCCTGTCATGTGGCAGGACTTCTTCATATGTTATTTAATTCCTCACAGCATTCTATGACATTTATAGTGCAACCCACTTTGCTGATGAGAAAACGGCCTCAGAGAGGTGAATTCACTGACAGTTAAACAGCTAATACTACGGCACAGCTGGGAAGTGAACAGTCATCTGTGGGGTGTCTAAGAGTGTGTTATTGCCTCCCTATTTTCTTGCCTCCCAATCCAAGGAGTAGTTGTGCAAGATGAGCCTTCTTCTGAAACTCCCGCTACATAGCAATATGTTTATTCCATACATAATAATGAACAGTATTCCACTATGACCGATTTTTTGGTAAGTTTGTCAATCAAATTCCTCAAGCTCTCCAGCTTAAGGGGATTAAAAAGAAACTGATTCTAATGAAGGGATATTATTTATAAAAAGCTGGTGGAGGAAACAAACAAACTTATCTTTCAGAGATAATCCTTTTAAACATGAAGGAAAACCCACCTCGAATTTCTTAATCAGTACCTTCTGTAGAGCTCCTTGGCTGACAGAGATAGGAATTTAGGAAGGGATAAAGTGAGGTGTTCTCTTTCTGATGCTGCAGCTGAGATTTTCATCTTGCTAGGGTGTGCAAAGCACTCTCAAGCTCAGCAGGAAAATATTGAAGTTAAGTTTTTCTATCCCTTCTGAGCCTTATCAGATTTTCATGCCACAGAGAACAGTGAACATGCTGGAGAGGCAGGGATAAATGAAATGTCCCCTTTGGTGAAGGAAGAGTGATCACCACCAGTACTGTAGTTTTGTTTGTTTGTTTGTTTGTTTTCTGCTGATAACAAAAAGAAATGGTTTAATAACTAGTAACTATTGTGTCATAAGGGAAACATGCTATTTGACTTGCTTAGTCCAAGGATAAACAAATCTCTTTTTATCACCCATTGACTTCATTATTTAACCTTATCATTTTAAGTTTTCATTCCTCTTTTTCTTGAGGAAAAGAATAGAAACTACAAGAAATAACACTTCGGTGCTTGTATTAGTCTGCTCGGGCTGTCATAATAAAATGTTATAGATTGGGTGGCTCACACAAGAAGAATGTGTTTCTCACAGTTCTGGAGACTGCAGGTCCAAGATCAAGGTGCCAGCAGGGTTAGTGTCTGGTTAGTGAGAGCTATCTCCTTGGGTTGCAGACAGCTGCCTTCTTGATGTGTGGCCATGGCCTTTTCTTGGTGAATGCAGGTGGAGAGAGGGAGAGAGAGAGAAAGAGAAAACAAGCCTCTGGTGTCTCTTCTTATAAGGGCACTAATCCTATCATGAGGGCCCCACCCTCATGACCTCATCTAAACCTAGTTACCTTCAAAAGGCCCATCTCCAAATACCATTGCATTGGGGGTTAGGGCTTCAACATACGAATTTGGGGAAGGACACAATTGTCCATAGCATTCTACCTCTGCACTCTTTCCCCAAAATTCATGTTCTTCTCACATGCAAAATACATTCATTCCATATCAACAGCCCTTAAAGTCCTAATTTATTTCAGCATCAACTCTGAAGTCCAAAGTCTCATCTAAATATCATCTAAATCAGATATGAGTGAGTTTTGAGGTATGATTCATCCTAAGGCAGAATTCCTCTTTAGCTGTGAACCTGTGAAACTAGACAAGTTATGTGCTTCTAAAATATAACTGTGAGACAGGCATAGGATAGACATTCCCACTCTAAAAGGGAGAAATAAGAGAGAAGGAAGGGGTGACAGGTCCCAAATAGTCCACAGCCTAGCAAGACAAATTCCATTAGATCTTAAGGCTTGAGAATAACCCTCTTTGGCTCAAGGTCCCGCCTTCCAGACCCACTAGATTGGCAGTGTCACCCCCAGGGCTCTGCAGGGCGGCCCTGCCCCTTTGGTTTCCTCATTTCCAATAGCATGTTCCTCATTTCCATCTGAGACTTCACCAGATTCAGCCTTACCATCCGTATTTCTAGCATGTACCTCAAAACTCTCCCAACTACTATTCATTACCTAATTCCAAAATTGCTTCCACACATTTAGGTATTTTTTTTACAGCAGTGCTCTTTTACATACAATAATTTCATGAGACCTTTTGATAATGACACCTGGGAATTTATAGTAATCAAGATATAGAAATCTTCCCATTATTCTTTTTGTGCCCAGAACCTAGTGAACATTGCAAAAATAAAATTAATCCAAACCTGAAAAAATATTGTGGGTTTCAAATAAAGTATTTCTCTTCATATAATAGGATCTATGCTTTCAGAATGATATAAAATTAGGGCCACTAATTCTTTTTTTTTAATTTCCTTATTGATTAGCATTTAAAATCAAATTTATATATGCAGATCATTGAATTGGTCAGTTAATCCTATAAGATTTATTAAGATAAAGCAAAGACTTCAGTTTCCCCCCTTAATTTGGGGGAAGCTGATTATATTAATCGATGCTAACAGTTAAAAAAAGAAGGCAGAGCTAATTAACTCCTGTTTTGCTTCTATTTTCTCTGATATAAACAGTGGTCTTGAAACAGGAAAGCATTTATAACACAACATAAAGAATAAATTATAGTTTACTAAGATGATATTATAGGTTAAGATGTAAAGAGAACACAACAACCTCGTTAGATGAACTCAGATATTAAGGCCTTAACAGTTTACATCTAGGCATGCTGAAGAAAGTTTTTAGGTTCATTTTAGTGCACTTTGAAATTCCAAACAACCACTGAAAATGAGAGTGAGAGAAATAGAGAACGAGAAAGGGTGTGTGATGGGTAGATGTCCTGATTTTTTTTTTTTTGCAGAGGGGAATGCCTGGTTAAATTCTCAAGAGGATTCTCCAGAATATAATTTATGAGCCTTTAGAAGCAAATGGAGTATTTACCAAAAGCCAGTCTGAGTTCCCTCTCTGTGGGTTCACAGGTTATCCAGTGTAGAGGTGAGCACAGTAGGGGGCCTTGCTTCTTTCCTCGGCTCAAAACCCTAGATGCCAACATCCCTTCAGCTTCATTTAAGGGCTTCTCAAGAAACCTCTTCTCAGTAAGTTTGGGAACACATACTATAGCAATGAAATAGCTAGGTTTCACTAGACCATTCGAAAACATCAGAGTACCTTTGTGAATAATGTGGTAGGCTGCATGATCATGCGCTGTGATGACCTCGTGGTTGTTTGAGCAGTCATACCACCTTCCTCCCTTTCCAACCTCACAGGGTTACTGTAGGAAGATGTCAACCATCAGTACCACTGAGGGAATCACATCTGTTGAGATTTCAGGCATCAAGGGGGGACTGGGGAGACTTCTTCTGCAAGGGTATTTTTTGGTACCCCCCGAAATAATATCAGGTTGGCAACTTCTTGGTTATGGTTCCTGAGGATAGTAGCCCTTGAGTAAATATTTTTAAAGCCACAAAACGAGCTTTGCAAAGAATGAGAAAAGCAAAACAAAGGGCTGTTTTATATTTAAGATTTAAATCTCTGTTCTTGGACATGAGCCTAGTTCTATCAAAACAGTGATATCCATCCAACAAATCCTGTACAAACTATCCTGTAGTGAATATCTACAGAAATGCTGATTTTCCAATTGAATTATTAATACATAATTGAAGAACTATTCTATTGCTCTTACATTTCTTTTTTTAAAAACACTTTGAAAAGTTAAATGTGCTTTATAAGTGTAACCTCAGAAAACTTCTCATTCTCACCATGAGATAAATAGAAAGATGGTTTTGTTTTATTGTAATATTTTTATAAGTGGCAAATAAAACCCTGCAGAATACATGAGTTTACCAAGATGATTGAGTGAAAAAACTGAGATCAAAATTTCTCCTTTTTTTAAAAAATAAATTTATTTATTTTATTTTATTTTTGGCTGCGTTGGGTCTTCATTGCTGCGTGCAGGCTTTTCTCTGGTTGCGGCGAGTTGGGGCTACTCTTTGTTGTGGCGCGCGGGCTTCTCATTGTGGTGGCTTCTCTTGTTGTGGAGCACAGGCTCTAGGCTCACGGGCTTCAGTAGTTGTGGCTCGCGGGCTCTAGAGCACAGGCTCTGTAGTTGTGGACACGGGCTTAGCTGCCCCACGGCATGTGGGATCTTCCCAGACCAGGGCTTGAACCCGTGTCCCCTGCATTGCAGGCAGATTCTTAACCACTGCGCCACCAGGGAAGCCCCTCTCCTTTTTTTGTGTAACTCTCATTACCTTTCTTTTTTAGTGGAAATTTTCCTTAAAAATATGTATCTGTGGGACACTGGTTTACAAAATGCTTTTTCATTGTGATATTTTTTTAGATTTATGGAAATCTTGCCTCTAGGCTCTGACCATTTGAAAGCAAGGGGAAAGGCAGTTTGGTTCACTGTTTAGGGTGTCACTGTTTAGTTGTGTAGATTTAGTAAATCTTACTGTTTTGTGGTTCAGCTTTATTTAGTTTTGTGCTCACCCAAACGCTTGAGAATAAACCAAATCACTTTTTTTCCCTAGTGCTGTATTCACTGTGCCTTGAATGGAAATTAAATGCAAATGCTTTCATTGCACTATCCCCTTGTTAATTTATCACATGTTTAAACACAGCAACATATTGGAGAACGTTGTTATTTCGTAATCTTCAGATTCTTTGCACAATGATATTAAGAACAGAATAATGAGTAAAGATAAGCCAATGGGACGCACATGTCTACAGGGCAACTGGCAGCAGTCCCACAGCCATTAGTCTGTGGTATCTGGTGAAATTGCTGGAGTCAGCTTGCACTCCAATTGCATGACAGAGCAAAAAGAAGGAAGAAAAATATCTCCGGAGGTGAGCGAAGTACCATGTTCAAACCTTAATTATGCTCTCAAATAGTTTGTTCTCTCTTTTAAAATGTATGTTTTGATAAAACTCTTGCTCTGTAGCAGATTTTGAGTTAAAATTAGTGATGATAATAATAATAATAAAAACAATATAGAGTGCCAACTTCCCGGAAAGAGTAAAGTTAGAGAGTATTCTGCAGAACATAGTACCAGAAGGTACCCAGTAAATATTTATGGATGTGATTGATGGTGTGTGAGGGCAATTAAGGGAATTAAGTTGTTCCATTGTTGTCTTGATATACCAAGGGTAGAAATGCTAATCATAGCCAAACATTATGGGGCTAAATTCATGGGCAGGGTTGTGTACTCAGTGATGATTATATACACATGAAGAGAGAGATAAGGAAACAGTGTTGGAGATTCTTCCTTGTCTTTCTTCTTTCTTAGCACATTTTATCCATCAGATTTGGTTTTAAAACCTGCCTTAAAATAAGCAAACACCACCCCACATGCATTTAAACAACATTTCACAAATGGCTGCAACCTAAACCTACTTTACTTAATATTTCACATTGTTCTGGACTTTACTCGGTCTCTATATCTCAATAATCATGTTTCAAAAAATAGCTAGTATTGTTTTCAGGAGAACTTCTTTACTTCAGCAGAGTATTGATAAGCTTGATTGCATGGTAAGTCATAAGACATTTTAAATGGACTTTGCTGACCCTATCATTCATTTTTTTAAAAGTGTTGATTCTCTGTGATCCCTGCCTCTCATGCTTAAAATGTAGTTTAAAATCTGGATCAATAAATAAAGCATAAACAATTCCCAAAGTGTTTGGTCCCCCAAAATTCTATTTAAAACTTAGTTTCTGCTTCCATACTTTCCAATACCACATTATACTCCTATTAATTGGTTGTTTTCCCAACCTCATTCTTTCACTCTCTCCCTCCCTCCCTTCCTTCCTTTCTCCCTTTCCTCCTGCCTTCTGTTTCCTTCCTACCAACATTGTGGATGGTGGTACATTCACTGAGATGGGCAAGACTAAAAGAAAGAGTAGGCTTTGGATGAAGACATGTCATGTTTCAAACATTTTCAAATCTCCAAGTGAAGATGTCAAGGTGCAGCATATATAAGATAGGAGTCCAGAGGAGGGGGTGGGCCTACAGATATAAAATTGAAAGTCAGTTGTGAATTAACATGTTTAAGCCACAACATTCAATAAAATCCCTTGAAGTCCAGTTAAAGAAGAGAAATGGCTAAGAACCAAACCCAGGGCATTCTAACATTTACAGATAGGGAAGAGAAAAAGGGAAAATAACATTTAAATGTGTTAATACAATTTTATTTTAAGGAGTCTACTATCCCTATCGAGCTGTTGATCCCTGTTATTTATTTTGGAGGTGCCATGGAACACGGTTTTCTCTTCTCAGCACTTTAAAAAATTGGCTGTCTGAAGTCTAAGGAAAGTGTCTGATTGAAGTTGTTTGGTCCAGTACTGTGAAGTTGCTCCATATTTGTGTCGGTTGTGAGGCCAGTGCTTAGATAATGGGGCTTCCCAAGACTGAGCCAAGTAAGGTACATTATCAAATACCAGAACTACAAAGGTGTCAGTCCATGTCAGGTGGAAAATGTAAGATGCAATTTAGGACTGAGACAGGAGTGTCTGGAGCTGAGAGTCTCACAAAAGTGGAAAGGTAAAATAGGCAGGAAGTGAGAAAAACAAAAGTAGTAATGGTAGGGTCAGAGTAGGCTGTCTGACATGAAGCTGGTAAGTTGTATTCAATCTCCTGAATACTTTCTGGCATCTGCCTTTTAAGCTGTGCTTGAAACAGCCAAACCACATCAGACAAAACCTACCATCTGCCTTTTTTTGCATTTCTAATTTTAAAGTGCATAGTCATCTTGTCCCAAATGTTCTCACTTTCAGTTCCGATGGTCAGAATCACATCCACGGCTTCCTTCTAAGAGTAAGACTCACATTCAGATTTCATTAAGACAACTGAGTGTCAACAACCCACCAGGCACTGGGCCGGTCACTTGTACATACATCAGCTCTTTTAGGGATTAAATTGTCATCTTGGCCAAGGCAGAAGTTCATATAAATAGCTTACACTGCCACAGTTTAAAAGCCATGCGTACATTTCCTAAATCCTCTTGTGTGCAATATTTGCTTAATCGTTTGTCTCATCTGGAATATTTGAAAACTTAGTCCTGTATGATTTAGATGTGGTGTCAGAGCTAAGTCTTCAGAGCTAATTTGCTTCTTCTGTGCAGAGAAGGGCACATCTGACATAATGTAACAAGTCACATTGCCAGGATAAGAATAAATAACAAACTTTAAACAAACAAATAAGAAACCAAGTCATAAAATGAAGGAACACTAGAAATATGGCCAAATACTGTCATTGTGGAGGGGCCTGAGTCCGACAATAAATTAGATAAGTGAGTCTTTGGCTGTGTCGTGCAGGCAATTACCTCCTCTGAGACCAGATATTCCTTCCTGGGTTATCTGTGTCCTTAAGGCTCTTAAATGACTTACCAGCATCAGAGAATTATTTTCAAAATTTTGAGAACTGAAAGAACATTCTACACGTACTCATCTGGGACATAGCTTTGTATTTTTGCCCTTAGCTTCATTTTCCAACTGTACCATATCATTTCTGACTGCCTGTGTGCCCCTGGAACCTCATTATGTTTATCTAGGCTCAGTTCTGCATCACCTTTCCAGTGGGATGCTGGTTATTTTATCATGAACTAATACTATGGCTTCAAACGAGAAGACGTGTGTAAGTCAGTGGTTACCCACTGCATGATGTGGACTCCCTATCGTATTCCCCAGCTAGCGTGAGCCTGGTCCTCTGGAGAGATGAGGGCAAGGAGAGCGGCCAGGCTTTCCCTGATGGTGTTCCGCATGCTTGGATGCCAGGAGAGTGAACACGCAGTTTCCCGTTCCACGGTTCTCCGGTCCCCTTCCTGGAAGTGATGCTCTTGCATACATCACATGAATCCTTGTAATAGGCAACTGTGTGATTTATTACTTAACCAAGACCAGTAAGAGAAACAAAGGTTTCGTGGCTTATTTTTGGTAAAGGAGGCAAGAATATACAATGGAGAAAAGACAGCCTCTTCAATAAGTGGTGCTGGGAAAACTGGACAGCTACATGTAAAAGAATGAAATTAGAACACTTCCTAACACCATACACAAAAATATACTCAAAATGGATTAAAGACCTAAATGTAAGGCCAGACACCATCAAACTCTTAGAGGAAAACATAGGCAGAACACTCTATGACATAAATCACAGCAAGATCCTTTTTGACCCACCTCCTAGAGAAATGGAAATAAAAACACAAATAAACAAATGGGACCTAATGAAACTTAAAAACTTTTGCACAGCAAAGGAAACCATAAACAAGACGAAAAGACAACCCTCGAGAGCGTGTGGAGAAAAGGGAACCTTCTTGCACTGTTGGTGGGAATGTAAATTGATACAGCCACTATGGAGAACAGTATGGATGTTCCTTAAGAATCTAAAAATAGAACTACCATACGACCCAGCAATCCCACTACTGGGCATATACCCTGAGAAAACCATAATTCAAAAAGAGTCATGTACCACAATGTTCACTGCAGCTCTGTTTACAATAGCCAGGACACGGAAACAACCAAAGTGTCCATCGACAGATGAATGGATAAAGAAGATGTGGCACATATATACAATGGAATATTACTCAACCATAAAAAGAAACAAAATTGAGTTATTTGTAGTGAGGTGGATGGACCTAGAGTCTGTCATACAGAGTGAAGTAAGTCAGAAAGAGAAAAACAAATACCGTATGCTAACGCATATATAGGGAATCTAAAAAAACAAAAAAAAACAAATGGTACTGATGAACCTAGTTGCAGGGCAGGAATAAAGAGGTAGACATAGAATGGACTTGAGGACATGGGGAGGGGGAAGGGGAAGCTGGGACGAAGTGAGAGAGTGGCATGGACATATATACACTACCAAATGTAAAACAGATAGCTAGTGGGAAGCAGCCGCATAGCACAGGGAGATCAGCTCGGTGCTTTGTGACCACCTAGACGGGTGGAATAGGGAGGGTGGGAGGGAGACGCAAGAGGGAGGAGATATGGGGATATATGTATATGTAGAGCTGATTCACTATGGTATAAAGCAGAAACTAACACAGCATTGTAAAGCAATTATACTCCAATAAAGATGTTAAAAAAAGAAAAAGGTTTCGTAGGACTCAGAAACTCTGATGTGCATAAGCTTAAGTTAACTCCTTTATATATGTGATATTCTTCCCATTAAGGACAACATTCTTTGTCTCTGGTACAAACTTCCCTCAGAATACTCCCAAGACCAGTAGTTTTCAATTTTGGATACTTATTAGCATCACCTGGGGAACTTATAAAAGTCAGCGTTTTTGAAGCTCCCAGGTAATTCCAATGTGCAGCCAACATGAACACTGCCCTAGTCCTTCTTCCAAGTCCGAGCCGACAAGACCAAGTGGAACCCTACCTCTAATTATCATCTAATTCTTATTTGCATTTCCTTCATGTGACGTCATTATGATCAGGTGGAAGCAACCAGGAGTGGAATATGGACAGCCAAGTCTGAGGAAGACTTTTTGCTTCTACTCAGTAAAACTCTTTCTGTGCTCTTGGCTACTCTCACTCTTGATGTTAACAGAATGCAAACCACTCCACATTTCTGCTAGTTTGCTCTTCTTTTGTTCTTCTCTCTCCACAAGGTCTGGCTCTCTCTCTAGAAATTCTGACTGATCTTTGAAATTTTCCAGAATGTACTGCTTAATGCTTTGAAGTCTTTCCCACTTGTTAAATAATTGACTTCCCCCTCTGGTCAATATTTGATTCTCAGTAATAGATAATATTTTACAAAACTGGTCTGATGGAGAAAGAGAATAAAAGAGACTTTGGGTGGTGAAAGGGTTGGAGATGTAGAAAACGTCCACACTTTGGTCAGTGATGGAGATTGTTACCACCAGATGGTGAGAGTTGAAGGTGGCTTGGGCTTGCTGCTCAGGAGAGCAGAGACTGCTCCCAGCCTCACATTTCTACTGAGAAATTTGTATCTGTGCCTAACCAGGACCTTCATTAGAATCAGCCTCAAAATCTACAAAGCAGGCCTCTATACCTGAGAGGGATTGGCCTGGTTTGACCTTGGTGATGTCAAATTAGGCCAACTATTGCTGGCTTGTGACAAGGCCTCCAACTCTATCTGGGACCTCAAATAATGTTTGTACTCAAGCCATTTACACCAGAATTCTCTTTGAAAAATCAGAGTTAGCTCATCCCTTATGCCCCAGACATGCTCATTTCTATGGCTATCTCTTGCCTGGTGTCAATCTGTGCTTCTCATTATGAGAGAGGACCCAAACTCCACTGCTCCACCTATCCAAACTTCATTCCATCGCAAACCAGTTCTCCTACATCCTCACTTTCTTTACAGAATGCTCTTGCTGTTCTTTACTAGAATAAAATATGGCTTTCCCATGAATGTGTCATTTCCACTACATCTTCTCAAATGCAGGGAACCATAGAGTTGAAGGATCTTGTCAGTTTTCTGCCTTCTCTAAAAAATGGCATCTCTAATTCCATCATTCTTCCACCTTTACGAAGAAAGATTCTGCCACTCTGACGATTCTGCCATCTTGAATGACGTCCTTTATCCCCATCACCTGCTTTCTGATTGGTTAGCCCCTCATGTTAATTAAAAATGTGGGCAACTCTTTCACTGTCATCCTCTCCAACACAAATGCTACCATTATCCTGGCTGTATTTGCAAGGACATTTTGTTTGCAAGCACAGAAGGGTAAAAATTTATTCCCTATATTTAACATGGGCAAAACTAGAGTTTTTAAAAAAATTTTTATAATTGCTCTCATCTTGCACTCTAACCTCCACTGCCCTCATAGTGGGAAAAATAAAACCAGAAAAAATAACCCTCCAAACCTTAAATTTATCCTTTTGAAGTATGGAGTTGTTTCAAACTGTAAAAATTATTTTTTGGGTTGTTCTAGAGTCGTCATTTGGTTATATGGTCATTCAAGTCAAAATTATACTCCTTACTGGGGCAGTGTCTCCCCCTTCTTAAGAGGAGTTCTCTCCCCTCCTCTTTCTCAAGATAATCGGTGTTCAGGGTGATGCTAACAGACCCCCTGGCATGGAGACAGGAGCTCCTGGTCTGAGCTTTCCCAGGACCACTTCTAGCTTTAGATGCAGTATGGCTAAGCTGATCTTACCCCTGGGCATTGGTGTTGGCTGGGGTACAGCTGATCGAGCCTGTCTCTCTGGGAAAGGTGTCCTGTGTTCACGTAAACCAGCAGCACCCACCACAGATGCCCTTCCTATGGGACTTGCATTCTGTGGCCTTTTCAACCCTATCCCAAGCTCCTCCTGGTTTATGGTCCTCTCAGCAGCTCTGTGTACCCTTTGGGCGGCAAAACAGAGACCCCTCAGCCACGTACTCTGTGCCATGTTACCAGTTACCTTGCTCAGCCCTTTCTAACCCCTTATCACAGGTCTCCATGCAGACTCCCAGCCAGAAGGCAAAGCACAAGCCTGCCTCTGCTTTTAACATCCCCTTCAAATTCTCTGATTTCGGGGGGGTGTTTCTGCCTTTTGCATCTTCCTTTCTTCCCATCTGTACTTCTCAAAAGAATGGCTTCTGCTCCCATCATGTTAATGAGTCAGCTCCTCCTAAGGCCATGAGTAATCTTCTAACTGCCCAAATTTCTTAGCATTTTCAGTATTTTTTAACTGAAGCTCTCTGCTTCATTTGACACCCCGATTCCTTAATTTGCCAAGCACTGTCCTTTCCTGGTTCCACTCAGTACTTTTTGCCTGTTTCCTATGTTGTTTTCCTCTTCAATGCTGGTGTTATGAGAATTCTGCCCTTGGATGGTTTCTATTCTTACTATGGTTAAGTCCAGGAAGAGGGGACTTTTCCCTGGGTGATTGCTTTCATTCTCATGTTAAATTGCATTCTTTATACTGCAGCTTAAAAAAAAAAATCTGTATCTTCTGTTCAGAACATTTCTCCAAGCTTTAGACTTGACTAGTATATTTAACTACCTCCTGGATATTTCCAGGCCTTTCAAGCTCAACATGTACAAACTGAACTCATTATCCTTCCCAGCTTCTCAGGATGTATTTTCTTTCTGAATTGACTCCACCTTCTCTTCAGCCACCGGAGCTAGAGAACCTGGGAATCGTTTTTGGGTCTTTTAATTCTTTTATCTCCCACATTCCCACAATGGGTCACAAAAGCCTGGCAAGTTTCTTCCTGTTCTATACCAGTTTGTCATTGATCTTTCAGTCATCATTTCTGTATCTATGTATCTATCTATTATCATCTATCAATCATCCATCATTATTTATCTACAATGAAAATCTGTCCCCCAAAGTTTACATATAGTTAAATGGTTAAATGTAAAATTGAGGAATAGGGTAACATTTTCTATAAGGGGAAAAAGACATAGCTTGTAAAGACCCACATTGTTAATTATTGTTGCTATAATTAAGCCTCAAATTTGGCACTGAACTTTTGGGTAGCTACAGCGAAAGTGAGGCTAGGTTGGTTACCTAATTCTTTTTATCAGAGAAAATAAAGGAATTTTCACAATTTAAGTTATAAATTCTGATTAGCTGAAGGTTTGTGTTGATAAAACTTTGCTTATCTTTCCCTTTAACTTATAGATCACCCTAAATTGGCCCTTTGAACCAGTTCTCCCTCTCCTAAGGCAAATCTCCTTTGAGCATTTAAGTGTTTTAAGACCTCTCTTTCTAAAAAAGAGATCCTTTTCAATTTTTCCCAGTCTGTCCCAAGCTTAGGACCTGAGTTCTCTGTTTATGGCAGCCCCCAGTCCTCCTATTTGTCCTGTAAGCTGTGTTTTGTAACCTTGTCTCCCTTTCTTAAAGCTCAAATTTCTTTGCAACTCAGTATTTAAAAACCATCCAACTAGATTTCGAGAAGATTTATATGTGTCAGAGATTTTAGTTCAGGTCTAAGTTGTGTTCTCTTTTGGACTCACACATGCCTAGACAAGTTCATGGGTCCATTGGGGCTGGCTCCCCAGGGCTTTATTTCATAAAATGATGGGGGAATCTTTGATGAGGAACTGTGTTTGCATTGATGCTAGCGATAGGATGTGAAAGTGCCATTTGTGTTTATTATTTGTTAATGAAGCAAACATAGTAGCCTTTACAGGGGAAGCTTATTAGCCTACATCTAGACATAGAAGAGAAGATAGTAGTGTCTTCCAACATTAAAGCAAGGAAGCCATGCACACAGTGTTCACAGAAGCTGTGCCATCCCTCCACTGGCAACAAAGTTGGCTGTGGTTTGTCTTCACAGGGGTCGTATGTATGGTACAGTGGTGGAGAGGCAGGCTGGGGTTCCAGACAGACCTGCTGGAAATCCTGGCTCTGCTCCTTCCTTATGTATAGCCTTGGGCAACTTCCTTAACCTCTCTGAGCCTGTTCTGAGGATTAAAAATAAGGCACGTGAAGTACTTGGCATATAGTAAGTGCTCAATAAATGGGAATTATTATTATTACTACTATTATTATTATAAGACAACACCAGAGCAATGAGGAGCAATGGAGGAAAAAAAATGATGAGCTGCATAGGAGATGAAAGGATGGCTTTGGGGAGCTTAGGTGAGACGCACTTTAGGGGCATCGTAAACTAGTAATTGAGGGAAGGAAGTTTGAGGAGGGTTGGAAATCTTGCATGATGTGATGTACAGAGAGCTGAAGAGACCTGTGTGGTCTCATTTCCTATCCATAGGAATTGTGGCCAGACTCAGGGGTATGGTAGTTTCTTCATAAATATTAGGATGAAAAAGCCGTTCCATAGGGTCTCTCTTCTACCTTGGGTAGTCTTATAATCTGGAGGGTCTGGAGGTTTTTGTTTTTAGGTTTAGAAGTGTTTCTGAGGTTGGGTTTTGTCCTATAAAAACTTTATATCTGTCCTATGAAAACTGTTCTATAATACTTGACCTTTCTGTAATATTTTACAGAGTTGACCACTTCTTTCTTGAATTGTCTCCTCACTGGACTTTTATAAAGCTAGTTTTTCCTGAGTTTCCTCCTAACATTCAGATCTTTCATTCTTGGTTTTCTTCCTGGAAGCTACGTTTTTCCCCTGTGGTTTCTCCCTCTTTGAAGCTCTTAACTATGCATGTTTCCCATGGACTATGTTAGCTTTTTGGTCTTCTCACTTTTTAATGATCTCTGGTACATCAAAACCCATGGCTTAAAGTGCCATTTATAGTTGTATGACTTGCATGTCTGTTTCTAGAGCCCAGACCCTTCTCCTGAGCTACTGGGTCTACATAGCCAAGCACAGCAGCTATTGGCATAGTTGTTGGGCCTGAGCTGAAACAAATAAGGTGATTTCCATTCACAGGGGTGCCCACTTGGCCCCTGACATGTTTCAGCCCCAGGTCTAGGGATAGGCATCTTGGTGGGAATCGTAAAGATACTGGACCTGAGAACTAGGTTAAATGATTTCTACCACTTACTTGTCAGTTGCATAATCTTGGGAAAGTTACTTAACCACAGAGAGCTTTCATTTAGTTGTCTTTAAGACAGGGAGAATGTATACACTTTTAACTTCTTGCCTCTTAGCCTGATGGATGCTTCCAGAATCTACGTATATTCTTTTGTTGTTAGGATTTATAAATTTTCTTTTTGGAGTATTCTATTTTAAAAGGGAGTGGGCTGTATATACAATTATGACCATGTCAAGTAATATCTTTCCTTGGCACTGTTTCATTTTAACTTACCTCTTCCCTGTTGGTTTAATACAGTTTTCTAGAGCATGTATTGTGTTGTTACCTTGGAAACCCAGCCTTCACACCATTGGTTAGAATGTCCCGAGGTTGTTCATTATATTCCATCACCTTCTTTCCCTCAAGAAAGCAAGTATCCAACGTATTAGAATTAGCCTATTACCTGTAATAATCTGTTACCTACATTTAAAATTTTGGTGCGGGTTTTTATTCCTAAATTGTTTTATAGACTTTTTTGGTCATAGAAGCAGAAAATTTTCTCCACAGTTTTGCTCTGAATGCTAGTCTTTGTGGTCACTAGTTTTTATAAGCAAGAAGTTTATTTTCTGTTGGTAAGAAACAATCCAAAGATGTTTCCTTCTTTTCAGCATACTTGCTTTAGCAATTCAAAGAGGGCGGGGAGACTGTCCCTCTGGAGTTGCTACTATGTTCAAACAATAAAATAAATTGAAAAGAGAGGGTTTTAACCTGCCATCTCAATTGATATAAACCAGTTTTTCCTTTCCTTACCACTTTTCTGTCTTAGGGAGTCTGGATTCCTTGACCTCAGTAAAAAGACGGTGATAGCCTTTCAGACCCTCAATATTAGCCTTCCTGTTACTCATTCACTGTGAAATCTGTTTGTTTCCTCTGGCCCTGAATTTTACAAATGTATGGTGGTCTATGAGTACACACAATGTCTACCTCATTGCCCTTGAGAAAATCACTTTCTTCACTCTTAATTATTAGCGGGTGAAAAAGTGGATATTGATAAACAAAATAAAACACCAAATTAAAAATCATGTTCCACTGGGATATGCCATTGAGTCCTGTTAAAATTACAAATATGCCTATTCCTGTTTCCTTGTGAATGTAGTCTACTCAGTGCTTTTATCTAGCACTCTTTTCTTTTTACAAATGATCACATAGGTTAATCCACATATAGAAGTTTCCACATATGTCCTTTTGTTTTTTTATCTTTACGTTACCTTAAATAGATATACATTTGAGGCATAAAAATGCTACCTGGATGGATGAAGTAAATGTGATATTTGTAATACTCTAAGCCAGATTCTCTCTTTTGAAAAATAAAGTAGCATATAAAGGAAATGTTCTATAGGACATACGTATGGCTATTGTACTTGCTTTTGAAGTCCTCTGTATTATCCTGTCCTGTAGTCTCGAAAGTCAATGTGGTGTCAGAGAAAGAGCACTGCTCTGTGAGTTGACAAATCTACCTGATCTCAGCTGGGTCATGCACCAGCTATGGGACTTTGACTCATTTAAATCACCTTCATGGGCCTCAGTTTCCTTACTTATAAAATACACACAGGCTAATAACATACTTTTCATTTACTGAAAGGGTTATTATGAAGATTTGATGTAAAAACAATGCAAAAGTACTTTAACCTCAAAACAAATATGGAAAGACATAAGAAATGCTGGGTATAAGCAAGATCATCTAACGAAGAGTTTCCAAGTCCAGGGAAGAATTATCATATTACTCTTACCATTCAAGTATCCTTATTGTTCAAAGAGAAATTGAATGTGTGTTAGATCTAGCATACATGTCTTTCACTCTCAGCTTTTCAGATCTTCTCAAACTTTAAGGAGCTTTCTCACATACTTTTAAAACACAAAGTCGTTTTCTGCATTCTTTTTTTTCAATAGGTTGTCCTATCATTTGGGGGGCAATTGCCCTTTCCAGTTTTGCTTGTTTTCAGCATTAGTCCAAGAGAATTTTTCCATGTTGTTTATTCACTCTTCCCTTGTCCCTATACCCAGATCCATACTTGGAAGGCAGACTGATAATTGTGAAAAGAGCACTGAGCTGGCTGAGATCCAGGAAGTAGGTTTTAGACACAGTTCTAGCAGTAACTAGAATTCGATAACATTCACCGTCATTTAATCTATCTATGCCTCATATTTGTTGAGTTGTAGAATCTCCAAGTTGGAAAGATAAGCAACAACAACAGATCATTGATTTTCCTATCCCAGGGAAAAATAAAAACCTGCTTAAATCTTTTACACAACATCCCCAATGAAAGAAAGTATGATATGATAGACTTGGGAGTCAGAATCAAATTTAAATCCCTGCTTAACTACATACTACCTGTGTGACCTTGGGAAAGTTGCTTATATCCTCCACGCCCCAGGTTCTTTTTTCTAAGATGGAAATAATAATATATGACATAGGGTTGTGGTGAAGATTTCATGAGATGATGCATGTAAAGCACTTAGTCTGGAGCCTGGCACATGATGAGGAACTCAACAAATAGTTTTGCTGCTTCCTCCCCCCCCACTCCTTCTCTTACCCCTCCATCTGAGCATTACCAGTGATAGAAAACTATTATGTTCTAAGATATCCCACTCTAATTTTGTAAAGTTATCATGGTTAGAAAGTATTCCTTCTAGTCAATCAAAATTGCTCAATTTAGCTCTGCACATACTTTTTGTCCAAGTGCTGACTTCTGGGGTCATGACTGCCTTTTATATACTTGAAGATGACTATCATGTCTGTTATGTTACCCTACTCTCCTCTTAACTCTTTTATTTTTTCATCACTTTCCTCCCAAGATCTTCAATTAAGCTTCACATACCAACTTTCAACTAACTCTTGACCTTTTGACATTAACTTGATACCAAACTTTTCAATCAAAATTTATATACTAAGATGTAATAGCCTTTGTTTCTAAGACCTATAGTGATTCTTCAGGCTAATCTTCCTTTCCTGCATCTACAGGGAACCTGAAGTCACTCAGGGCATAGGTCTGTCTTCATTTGCACTGCCAATTCTGGCCATTTTGATTCTGTACCTGAGACAAACCCTTCTTAATTTAAGGTTATAGTGTTCTTTATAGAGTTTATGGAGAATATAAGGCGGCATTTTCAACCCTATGATGATTTTTATATAAAGAAATGTGTGGAAGCACTCATAACATTTTTATGTACCCTAAAACGTTAGATTCACTAATCAGATTTCATTTTTACGGTGTCCTCCAGAAAGTTGAACCTTTAAAAATATCGTACAGTCCATCCACAGAATAAGGCTGTAAGACAGAGAGATTGTAAGCATTATTTCCCTCAACTTTTTTTTTTTGGATTAGTTGGGTTTTTTTTTCTTTGATTTTTTATACTGCAGGTTCTTATTAGTCATCAATTTTATACACATCAGTGTATACATGTCAATGCCAATCGCCCAATTCAGCACACCACCATCCCCACCCCACCGCGGTTTTCCCCGCTTGGTGTCCATACGTTTGTTCTCTAAATCTGTGTCTCAACTTCTGCCCTGAAAACCGGTTCATCTGTACCGTTTTTCTAGGTTCCACATACATGCGTTAATGTACGATATTTGTTTTTCTCTTTCTGACTTACTTCACTCTGTATGACAATCTCTAGATCCATCCACGTCTCAACAAATGACTCAATTTCGTTCTTTTTTATGGCTGAGTAATATTCCATTGTATATATGTACCACAACTTCTTTATCCATTCATCTGTCGACGGACATTTAGGTTGCTTCCATGACCTGACTATTGTAAATAGTGCTGCAATGAACATTGTGGTACATGACTCTTTTTGAATTATGGTTTTCTCTGGATATATGCCCAGTAGTAGGATTGCTGGATCATATGGTAATTCTGTTTTTAGTATTTTAAGGAACCTCCATTCTGTTCTCCATAGTGGCTCTATCAATTTACATTCCCACCAACAGTGCAAGAGGGTTCCCTTTTTTCCACACCCTCTCCAGCATTTGTTTTTTGTAGATCCTCTGAGGATGCCCATTCTAACTGCTGTGAGGTGATACCTCATTGTAGTTTTGATTTGCATTTCTCTAGTAATTAGGGATGTTGAGCATCTTTTCATGTGCTTCTTGGCCATCTGTATGTCTTCTTTGGAGAAATGTCTATTTAGGTCCTCTGCCCATTTTTGGATTGGGTTGTTTGTTTCTTTAATATTGAGCTGCATGAGCTGTTTATATATTTTGGAGATTAATCCTTTGTCCATTGATTCGCTTGCAAATATTTTCTCCCATTCTGAGGGTTGTCTTTTCGTCTTGTTTATGGTTTCCTTTGCTGTGCAAAAGCTTTGAAGTTTCATTAGGTCCCATTTGTTTATTTTTGTTTTTATTTCCATTACTCTAGGAGGTGGATCAAAAAAGATCTAGCTGTGATTTATGTCAAAGAGTGTTCTTCATATGTTTTCCTCTAAGAGTTTTATAGTGTCCGGTCTTACATTTAGGCCTTGAATCCATTTTGAGTTTATTTTTGTGTATGGTGTTAGGGAGTGTTCTAATTTCATTCTTTTACATGTAGCTGTCCATTTTTCCCAGCACCACTTATTGAAGAGACTGTCTTTTCTCCATTGTATATCTTTGCCTCCTTTGTCATAGATTAGTTGACCATAGGTGCGTGGGTTTATCTCTGGGCTTTCTGTCTTGTTCCATTGATCTATGTTTCTATTTTTGTGCCAGTACCATATTGTTCATACTTGTTCTAGTTCTGTAAAAAATGCCATTGGTAATTTGATAGGGATTGCATTGAATCTGTAGATTGCTTTGGGTAGTATAGTCATTTTCACAATATTGATTCTTCCAATCCAAGAACATGGTATGTCTCTCCATCTGTTGGTATCATCTTTAATATCTTTCATCATTGTCTTATAGTTTTCTGCATACAGGTCTTTTGTCTCCCTAGGTAGGTTTATTCCTAGGTATTTTATTCTTTTTGTTGCAATGGTAAATGGGAGTGTTTCCATCATTTCTCTTTCAGATTTTTCATCGTTAGTGTGTTGGAATGCAAGAGATTTCTGTGCATTAATTTTGTATCCTGCAACTTTACCAAATTCTACCAAATTGATTAGCTCTAGTAGTTTTCTGGTGGCATTTTTAGGATTCTCTATGTATAGTATCATGTCATCTGCAAACAGTGACAGTTTTACTTCTTTTCCAGTTTGGATTCCTTTTATTTCTTTTTCTTCTCTGATTGCCATGGCTAGGATTCCAAAACTATGTTGAATAATAGTGATGAGAATGGACATCCTTGTCTTGTTCCTGATCTTAGAGGAAATGCTTTTAGTTTTTCACCATTGAGAATGATATTTGCCGTGGGTTTGTCGTATATAGCCTTTATTATGCTGAGGTAGGTTCCCTCTATGCCCACTTTCTGGAGAGTTTTTATCATAAGTGGGTGTTGAATTTTGTCAAAAGCTTTTTGTGCAACTATTGAGATGATCATATGGTTTTTATTCTTCAATTTGTTAATATGGTGTATCACATTGATTGATTTGCGTATATTGAAGAATCCTTGCAGCCCTGGGATAAAGCCCACTTGATCATGGTGTATGATCCTTTTAATGTGTTGTTGGATTCTGTTTGCTAGTATTTTGTTGAGGATTTTTGCATCTATATTCATCAGTGATATTGGTCTGTCATTTTCTTTTTTTGTAGTATCTTTGTCTGGTTTTGGTATCAGGGTGATGGTGGCCTCATAGAATGAGTTGGGAGTGTTCCTTCCCCTGCAATTTTTTTTTTTCCCCCTACAATTTTTTGGAAGAGTTTGAGAAGGATGGGTGTTAGCTCTTCTCTAAGTGTTTGATAGAATTCACATGTGAAGCCATCTGGTCCTGGACTTTTCTCTGTTGGAAGATTTATAATCACAGTTTCAATTTCATTACTTGTGATTGGTCTGTTCATATTTTCTGTTTCTTCCTGGTTCAGTCTTGGAAGGTTATACCTTTCTAAGAATTTGTCCATTTCTTCCAGGTTGTCCATTTTATTGGCATAGAGCTGCTTGTAGTAGTCTCTTAGGATGCTTTGTATTTCTGCGGTGTCTGTTGTAACTTCTCCTTTTTCATTTCTAATTTTATTGATTTGAGTCCTCTCCCTCTTTTTCTTGATGAGTCTGGCTAATGGTTTATCAATTTTGTTTATCTTCTCAAAGAACCAGCTTTTAGTTTTATTGACCTTTGCTATTGTTTTCTTTGTTTCTATTTCATTTATTTGTGCTCTGATCTTTATGATTTCCTTCCTTCTGCTAACTTTGGGTTTTGTTTGTTCTTCTTCCTCTAGTTCCTTTAGGTGTAAGGTTAGATTGTTTACTTGAGATTTTTCTTGTTTCTTGAGGTAGGCTTGTATAGCTATAAACTTCCCTCTCAGAACTGCTTTTGCTGCATCCTATAGGTTTTGGATCGTCGTGTTTTCATTGTCATTTGTCTCTAGGTATTTTTTTATTTCCTGTTTGATTTCTTCAGTGATCTCTTGGTTATTTAGTAACTTATTGTTTAGCCTCCATGTGTTTGTATTTTTTTACGTTTTTTTCCCTGTAATTCATTTCTCATCTCATAGCGTTGTGGTCAGAAAAGATGCTTGATATGATTTCAATTTTCCTAAATTTACTGAGGCTTGATTTGTGACCCAAGATGTGATCTATCCTGGAGAATGTTCCATGCGCACTGGAGAAGTAAGTGTAATCTGCTGTTTTTGGATGGAATGTCCTATAAATATCAATTAAATCTCTCTGGTCTGTTGTGTCATTTAAAGCTTGTGTTTCCTTTTTAATTTTCTGTTTGGATGATCTGTCCATTGGTGTAAGTGAGGTGTTAAAGTCCCCCACTATTATTGTGTTACTGTCGATTTCCTCTTTTATAGCAAGTTGCCTTATGTATTGAGGTGCTCCTATGTTGGGTGCATATATATTTATAATTGTTATATCTTCTTCTTGGATTGATCCCTTGATCATTATGTAGTGTCCTTCCTTGTGTCTTGTAACATTCTTTATTTAAAGTCTATTTTATCTGATATGAGTATAGCTACTCCAGCTTTCTTTTGATTTCCATTTGCATGGAATATCTTTTTCCATCCCCTCACTTTCAGTCTGTATGTGTCCCTAGGTCTGAAGTGGGTCTCTTGTAGACAGCCTATAGATGGGTCTTGGTTTTGTATCCATTCAGCAAGCCTGTCTTTTGGTTGGAGCATTTAATCCATTCACGTTTAAGGTAATTATCGATATGTATGTTCCTATGACCATTTTCTTAATTGTTTTGGGTTTGTTTTTGTAGATCCTTTTCTTCTCTTGTGTTTCCCACTTAGAGAAGTTCCCTTCGCATTTGTTTTAGAGCTGGTTTGGTGGTTATGAATTCTCTTAGCTTGTGCTTGTTTGTAAAGCTTTTGATTTCTCCATCGAATCTGAATGAGATCCTTGCCGTGTAGAGTAATCTTGGTTGTAGGTTCTTCACTTTCATCATTTTAAGTATATCATGCCCCCTCCTTCTGGCTTGTAGAGTTTCTGCTGAGAAATCAGCTGTTAACCTTATGGGAGTTCCCTTGTATGTTGTTTTTCATTTTTCCCTTGCTGCTTTCAATAATTTTTCTTTGTCTTTAATTTTTGCCAGTTTGATTACTATGTGTCTCGGTGTGTTTCTCCTTGGGTTTATCCTGTATGGGACTCTCTGCACTTCCTGTAGTTGGGTGGCTATTTCCTTTCCCATTTTAGGTAAGTTTTCGACTATAATCTCTTCAAATATTTTCTCAGGTCCTTTCTCTCTCTCTTCTCCTTCTGGGACCCTTATAATGCGAATGTTGTGGCGTTTAATGTTGTCCCAGAAGTCTGTTAGGCTGTCTTCATTTCTTTTCATTCTTTTTTCTTTACTGTGTTCCACAGCAGTGAATTCCACCATTCTGTCTTCCAGGTCACTTATCCGTTCTTCTGCCTCAGTTATTCTGCTATTGATTCCTTCTAGTGTATTTTTCATTTCAGTTATTGTATTGTTCATCTCTGTTTGTTTGTTCTTTAATTCTTCTAGGTCTTTGTTAAACATTTCTTGCATCTTCTCGATCTTTGCCTCCATTCTTTTTCCGAGGTCCTGGATCATCTTCACTATCATTATTCTTAATTCTTTTTCCTGGAAGTTTGCCTATCTCAACTTCATTTTGTTGTTTTTCTGGGGTTGTATCTTGTTCCTTCATCTGGTACATAGCCCTCTGCCTTTTCATCTTGTCTATCTTTCTGTGAAAGTGGTTTTTTGTTCCACAGGCTGCAGGATTGTAGTTCTTCTTGCTTCTGCTCTCTGCCCTCTGGTGGATGAGGCTATCTAAGAGGCTTGACGGGAGGGACTGGTGGTGGGTAGAGCTGACTGTTGCTCTGGTGGACAGAGCTCAGTAAAACTTTAATCCACTTGACTGTTCATGGGTGGGGCTGGGTTCCCTCCCTGTTGGTTGTTTTGCCTGAGGCAACCCAACCCTGTAGCCTACCTGAGCTCTCTGGTGAGGCTAATGACAGACTCTGGGAGGGCCCACGCCAAGGAGTACTTCCTAGAACTTCTGCTGCCAGTGTCCTTGTCCCCACAGTGAGCCACAGCCACCCCCCGCCTCTGCAGGAGACCCTCCAACACTAGCAGGTAGTTCTGCTTCAGTCTCCCCTGGGTTCACTGCTCCTTCCCCTGGGTCCCGATGCGCACACTTCTTTGTGTGTGCCCTCCAAGAGTGGAGTCTCTGTTTCCCCCAGTCCTGTCCAAGTCCTGCAATCACTTCCCACTAGGCTTCGAAGTCTGATTCTCTAGGAATTCCTCCTCCCGTTGCTGGACCCCCAGGTTGGGAAGCCTGACATGGGGCTCAGAACCTTCACTCCAGTGGGTAGACTTCTGTGGTATAAGTGTTCTCCAGTCTGTGAGTCACCCACCCAGAAGTTATGGGATTTGATTTTACTGTGATTGTGCCCCTCCTACCATCTCATTTTGATTTCCCCATTGTCTTTGGATGTGGGGTATCTTTTTTGGTGAGTTCCAATTTCTTCCTGTCGATGATTGTCCAGCAGCCAGTTGTGATTTTGGTGTTCTCGCAAGAGAAAGTGAGAGCACGTCCTTCTACTCCCCCAT
This sequence comes from Balaenoptera ricei, assembly GCF_028023285.1. NCBI lineage: Eukaryota > Metazoa > Chordata > Mammalia > Artiodactyla > Balaenopteridae > Balaenoptera > Balaenoptera ricei. Next base: position 64,949,161 of record NC_082648.1, read on the forward strand.
CTTGGTTCCTCCTATTTCCCTCAACTTTACAGAGATCTGAAAGCCGAGGTTTCCCAGGGGCCATGATCAAATTGTTTCTACAATACAGGTATTTCCCAGGCAGCTGGCCAATGAATGGGTTTATATATGTTGTGACATACTGGGCAATTCTGAAAACATATTCTCTCCTTCTCCACAGAATTGTCCTTTATATAGTTGAAGACAGATCTTTGTTTCTCTCTTTGACACTTATTCTTTTGGCTGGTATCATTGTACTTGCCTCTTCCACCCTATCAGACCATTACCTCTTGGCAGATAGGTCATTTCTCTTATTCTTTTTTGTATGTCTTGTTCTGCCTAACATAGCACCCTACTCTAAACTTCACTCAGTAAATCTTGTTGAACTGAATTGCAACAAGCACTGTAAGAGCTGAGTGACCAGGTGAGTTTAGTTCTGAAGGAGACAGAAGATACAAATATTCGTAAGGTGACATTGTATCTCTGGAGTCAAAAAAAAAATTGAAATCAGGTTGCCAATTTATATTCTTCATTTTTATCACTTGATTATAGCATACATAGATCAATTCTGATCATATTTAATGTCAAAATAATTCTCTAAATTGTGTTATAATTAAGCATTTATTATTATTAAAAATAAAATACAATAATAATAATTGCATCTTCCACTTTTGCTTTCTCCACCCATCATTAATGGTATTCTGGCATTGTTTAGGTATGAAGGATGCCCAGTATTGATTCTTATTGACAAAGCTTCTTTCAACTATTTGTTTCAACTTTTGTAGAAATAGTGATAGGAAAAGGAACGTGAAAATAGTGCTTACTAATGATTATAATCAGTTTCCATGAGAAAATAAAGAAGATATCTTTTATTTAGTGGCTCAACTAGCCACAAAACAAGGAAGGTTTTCTTTATTTAAAACTATTCTTACATAAAAGTTTATATTCCAAAATATATTTGAGTGATTGCCCAGCAAATAATAGAAGGATACCAGAGAAATGATGAAGAGTACATAATCTTCCTTAAATGCTGGATCCACAAGAGCTTGCTATAAAGTATCTTCATTTTCCCAGTGAGAACTCTTTGTTCCAATGAACAGAAAGAAAAGAAGATTATTTTTTGAAGGGCACTAAAGAAAATACACTGTAATGGCCAAACAAATTGAATCCCAGTGATGAATATTTTGAGCATGTGAACAATTCTTATCAACTCTTCAGGGCTAATTGTACTATGATCTTTCTTAATACCTGTGATATTGCAATAGTCTTCCGTAAATAACACTAAGCCTCTGTTCTGCTTTAAGGTAGGTAATAAGAGTAGGATGTGATATGCAGTTAAAGAGAAAGAGAGAGAGAAATCAGTTTTGCCTTGATCCTCATCTTTTCCAGCTTTACCTTTAATCCACATCTTACCTTGGACCTTCTTGCCTCAGGAGTTGGTTTGACATAGCCTCAGACTAAGGCTCCAGGAAGGATTTATTCTGAACATTAATCATCTCTTGGATAATCTGGCCCGGGACCACCCTCCATCAGGACCTCTGGGAGATGGGGGTATTCCACTCAGTCAACAAATATTTATTAATCACCTACCATGTACCAGCACTGTGCAACCTTAGGAAACCACAACCTTTAGGTAAAAGTGGAAAGGGGGCCCTGTGTAATGTACCTCTATCACTTTGGGCTGCATAGCTCTCAACAGCATCATAATTTTATTTTGGGGAATCATCTCTCTTCCGTTTGTTTAGTTTTGCAGTGCAGGAAAATCCAGATTTATACCTTTTACTCTGGAGCTCGTTGGAACTAGAGGCTCTCTCCTCATCTTGTTTGCCCAGGAGAAGGCGTGTAACCTCTGTTCAGCCCATCAGAGGGTCTTTACTGGCCCATTGAATCATAACTAATTGAATCAAATAAAAGAGTGCTCTTTGGCACTTACTCATGATGACCTGGATGTCCCTAATATGAGGCCACTGCTGAGATTTTTCTTTCTTAGTCCCCCAAACTCTCCTTCCTGTCCAGGACAGAGCCTCATTCCTCTGATCTTCTGTGAATTCCGGGAATATATCAATCCTACCCTCGTATTCTTCCAATACATTTTTTATGTTTAAGTTCGGCAGAATTTTTTTCAGCCGAAGATCCTCATTGATGCACCCCAGTCCAGAGCTAGTGACCATCCCAAAGCTCCAAGGACAAAGCATCACTTGAGATTGGTTCAGACGATTGAAGATCACCCTGGTTTGTATTCACACCTGAGCACACCCAACTTGTACTAGACCCTGGTGGGTGAGAGCTCAGGGTTTCATTGACATCATAAGACCGAAGGCAAATGCAGGTAATGAAGTTGTTTTTGATGAAGAGGATAAAAGAGCAAAGGAGGCTCTGTGTCATAAACAACTACTTCAGAGGGAAGGAGGCAGAGGAGAGGACATACCTTACAGGCCTGTGTGAAAGGAAAGAGCAGCAAGGCCTGGCTCAGCCCTGGGATGACAAGGGCCATAGGAAGTGAACACAAACATTGCAATATTTTCCAGATGGGGCAGAGAGAGAAAAAGGGAAAAAGGAATTCCCACAAATCTTCAGAGGGTTGCGTGGGAATGTAAGAGAGATAACTGCCATAATCAGACAGTGACACGCCCAAGGCCTTGTCCTGGGGGAACCAGGAAGCCTATTAGCAGCCATGCTTTCTTGGGAACATTCACTGACACAAAGGCTCCCCTTATCTGCCCACACATGGACACTAAAGGCTTTCCTTGTTCCAGACCAAATCCTCTAGGGATTGCAGGACAGGGTCCTTCTATGGCCTCTGTGTATGTGTGTGTTTGTGTGTGTGTGTGTGAGAGAGAGAGACACACACACAGACACAGACAGACAGACACACAGAGAGACAGGCATAGAGAGAGAAACAGAGAGAATAAGAATATGAATCAGAGAGGTGGACAGGAGTAAGTTCTAACTCCTCCAAACCCAATGCACTTGCCTCTTCCTCTACTCTACATTTTGCTCCTGTCTCCACATCTTTCCTTTACTTCTGGGGGGACTTGGACATGCTCAATTCTTGCTGATTTATTCTGCCAACTAAGTAATTATCCTAATATTTTATGCAGTGAGAAAGCTATTCTGGAAATCAAATTTTCCTACCAAGAATCGCAACGCCAATTTGGGAGCTTCAAACATCTGTAATCTCAGGAAAACTTTAGGGATTAAAAAAACTTAGATGTATAACATTTTCAAAACTGTAAAGTTTCCAAAGTGAATGTCTTCTCATTCCAGATATTTTTCTCTCTCCCATACAGTTTTATAGGAACTTTTCCTTACTATCCTTTTCAAAGTACTTCTTTGCAGTTACTGCTTTTCAGCCTTGGTGTCTTTTCAAAGTTGCTTTTCTGGGGACTGTTGATTTCAGGCCATTTCAACTGTATGAGTTATGCAAGTGTGAAAACTTTTTTCATTCTAAAAAAAGGTGCTCCAGCCTATTTTTCATACTCATGATAAGGCAAAAGGATAAAGACCGAAGTTGGGCATTGGTGGAGTCTTTGCAAGGAAAGGAAGAGCTAAGAAAATTTATATCCCAGTTATTATTATATGAATATCACGGTCAAAGTGAGGAATGGAGGACTGATGATAAAACAGAGCTTCAAGTTACGCAGAGAACTACATTTTTATTTTATTTATATTTACATTTTTATTAGCATCACCCTTGTTTTGCTTCCTCAGATATTTAAGGAAACACAAAACATCATACTGAGTATAAATGTAAGAAGTTATATAAAGAGCTAGATAATACAGTGTGTCTGCAGTATAAGGTGAATATTTATCTGATTTTGGAAGTTTCCTTTCAGTCAATTAATATTAGTTCTCCAGTAAATGCATTAAACTGTGGACACTCACTGCCTTTCAGAAATTTAGAATCTAAGGGGAATTAATTCTTTAAATACAATCTGTGTGTCTTGGCGTGTTTATTTGTGTCTACACACACATATTTAAATGAAACCATAAAACATATGTGAGACTCAATACATATATGAACCATCATTTAGGAAATCTCTAGGCATTACTGAATTCCCTGATGTCTCTTAGAAACAAATGTCTGTTTCTAATAAACTTACCGATAGAAATGCCAAGTGAAATAAAATATCACAGGAGTGACACAGAACTGATTGAAGAGTTTATTGACTATTTTAACAGTGATTTTTCCATCTCTGGTATTGCTTCTGTTAATGAAGAGCATGTGTCGCCTCACATGTGATTGCAGAAAACTTCATTATCAGAGGTAGAAATCGCAAAGATGGACCCCAACATGCATTCCCGCTCCTTTGTTTATCAGCAGAACTTTATCTCTTGATCTGCACTCTTCTGCATGGTGGCCCTTGCAAAGTGGGAGGTGACTCTCCCGCCTTAGAATCACGAAGTCCTCTTACTTTTACAATCTATATTTTTCTATCAGTTAGCATCGCTCAGCTGCAAGCTACACAATTCTCAAGTAACAGAGACTCAAAAATAAAGGACTTTCATTTTCCTACAGAGTGAGAATTCTGGGAGGAGGTGGTTCTAGATTTGGTAAAGCAGCCCAAAGTTCATATCAAGGAACTAGTTTTCTACCTTACTTCTCTGCCATCCTCAGCTTGTTGATGTGTTGGCCCTTAAGCTACAAGATGGCTACTGAGGAAGCATTAGGACCTCGTGACATCATGTTTGTTTCGGGCTGAAGGAAAAGGGCTTTTCTTGTGTCAGGAAGACAGATCTCTCCCAGGCTCTTCATGAGGCTTTCCTTTGTGACTCCTTAGAAGAATTGGATCACATGGTCCCCCATTTCCACCCTCAAAGATGCACAGAATATTGGCCTGATGATTGACTAGCAAAGGAGGCTAGGATTGCTATGATTGTATTAAACAAGCCACAGACATCTCCTGGGGCTGAGCACGTGGGCACACTCTCCTCTCCCAACATGATGATCCATTCCTTTGGCAAAGACGAAGGGGGAAGGGCTGTTGAATAATTAAGTTTTGCTAGTTTCCCAAGCTGTGACTTCCATGACATTTCCCTCCATCTCATATGATTCAGCAGCGGGAATCTTCTGGATGTTCACCTGGGTTTTAGCTTTCCAATCAGAAAACCTCCTCGTTATTGATTGGGAGAGAAAAGCAGTTCTAAGTCACTATTCCATAGATTGTCACATACAGTTCACGACTTTACATTTATATACTTTCTCAACTTATTTTTGTTAAACTTAAGAGATTCCAGCTTCAAAATATGCTTTTATCTTTTTAAAAACATTTTTCTCCCCTGTAGCTGCTTCTACCTGGATACAAAATAAAAGGGAAGAAAAGTCTCTGTATCTGGTAACTTTCAGTTGTCTTCTCTAATTTCAGGACCCATAAGCCTCTGCCAGGATATAGTTTATGACATAGGACATTTATGCTCTCTTGTTTCTACTTTTAAACACTCTGCAGGCTGCTCCACCTTTCCCATGAATGTTTAACTAATATGCATAATGATCCTGCCAGAATTGATTCTTCATTATAGAGGTCATTTTCCAAAGAGGTTTGCCACTATTTTAAAAATAGCATTTTAGGGCTTCCCTGGTGGCGCAGTGGTTAAGAATCCGCCTGCCAATGCAGGGGACACAGGTTCGAGCCCTGGTCTGGGAGGATCCCACATGCTGTGGAGCAACTAAGCCCGTGCGCCACAACTACTGAGCCTGCTCTTTAGAGCCCGCGAGTCACAACTACTGAGCCCCGTGCCACAACTACTGAAGCCCACACGCCTAGACCCTGTGCTCCGCAACAAGAGAAGCCACTGTAATGAGAAGCACGCGCACCGTAACGAAGAGTAACCCCCACTCGCCACAACTAAGAAAGCCCCGTGTGCAGCAACAAAGACCCAAGGCAGCCAAAAATGAATAAATAAATAAAATTTTAAAAATAGCATTTTTAGCATGTTGATAAAACACAGTCCTAACCTCAATTTTGTGTAACAGTTTTTTTCACGGGTAGAAGAAAGGGATATTTTTTAGGCATTTCACATTATTCATGTGCTATTGATAAGTTGGAAGGTATGAAACTATCCATTTAGACTTTAACAATTGATTTCTAAACAACTGAGAATGCAGACAAACATAAGTTTTACATGTTCAAGGGTGCTATGTGATGTTTACAAATCAGTAATTTGCCACCAACATAATATATTACATCTAGTGAACAATCCTGAATAGTCCTGCAATCCAAGATCAAGAAAAATGAGATATATGAAAATTAATGTCTTAATTTTGAAATGGGTGCTTCTTTTATATTTTATATTAGAGTTCTTTCTCATTTGGCTTTTAATTGTTCTTTCTTCTCCCATCATTTATTCATTTTCAATTTAACTGTCATTGCTAAATGAATAATTGGTTTTCATATACATTGTCCCATTGTCTTGATCACCTGAAATCAGGTACAGGAATCATAGTTGGTTCTCAGTGCGGAGGTTCAGGGAGGGGCTGGTGCTGAAGAGAGAAGTATGGCTAGAAAGGGAGATCCCAGACTGCCCTCTATGATATTCAAAAAATTAAAGCTTTTTCTTCCACAAAAAAACATTCAGAAGGACTTCCAGAAAGCAATGAAAGATAGTGGTTATGCTTCCTTGGGCCCTAAATTTTGTCTGCAGATCTTCATTATGAAATGAAGGAGGGACAGAACAAGTAATTATTTCTTTACTTCATGTTCTTGAGAGCCATATATCCTAAGATATCATAGAACTTAGCAAAATAGCTTGGATGCTGATTGAAAGGCAGACTCAGAGTCTAGAAATGCAAAATAACAGCCCATATGCCAAACCACATGCATTGTAAGCCTTGATACTTCTGAAGGAAGATTGAAAAGGTGACAAAGAATTCCAAATTTGGAACCCACAGAGACATCTGGTATCTTAGAACTTTCCACTTTCTCTTGGCAGATACTTCAGCTAATTTTCCCACCTTGGTCAGAGTGTATAATTCTTTCTTAAGCTTATTCTAATTTTAACATATTCTCTCTATTCCACTGTTACTGTGAAATGGCCCTACTCTCAGGACCAACCATTTAATTTTAACACTTAGATCATTTAGCAATTTCTCAGAACAAAAATAAGGGGGTAGAATTTAATTAACATAATGGGTATACCATCAACCTTTTTTGGTGACATTATGTATATTTCCAACACTTGGTCTTCAAATAGACACATGTGAAAAAGATGACAGATGAATCAAAATGTAGAAACAGCATTGCATTCCAAATGGTGATTTCCATCATCAGCGTGCATGTGGTGGCTCTTCAGTATCAAATAGATAGTACCAAAACTATCCTGAGAGGTATCTTCATTATGCTGCCTGCTTCTTACAAACCAATTGCTAGGAGCTGGTCTGTGTCTACCTGAAGATTTCATTAGTTTGGGTCTACATCTGCCCAATGTGGATGATGGAATGGGAGAGGACTTGAGACTAGTGAGGCTTTGGGATAATTACTATAAATAATATACTAAGGGGTGCATACAATACTTATTGAGTATAAATGAGGGCTCAGTTGAAAATGAATACTATAAATATATATGATATATATATTTATAAATACTATAAATATAAATGAATATTTAGTAGTGTCAATCATCCCTAGTTAATGTCACTCATCAACAGTATCATAGAATTGTGCTCATTTTAGAGATGAAAGGGACCATCTTATTAAACTCTCTCAACTGATAGATTAGGAAACTGAGGAACAAATAAGCTAAATGAGTTGCCCAAGTCTACACTGCAAATGGTGGAGCAATTCTAACTTCTAGACTACATCTAAGGATAGTATTTATAGGGATGTCAAAGTATGACTAATTTTTTTCTCAGTAGTAGAATCCCGATTTTATTCAAGACCATTCAGATACCATATTTTCAGCTTTTCTTATAGGTGTGGTGACCATGTGACTGAGATCTTTCTAATGATACATAAGTAAAAGTTGTTGGGTGAAACATCCAGGAAGAATACTTAAAAGGGGAACTGTTGGCCGAGACCAATCCTTTTGCCTTAATTCCGCTCCCTGCTTAGAACACAGGGGTGATGACTGGTGCTTCAGCAGCTGTATAATATCTTTCAAGACCATGAGTTAACTTCCTGTCTCTATAGGGACTCTCAATTCTTTTGAAACAGCAGAAGTTCCAAGGTCCAGGAATTTCTGCTGGTCTTGGAGAGTCTCCTGGAGAGGCGGAGGTGGTAAGGGCTGTGGCTCACCCTGGGGACATAGATGCTGGCTGCAGCCATTCTTGGGAGCTCCTTCCACTATGTGACACTGGTGCTGGTGGGCACCATTGTCTGTGACTGACTTTTTTTTAATTGAAGCATGATAGACTTACAAAATTATATTAGATTTAGGTGTACAACAGTGATTTGATATTTTTATACATTACAAAATGGTTACCACGATAAATCTAGTTACCAGCTGTCACTATACAAAGTTACTACAGTATTATTGATTATATTCCCTATGATGTACATTATATCCCTGTGACTTATTTATTTTATAACTGGAAGTTTGTACTTCTTAACTTCACGCACCATTTTCATGCTCTTCTCCTCTGGCAACCACCAGTTTGTTCTCTGTGTCTATGAATCTGTTTCTGTTTTGTTATGGTTGATTGTTTATTAGATTCCACATAAAAGTGAAATCCATATCTTATTTATCCTTCTCTGTCTGACTTATTTCACTTAGCATAATGTCTTCTAGGTCTATCCATGCTATCACAAATAGCAAAATTTCATTCTTTTTTTATGGCTGAATAATATTCCATTGTGTGTGTGTGTGTGTGTGTGTGTGTGTGTATGTGTGTACATACCACATCTTCTTTATCCAGTCAACTATTTATGGATACTTAGGTTGGTTCCATATCTTGGATATTGTTAATAATGCTGAAATGAACATGAGGGTGCATATATCTTCGCAAATTAGTGTTTTTAGTTTTCTTTGGAAAAATGCCCAGAAGTGGAATTGCTAGATCATATGGTACTTCTATTTTTAATTTTTTGAAAAACTTCCACTATTTTCTATAGTGGCTGTACCGATTTACATTCCTAAGAACAGTGCACAAGGGTTCCCTTTTCTTCACATCCTTGCCAACCCTTGTTATTTGTTGTCTTTTTGATAATAGTCATTCTGATAGGTGTGAGGCAATATCTCATTGTGGTTTTAATTTGCATTTTCCTGATGATATTGAGCATCTTTTCATGTGTCTGTTGATCATCTGTATGTTTTATTTGGAAAAGTGTCTATTCAGGTCCTCCGCTCATTTTTTAATTGGGTTGTTTGGTTTTTTTGATGTTAAGCTGTATGATTTCTTTGTATATTTTGGGTATTAACCCCTTATCAAATATATTGCTTGCAAATATTTTCTCCCATTCAGTAGGCTGCCTTATCATTTTATTGATAGTTTTTTCTCTGTGCAAAAGCTTTTAAGTTTGATATATTCTCATTTGTTTATTTTTGCTTCTGTTTCCCTTGCCTAACGAGACATAGCCAAAAAAATATTGCTATGACTAATGTCAAAGAGCATACTGCCTATGTTTTCTTCTAGTTTTATGGTTTCAGGTCTTCCATTTAAGTATTAAATTCACTTGGAGTTTATTTTTTGAATATGGTGTGAGAAAGCAGTCCAGTTGATTCTTTTGCATGTTGCTGTCCAATTTTCACAACTTCATTTATTGAAGAGACTTTTTCCCCATTGTATATTCTTTTCTCCTTTGTCATGAATTATTTGACCATGTAAGTGTGGGTTTATTTCTGGGCCTCTATTCTGTTCCATTGATCTATGTGTGTGTGTTTGTGCCAGTTTTGATTATTGTAACTTTGTAGTGTAGTTTGAAATCAGGGAGAGTGATACTTCCAGCTTTATTCTTCTTTCTCAAGATTGTTTTGACTATTCATGGTCCTTTGTGTTTCCATACAAATTTTAGAATTATTTATTTTAGTTTTGTGAAAAATGCCATTGATATTTTGATAGGGATTGCATCAAATTTGTAGATTGCCTTGGGTAGTATGGTCATTTTAAAAATATTAATTTTTCTAATCCATGAGCATGGTATATGTTTCTGTTTGTGTCATCATCAATTTCTTTCATCGTTGTCTTACAGTTTTCTGTGTATAGGTCTGTTACCTCTTTGGTTAGATTTATTTCTAGGTATTTTATTCTTTTTGATGCAATTGTAAATGGGATTGTTTTCTTAATTTCTCTTTCTTATAGGTTGTTGTGAGTGTATAGAAATGCAACAGATTTCTGTATATTAATTTTTTATCCTGCAACTTTACTGAATACCTTTATTAGCTTTAATAGTTTTATGGTGACATCTTTAGGATTTTCTACATACAGCATCATGTCATCTGCAAACAGTGATGGCTTTACTTCTTCTTTTCCAATTTGGATGCCTTTTATCTCTTTTTCTTGTCTAATTGATGTGGTTAGGGCTTCCAGTACTATGTTGAATAAAATTGGTAAGAGTGGTCACTGTTGTTGTTTTCATGATCTTACAGGAAATACTTTTAGCTTTTCACCATTGAGTATGACATTGGCTGTGGGTTTGTCATATATGGCTTTTATTATGTTCAGGTATGTTCCATCTGTACCCATTTTGTTAAGAGTTTTTATCATAAATGAATGTTGAATTTTGTCAAATACTTTTTCCACATCTGTTAAGATGATCATATGATTTTTATCCTCCATTATGTTAATGTGGTATATCACATTGAATTATAGATATTGAACCATCCTTGCATCCCTGGGATAAATCCCACTGGATCATGGTGTATGATCCATTTAATGTGTAGTGAAATTCAATTTGCTAGTATTTTGTTGAGAATTTTTGCATCAGTGTTCATCAGTTGTATTGGCTTGTAATTTTATTTCTTTCTTTTTTTGTCTTCATCTGGTTTTTATATCAGGGTGATGCTGGCCTCATTGAATGAATTGGGAAGTATTTCTTCTTTGATTTTTTGGAATAGTTTGAGAAGGAGAGATGTTAACTCTTCTTTAAATGTTTGGTAGAAATCACCTGTGATGCTCTCGGGTCCTGGACTTTTACTTTTTGGGAGTTTTTTGATTACTGATAATTAGTCTGTTTATATTTTCTATTTCTTCTAACTCAGTTTGGGGAGATTATACATTGCTGGGAAATTATCCATTTCTCCTAGGTTGCCCATTTCATTGGCATATAATTGTTTGTAGTAATGTCTTATGATCCTTTGCATTTCTGTGGTGTCGGTGTAACTTCTCTTTTTTTCATTTCTATTTGGGCTCTCTCTCTTTTCCTCTTGATGGGTCTGATTAAAGATTTATCAATTTTGGGAGGTGGAGTCAAGATGGCGGTGTAGGAAGATGTGGAGTTAGCATCTCCCCACAACTAGGGCGCCTGCCGGCCGCTGGTGGAGAACTCTGACACCCAAAGAGATGGGAGGAACCCCAAGGTGAACCAGTAGGACATAGGGGGACTGAGGGGGGAGGAGAAGTGGAGGCCAGACAGGATCGGTGCCCCTGAAGTGGAGGAGATCAGGAGAAGCAGGCGAGAGGGACTCTCCAGGAAGAGCTGGAGAGGAGAGGAGGGGGTCACCTGGCCCACTTGGGTGGGGAGCCTGTTGAGCTCCCAGGCTGGTATCCCACCTTCAAAACCCCATCCAGGCCACGTGGGTCCTGGGGGCATAGGAGGGAGGCTGGAAGATCAGGAGAGGCAGGTGGGAGGGGCCCTCCAGGAGGAGCGGGAGAGGAGCAGAGCACGATTGCACTGCCCACTCAGGCCCAGGGAGCCTGCTGAGCTCCGAGGCCGATACCCTGCCCTCCAAAGTCCCCTACAGGCTGCATGGGTCCTTGGGGGCATAGGAGGGAGGCCAGAGAGATCAGGAGAAGCAGGTGGGAGGAGCCATCCAGGAGGAGCGGGAGGGGAACAGAGAGCGATTGTACCTCCCACTCGGGCCCAGGGAGCCTGCTCAGCTCCCAGGCTGATCCCCTGACCTCCAAACCCCCCTCCAGGCCACGTGGGTCCTTGGGGGCATAGGAAGGAGGCCGAGGGGAGAACAAAAGAGGCAGGTGGGAAGGGCCCTCCAGGAGGAGCCGAAGAGGAGCGGAGGGCTATTGCCCCACCCACTTGAGCCCAGGAAGCCTGCTGGGCTCCCAGGTGAGGTCCCCTGCCCTCAAAGACCAGGGGTGGGGGGCATGCCTGGACCTCTTTTGTTTCTTGAGCCTAAGCCCCACCCCCCACAGCCCCCAGGGCCTTTTTCAGCCCTGTGGGTCCTGAGCATTGGCCCTGCCCACTGCCCAAACCTCATCCTCGCTTAGGCCCTGCCCTCCACAGCCAAGGCCTCCCCCCCTTTTTTCCCCCTCCTCTTCTTTTTTAATACTGTGGTAATGTTGTACCCTCCAGTTGTTGATTCATATATATTTTTATTTTTATATTCTTCCTAACATATCTCTTAGTTTCCTAGTCTAATTTTATTTTCTAGTTTGTTTTTTTTGTTTTTGTTTTTGTTTTTTGCTGCCCCACACAGCTTGTGGGATCTTGGTTCACGAGCCCGGGGTTGGGCCAAAGCTCCTGCTGTGGGAGCCCTGAGTCCAAACCATTGGACTAACAGAGAACCTCAGACCCTAGGGAATATTCATTGGAGTGAGGTCTCACGGAGTTCCTCATGTAAGCACCAAGACCCAGCTCTACCCGCTAGCCAACAAACCCCAGAGGTGGAAACCTCAGGCCAAAGAACCTTTAAGACAGGAACACAATCCCACTCATAAAAATAAAAAAATAAAAATAAAAAAAGTCACAGATGAAGGAGCAAGGTAAAAACCTACAAGACCAAATAAATGAAGAGGAAATAGGCAATCTACCTGAAAAAGAATTCAGAGTAATGACAGTAAAGATGATCCAGAATCTCGGAAAGTCCAGGACCAGATGGCTTCACAGGTGAATTCTATCAAACATTTAGAGAAGAGCTAACACTGATCCTTCTCAAACTGTTCCAAAAAATTGTGGAGGGAGAAACACTCCTAATTCATTGTATGAAGCCACCATCACACTGATACCAAAAAAGATATCACAAACAAAAAACAATTGTAGAGCAATATCACTGATGAACATAGATGCAAAAATCCTGAACAAAATACTAGCAAACAGAATCCAACAGCACATTAAAAGGATCATACACCATGATCAAGTGGGATTTATCCCAGTGATGCAAGATTCTTCAATATACGCAAATCAATCGATGTGATACACCACATTCAGAAATTAAGGAATAAAAACCATATGATCATCTCAATAGATGCAGAAAAAGCTTTTGACAAAATTCAACACCCATTTATGATAAAACCTCTCCAGAAAGTGGGCATAGAGGGAACCTACCTCAACATAATAAAGGCCATATATGACAAACCCACAGCAAACATTATTCTCAATGGTGAAAAACTGAAAGCATTTCCTGTAAGATCAGGAACAAGACAAGAGATGAGATGTCCACTCTCACCACTATTATTCAACATAGTTTTGGAAGTCCTAGCCACGGCAGAAGAGAAGAAAAAGAAATAAAAGGAATACAAATTGGAAAAGAAGAAGTAAAACTGTCACTGTTTGCAGATGACATGATACTATACATAGAAAATCCTAAAGATGCTACCAGAAAACTACTAGAACTAATCAATGAATTTGGTAAGGTTTCAGGATACCAAATTAATGCACAGAAATCTCTGGCATTCCTGTACACCAACAACTAAAAACCAGAAAGAGAAATTAAGGAAACACTCTTATTTACCATTGCAGCAAAAAGAATAAAATACCTAGGAATAAACCTACCTAAGGAGGTGAAAGACTTGTACTCAGAAAACTATAAACCACTGATGAAAGAAATCAAAGATGACATAAACAGATGGAGAGATATACCATGTTCTTGGATTGGAAGAATCAACATTGTGAAAATGACTGTACTACCCAAAGCAATCTACAGATTCAATGCAATCCTTATCAAACTACCAATGGCAGTCTTCACAGAATTAGAACAAAAAATTTTACAATTCGTATGGAAACACAAAAGACCCCAAATAGCCAAAGCAATCTTGAGAAAGCAAAACGGAGTTGGAGGAATCAGGCTCCCCGACTACAAACTATACCACAAAGCTACAGTAATCAAGACAGTATGGTACTGGCACAAAAACAGAAATATAAATCAATGATACAAGATAGAATGCCCAGAGATAAACCCACACACATATGGGCACCTAATTTATGACAAAGGAGGCAAGAACATACAATGGAGAAAAGACAGCCTCTTCAATAACTGGTGCTGGGGAAACTGGACAGCTACATGTAAAAGAATGAAATTAGAACACTACCTAACACCATATACAAAAATAAACTCCAAATGGATTAAAGACTTAAATGTAAGACCAGACACTATAAAACTCTTAGAGGAAAACATAGGAAAAACACTCTTTGACATAATCTACAGCCAGATCTTTTTTGACCCACCTCCTAGAGTAATGAAAATAAAAACAAAAATAAACAAATGGGACTTAATTAAACTTAAAAGCTTTTGCACAGTAAAGGAAACCATAAACAAGACAAAAAGACAACCCTCAGAATGGAAGAAAATATTTGCAAATGAAACAACAAAGGGATAATCTCCAAAATATACAAACAGCTCATAGAGCTCAATATCAAAAAAATGAACAATCCATTTAAAAAATGGGCATAAGACCTAAATAGACATTTCACCAAGGAAGACATACAGATGGCCAAGAGGCACATGAAAAGATGCTCAACATCACTAATTATTTGAGAAATGCAAATCGAAACTACAATGAGGTATCACCTCATGACAGTCAGAATGGCCATTATCAAAGAATCTAGAAACAATAAATGCTGGAAAGGGTGTGGTGAAAAGGGAACCCTCCTGCACTGTTGGTGGGAATGTAAATTGATACAGCCACTATGGAAAACAATATGGAGGTTCCTTAAAAAACTAAAAATAGAACTACCATATGACCCAGCAATCCCACTACTGGGCATATACCCTGAGAAAACCATAATTCAAAGACAAGCATGTACCACAATGTTTATTGCAGCACTATCTATAATAGGCAGGACATGGAAGCAACCCAAGTGTCCATTGACAGATGAATGGATAAAGAAGATGTGGCACATATATACAATGGAATATTACTCAGCCAGAAAAAGAAACGAAATTGAGTTATTTGTAGTGAGGTGGATGGACCGAGAGTCTGTCATGCAGAGTGAAGGAAACCAGAAAGAGAAAAACAAATACCTTATGCTAACGCATATGTATGGAATCTAAAAAAAAAAAAAAAAGGTCTGAAGAACCCAGGGGCAGGACAGGAATAAAGATGCACATGTAGAGAATGGACTTGAGGACACGGGGAGGGGGAAGGGTAAGCTGGGACGAAGTGAGAGAGTAGCATTGACATATATACACTATCAAATGTAAAACAGATAGCTAGTGGGAAACAGCAGCATAGCCAGGGAGATTGGCTCTGTGCTTTGTGATGACCTAGAGGGGTGGGATAAGGAGGATGGGAGGGAGGCTCAAGAGGGAGGAAATATGGCGACATGTGTATGCATATGGCTGATTCGCTTTGTTGTGCAACAGAAACTAACACAGTATTGTGAAGTAATTGTACTACAATAAAGATCTATTAAAAAAATTAAAAAAAAAAGATTTTTCAATTTAGTTTATTTTTTCAAAGGACTAGCTGTCAGTTTCACTGATCTTTTCTGTTGTTTTTTAGTCTCTATTTTATTTATTTCTGCTCTGGTCTTTATTATTTATTAATTTCTACTAACCTTGGATTTTGTTTGGTCTTCTTTTTCTACTTTTTTAAGTGTAAGCTTGTATTGTTTTTGTGAGATTTTTCTTATTTTCTGAGGTAGGCTTGTATTGCTATAAACTTTCCTTTAAAAACTGCTTTTGCTGTGTTCCATAGATTTTGGATCATTGTGTTTCTGTTTTCATTTGAATCCAAGTATTTTTTGATTTCCAATTTGCTGTCTTCAGTGACCCATTTAGTTGTTTTGTAGCATGTTGTTTAGCCTCCATGTGTTATGTTTTTTACAGTTTTTTTCTTGTAATTGATTTCTAGTTTCATAACATTGTGGTCAGAAAAGTTGCTTGATATGATTTCAGTCTTCTTAAATTTATTAAGACTGGTTTTGTGGCCTAGGAAATGATCTGTCCTGGAGAGTGTTTCATGTGCACTTGAAAAGAACATGTAATCTGCTGCTTTTGGATGGAAAGTTTTACATATACATATATATCTCCATCTGGTCTAATGTGTCATTTAAGGACAATTTGCTTATTCATTTTCTGTCTGCATGATCTATTCATTGATGTAAGTGGGGTGTTAAAGTCCCCTACTATTATTGTGTTATTGTCAATTTCTTCTTTTATTTATTATATGCATTTATGTGCTCCTATGTTGAGTCTATACATGTTTACAAGTTTATATCTTCTTGTTGGATTGATTCCTTTATCTTTATGTAATATCCTTCTTTGTGTCTTGTTATAGTCTTTCTTTTAAAGTCTATTTTGTCTGATATAAGTATTGCTACCCCAGCTTTCTTTTTTTTTTACATTTGCATGGAATACCTTTTTGCATCCCCTGACTTTGAGGCTGTGTGTGTCTTTAGATCTGAAGTGAATCTTTTGTAGGCAGCATGTATATAGGTCCTGTTTTTTATCCATTCAGCCACTAAATGTCTTTTGATTGAAGCATCTAGTCCATTTTCATTGATAGTAATTATTGATAGATATATACTTGTCACTATTTTGTTAATTGTTTTCTGGTTGTTTTTGTAGTTTGTTTTTGTTTTTTGCTTCTTCTTTTGCTCTCTTCTCTTGAGATTTGATGACTGTCTTTAGTGTTGTATTTGGGTTCCTTTTTGTGTTTATCTGTTATAGGTTTTGGTTTGTGTTTACAATGAGGTTTATATAATTTTACGTTGATGATCCCTTAAGTTCAAGCACATTTTAACAACACTGCATTTTTACTGCCCCCCCAACCCCACAATTAATGATTTGACATCACATTTTGCATCTTTTTGTTTTGTGTATTAACACTTTTTGTGGATATAGATTATTTCACTGCTTTTGTCTTTTAACGTTTCTACTAGCTTTACAAGTGGTTGATCTACTGTCTTTACTGTGTGTTTGCCTTTACCATTGATATTTTTACTTTTGTAATTTCCATATTTCTAGTGGTGGTCTTTTCTTTTCTGCTTGGAAAAGTCTCTTTAACATTTTATGTAAAGTCAGTTTAGTGATGCTGAACTCTTTTAGCTTTTGCTTGTCTGTGAAACTATTTGTCTCTCCTTCAAATCTGAATGCTAACCTCGCCTGGTAGAGTATTGTTGGTTGTAGTTTTTTTCCTTTCATCACTTAAAATACATTGTGCCACTCCCTTTTGGTCCGCCAAGTTTCTGCTGAAGAGTCAGCTGATAGTTTTATGGAAGCTCCCTTGTATGTAACTAGTTGCTTTTTTCTTGCTGCTTTTAAGATTGTCTCTTTATCTTTAATTTTTGGAATTGTAATTATAATGTGTCTTGGTGTGGACCTCTTTGGGTTGATCTTGTTGGGGACACTCTGTGCTTCCTGGACCTGGATGTCTGTTTCCTTTCCCAGGTTAGGGAAGTTTTTCATCTATTATTTCTTCAAATAAGATCTCTGCCCCTTTCTCTCTCTCTTCTTTCGCGACCCCTATAATGTGAATGTTAGCATGCTTGATGTTGTCTCCAAGGTCTCTTAAACTATCCTCATTTTTCATTCTTTTTTTTTTTTTTTTTTCTGTTCAACTTGGGTGATTTCCACTATTCTGTCTTACAGTTCATTCACCTGTTCTTTTGTATCCTCATCTACTGTTGATTCATTCTAGTATATTTTAAATTTCATTTATTGTATTATTCAGCTCTGTTTGATTCTTATTTAGATTTTCCAGCTGTTTGTTAAACTTCTCACTGTGTTCATCCATTCTTCTCCTGAGTTCATTGAGCATCTTTATGATCATTACCTTGAACTCTTTATCAGGTAGATTGCTTTTTACCACTTCACTTAGTTCTTCTGGGGTTTTATCTTGTTCCTTCATTTGGAACGCGTTCCTCTGTCTCCTCAGTTTTTCTAATTCTCTGTGTTTATTTATTTCTGTGTATTAGGTAGGTAAGTTAAATTTCATGATCTTGGAGAAGTAGCCTTACATAGGTAATGTCCTATAGGACCCAGCAACACACTCCCCCCATCACGAAAGCTATATACTCTAGGAGTAACCCCTGGGTACTCCTAGAGGGCCCTTCCATTGTGGTGGGACTGTGTACTGTGGGTACACTGGTAGGCAAGGCTGGATACCAGCCTGTTTGGCTGCCAGGCCCTGTCTTGCATGGTGACTGCCTACCCCCTGGTGGGCAGGGCTGGGTTCCAGCGTGGCTGGCTGCACGGCCTGGTGGGTCCCAGGGCTCACGCTGCCCACTGGTAGGTGGGGCCCAATCCTGGGGCCCCCGGCTGCAGGGGGTTGGGGTCCCAGATCTGGTGCATGGGGCTGGGTCCTGAGACTGATGTCAACCTGCTGGTGGGCTGGTAAGCTCCCAGTTCTAATAGGCTAGAGGGAGAACTCCAAAATGGTGCTCACCAGCACGGTTGTCCTAATGGTAGAACAAGCTCCCCGAATGTCTGCCACCAGCATCTGTGTCCCCAGGGGAGACCCAGTTGCCTCCTGCCTCTTTCAGAGGCTCTCTAAGATCCGCAAGTGGGTCTGACCCAGGCTCCTTTCCAATTACAGCCTCTGTGCTGGGACTGGGAGCATGTGAGATTTTATGTGTACTCATTAAGAGCAGAGTCTCTACTTCCTACAGCCCTCAAGCTCTCCCATACATAAGTCCTGCTGGCCTTCAAAGGTAGACATTTTGGAGGCTCATCTTCCTGGTGCAGGACCCCCAGTCTGGGGAGCTTGGTGTGGTGCTTGGGTGCATCGCTCCTTGGGGAGAGCTTCTGCAATTGTGATTATCCTCCCATGTGTGGGTTGCCCACCCAGGGATGTGCGTCTTGACTATACTGCATCTCCTCCCCTCCTACCCATCTTGTTGTGTTTCCTCCTTTATAGCTTTAGTTGTGGAAAATCTCTTCTTCTAGTCTTCAGGTTGTTCTCATAGATAGTTGTAAATGTTGTGACTGTGGTGTGCCTGCGGGAGGAGGTGACTCAGGGTCTTCCTAGTCTGCTGTCTTGGCCACTCCCAAAGTGTAACTACTTTTAAAATTATTGGATTTTGGAATTTTCCATGGATTTCTCTCTCTCTCTCATTCAAAGAGAGGATCTTTCTAGAATTTGATCAAAATAATTTCTTGTATTCGTGATACCATTTCTTGAACTATTGTATCAAGTCTTATCAGAAGCAAGAGAAGATGGCAAACATTGAAACATATGTACCATCACTTCACCTGACCAAAGATTTATGATTAGTAGATGGTCTTTTTTACTTTTAATGTATGTATCTATATTTATCTAGCAATTTATGGAATGATAAATTTAATTACACCATGTTCTAAGTTCAATAAAAATTGCTGTTTTCCTGAGACTATTTTAAGAAATGGAATGAAGAGTTAGTAATGCTAGAATACCTGTTGGACTACTAATTCCCACCAGTGCCACTTAGATAGCCGAAGTACCATTGAATGCATGCATTTACCTCGTTTAATTCTCATACTGTGAGAGGTGTGTTATTTTTCCTGTCTAAACAATGAGGAATCTCAAACTCAGAAAGATTAAACAGATAATTAGTGGCTAAACCAAGTTCTTCCTTATAGAGTCTAGTTTTTTATGCCTATATTCTAAATAGTTTAAATATCTTACCTAGTAACTTTTAAAGAATAATGTTGATGATGCTTCAAAAATTGAAAGGAGTTCAAGATCAATTTGCCTAAGGAAGTTTTCATTGAACAAATTGCAGTCTATGCAGGAGTATTTTATACAGTTGGCCAGCAGTTGCAACCAACTGGTGACTTCCCTAGGCACATATTCAATATTGAGTAGAATTGACAAGTCATTTATTTGACCAAGTTTTTGAGGAAAATGAGTCAACATAAACACAGTATAAGATAGGTATGATCTTAACCTGGCTGTTCCTAGGAGCCTGCTAAAATTGTCATTAACAGTTTCTGGCTTAAAGTGTAAGTAAATTTTGCTGCATTAGTGGAATTCTTTCCAATAAAACCCAAATAGACAAATGTAAGTTGCATTAAAATAATGAAACATTATACTTTAAAGGCATGGTGGACACATAGCATTCCAGTGTGCTTGAAAATTCTAAGCTTACAGAACTGTAGAATTGTTTCACCAGAACCTTCTCTGTCAGCAGATTTTACTGACACTATACTTATGTTTTTTATTCAAAAGGAAGAACAACATAAAGTTACTGGTATTCAGATGCTGTCTCATTTTATCACTAGGTGAAGCAAAGGTAATAATAATTTACTTCCTAGGAAAGGTAGATAAATGAATTGTTGGTCTCTTTATTCTCACACAATTTTTATGGGATAAATACCCAATTAGTAAGGATTATCAGGATCTCAGATTGGCAGTTTTTGAACAGAAAACTGCTTGGAGACCTGCGTTGTTTGGCTTGTTTTTTTTTGTCCCTCCTGTATTTTAAAAAGGCATTATAATTGGTTATGGCTAGTCAAAATACAAGCACTTAGTGCCTCTTGTCTTACATCTGGCCCCCTTCATATTTGTATATCACCTATTGAGCACTGGTGGACATTAGAAACTGTCTAATGCAGCTGACCCTTTGATATGAAACCTAGTCCATTTTCTAAAATGGGATATGCTCTGGGATAAATAAAGTGTAAATAGTGAGGGTAATCAATGCTACATTACCATATGACTTAGGGACGCCAATGTAGTAACACTTAATAATAGGGAAGGATGTTTTAAGTGTAAAAAAGTTTTTTTTTTAAATAGATATCCCACGAAGTATCTCTGTAATTAAAATGTAAAAAGTTATTAGTTATTATTTCTGGGTATTGAGATCACAAACATTTATATATGTAATATTTCAAAGTTTCTATAAAAACGAGTCATAGCTTAAATAAGAAAAATATAAATATTCCTTTCACTGAAAGAAAGTGTTTTTATAGGTAGTATCAGATTTGATACTTATGGTGTTCTAAGATAGGCAGAGGAGTTATTTTTAATGCCCATTTAATAATAGAGGAAAAATACTCCAAGGGGGAAAATGACCTGCTCAGGCAGAAAAGATGGGTTGATATCTTTTTATAACTTGATGGTAAAAGCATGTGCTTATTGAATTATGTCTTTGTGAATAGATTTTTTTGCCCTTCCTCATTCTCTTCTTATCAACTGAAATATTACCCTTAGTCATATTTCTAAATTTTACATTATTATTCAAGTTCTTTTGATTAAAAGCAAAGGTAATATTTAAAATATTTAGCAATCAGAATGTTGTGGGCAGCAAACTAATCAAAGTGATTGCTGGAATGGGCACCAATTCATCAGGATGTATGTACCCCTATCCCCAAAATGGCACAGCTGTATAGGTGTGTTTTTGCTAAATATTAGCCCTATGACAGAAAACCCAACTTAAACTATTTTAAGGAATTCAGAGTAGTTTTTTGACACACATATCTGGGCTGTCCAAAGGTGGGCTCTTTTTAGATACAACAGGATACAAGGGCTCAAATGTTAAGTCTTTTTCTATCACTTAGTTCTTCTTTTCTCTTTATTGACTCCATTTTCAGAAGGGCCATCCCCTTGTAATGCACGGTGACTTATAATAGCTCCAGATTTATATCCTATTTCCTCAGCAAAAATCAGCATCTCTCTATTGGTTGCCTCAGTAAGAGTCTTAGGACTAACTTTGAATTGGCTCTGATTAGTGGCCATCCCTGTGGCCAAGGGGATGTGATGTAATAAGCATTAAAGATGGCAGTTAGCTCCACCCAGACCATTAGGTTAAGAGTGGGAAGGAGAGTTCCTGAAGGAAAACCAGGGCTGCACCCAAAAGAAGGGGGAAAAGTAACAGTCACTGACAGACTATAATGTCTACTCCACTCTCTCCTTCTTCTGAATTCTTATATACCTTTATAACTTTAAACAATTTTTTCTAAATTATAAATGAAATATACTCTTATTTAGGAAACTTGAAAGATTGAGTAAAATATAAGAACAAATTATAAAATAAAGAAAAATATAAAAATAAGACATGTTACTGAATTAGAAATGAAGAAAAATTATGTCTATAGCAGCATAATTCACTGCAAATAGTCAGGTGTAGAAGAGTTAGATAATTTATTATGACTTAGAAACAGCCAAATTGATTTTATTCTACTCCCCAGTACCTTTAATATTTTCCTTTATAAACCAAATCAGAGCCATAGGTTTTATTATGGCATTGTAAAATATCACTGATAACTATAAGTAAAAGAATTTTTCTTTCATAGTGTTAGCAGAACTTAGTGAGAATTCTTAAAATATGAAATAAAGTAGGATAAGGTGTATAGTATGTATACTGAAATATTAAGTAAATGTTAAGTTATTTATAGAAATATAAAGTACATATTACCTCCTTTCTATGATGCATATACTGAAAGAAGAAAAAGAACTGTAAGTTGTATACAAAAGAAAACCGGTTTCTAAAGTTTAAAGATGTCATTAAAGTCATTGGAAATTGTATTGTCATAATTATACATGTGTTTGAAAACTCATTTTTACCAGGTAAACCTAATATTTATCCATCTACTAACTCAGCCTGATCCTTAATACATTTTTTTTTTATAATTGTGTTGCTGTTTTTACTTATTTATTTATTTGGCTTTGCTGGGTCTTAGTTGCAGCACACAGGATCTTCGTTGCTGTGTGCGGGATCTTCGTTGTGGCATGCAGGATCTTTTTTTTTTTTTTTTTTTTTTAGTTGCAGCACGTGGGATCTTCATTGAAGCATGTGGGATCTTTAGTTGTGGCACATGGGATCATTTTAGTTGTGGCATGTGGGATCTTCAGTTGCGGTATGAGAACTCTTAGTTGCAGCATGTGGGATCTAGTTCCCTGACCAGGGATCAAATCCGGGCCTCCTGCATTGGGAGTGCGGAGTCTTAGCCACTGGACCACCAGGGAAGTCCGCTTAAAACATTTTTAAACAGCAGTTTTGGGCTTTAACCTAAATGAGTGAAACTTTTGATGGAATCTTTAGTCGGAACAGCCACGGATGACCAAGAACTTTATCTTTGAAAATCCACTATATTCAGCACTGTCCAATAGAAACATAATGAAAGCCACAGCTATGAACTACATATATCATTTAAAATTTTCTAGTAAGCACATGGAAAAGAAACATGAAATTAATTGTGATAATGTATTTCATTTAACCCAATGTATCCAAAGTGTTATCATTTCAAAATGTAATCAACACAAAGCCTTTTCGTGACATATTCTTTTTTTTTAATATTAATTCTTAAAAATCCAGTGTGGATTTTACACTTATATCACATCTTAATACTCACTCACCGCATTTCAGGTGCGTGATAGCTTCATGTGGCTGGTGGCTACCTTATTGCACCACACAGATCTACTAGAACAGGCTAAAGTTTTTTACTCAATAAGCCAAGGTTTTTTCCTGTTATTATTATTAAGGCTTGAATTCCTGATGCATTCCTTGACAATTTCACTCCTCAGCCTGACTACCTATAGTTGGACTGACTGTATGAAATTTGACAAGATTATTTGTTGAGGTTATGTAAACAGGCTACAGGGAATTTTGGCATTACCGTAAATTATTTTCATGTATATTTCTTATCCTGAACTTACACATCAACTTACTTTCGTAAATTTCAGAGACCAACATAGTTGTAGCTCAAGGTTCTTATTCTTAATCCCAAAGCATGATGGTCTAATGTGAAGAGAATCATTCATGACACACCCAATAACAGAAAGGGAAAGTTGGTCTTAGAAGTACAGCAAAATACTTCAAAGTGGTTAGCAGGGTGTTGTTTTCCTGGTATAATGGCACTTCATAAGTGTTATAATCAATAAGATATGATTGGGGAAAGGCTCCCACATGTTGGCTTATTTATTAAAAGCCTTCTTTTAATTATTGTTTTACTGAAGTCATAAAGAAAGAATTTTAGTATAAACCAGTACCGCCAAAGTCTTGACAAGGAATAGGCTTGGTCCTGCATCACAGCAAATCTGGGAAGTATAGAGAAGGTAGGATAGAGATACAACTTGGTTTTATGTTTATTTAAAAACAAATCTAAGGCTAGTTAGGTGGATAAATTACTTAAGCAAATTTCCTGGGTTGCACTTTAAATATATTAAATGGAAAGAGTAAACTGAACAGGCCTGTATTTTAACCTACTGTATAAAATCAGTAGATACCAAATGATTCTTCAGCTTGAGTATATTTATAATGACCACATGTCCTACATTTACCAAAATGGTTTCCATTCAAATATTCCTATTCCATTTGTATTTCATTTTTGGCTTAACAAAGATATTCCGTGTCTAACATGTCTTTCTTTCTTTCTCAAAAACAAACAAATAATATAGCTTTAATTGCTGGAAAGATTTCCAAGATACAGCCAGTAGTCTTGAAAATTTCCCACATAAGGTAGAACTTGGAACCAAGAAAATGATGTTTGTGTTCAACATCATTTTCTCCCCAAATAATCATCATGCTTGTGTAACAGAATCTAGTGTAGACTTAAATTATTATTCATTAATTACAAGAAAGTCCACTGACATCATTTCTGTAGTGAGAAAAGGCATATCACAAGTGTTGCATGAAGTATGTATGTGCGTATGTTATGAATACCTAGGTTACTTAGAGAAAAACATTTATAATAGAAATTAGGAATGCTGGATATCGTTGTACTGACTCACCTATATTAAACTTCAGTAGAAATAAGAGATTATTTATCTTGCAATTTGTGGTACTTTCCAAATGTGAGGATGAAAAACAGGAATCCTCATTGCTTATGGAACACTATCCTTCAAAATTAAATATTGCCTCTTTCCAATTCTCTTTATTTTTTTCCCTCTGAAATTCCAGTGATACATGCTTTCAGTCCGTTCCTCTCCGTGACTTTCATCCTCTCTTTAATGTGTGTTGGTGCTGCATTCTGACGATTTCATCAGATCTGTCTTCCAGTCTACTAATTCTTTTATTTTGTAAATTTCAGCTCTGCTTAATCTACTCTGTAATCCATACATATTAAAACAAAGATCTGTGAAGACCTCTGTGTTCTGGGTCTTTTATATTGTATATTGTTCTTTTGTTTTACTTTAAAAATTAACATGAAATATACATATATATTGTGTGTATAATTTACTAATCATACTAAATGTAATTTTCAGTGAGTTTCTTGTGGATGCTTTTATTTTTTCAATTCTTTATTCTCCCTATGTTGAGAAATTTTATGTCCTCTAGCTAATCATTAACACACACACAAACACATACATTTAATTGTGGTAAAATAAGATAACATTGAATTTGTCATTGTAATCATTTTAAAGTGTACATTTCAATGGCATTAACTACATTCACAATGTGCAGACATTGTGCAAATGGAACTGTCTAGCTCTGGAAATTTTTTATTACCCCCAGCAGAAGCCATGTGATCATTAAGCAGTCCCTCCCAATTCACCACTCTCCCAACTCCTGGCAACTTGCTCTCTCTATGGATTAGCCTATTCTGGATAGTTCCTATAAATGTAATCATACAATATGTGTCCTTTGTGTCTGGCTTCTTTCACTTAGCATGTTTTCAAGGTCCATCCATGTTGTAGCATGTATCAGTGGCATATGAATAATTCTCTTTATGGCTGAATAATAGTCTATTGAATGGCTATCCCACATTTTATTTATCCATTTACCTGTTGATGGACATTTGGGTTGTTTCTACCTTTTAGTTATTGTAAATAGAGCTCCTGTGAACATTCTTGTACAAGTTTTTGTTTGAACACCTGTTTTTAATCCCTTTGTATATATACACCTAGGAGGAACATTACTGGGTTATATGGTAATTCCATGTTTAACTTTTTGAGGAAACACCAAATTGTTCTCCACAGCACTGCACCATTTTACATTTCCACCAGCAATGCACAAGGATTCCAGTTTCTCCACATCCTTCCAAACACTTATAATTTTCCTTTTTTTTTTAAATGGCCATCCCAGTGGAGGTAATGTCTCACGTCACATACCACAAGTGGTGTCTCAGTGTGGTTTTCATTTGCAGTTCCTCAATAACTAAAGCCATTTAGCATCTTTTCATGTGCTTGTTGGTTATTTGGAATTTTTCTGGAGAAATGTCTATTATAAGTCATTTATCCATTTTAAAATTGGTTTGTTTGTCTTTTTGTTGCTGAGCTGTGAGTTCTTTATATATTCTGGATATTAGACCCTTATCAGGTACATGATTTGCAAATATTTTCTCCCAGTCTGTGGATTGTCTTTTCACTTTCTTGATAGTGTCCTTTGATGCACGGAAGTTTTAAATTTCGATGAAATCCAAGTTATCTATTTTATCTTTTGTTGCCTGTGCTTTTGATATCATATTTAAGAAGGCATTGCCAAACAATTGCTAAATTCATGAAGATTTTCCCCTATTTTATTTTATAGTGGTAGACCTTAAATTTAGATCTTTGAATCTTTATGAGTTAATTTTTGTATATAGTGTAAAGGTCCAAGTTCATTCTTTTACATGTGGATATCTATTTGTCCCAGCACCATTTGTGGAAGAGACTATTCTTTCCCCACTGAATAGTCCTGTTACCGTAGTTGAAAATCAATTATAAAGCTCCTATTCTCTACCCCCCTCCAAAAAAAAAAAAAAAAAAAATCACACTCTCCAGTTCTTCCTCCCAGGCTTTCAGCAGGTCTCTTGTTTGCCCCAACTTTTATTTTTTTTCCCCAGGTGGCAGCAACTTGTTCATTTGTTTTCCTTGTTTTTGAGGACCACATAACCACTCCAGTCTATGATAGAGTTATGAGTTAGGCAAAACCAAGGGAAGACCCTTGCAGAAGTCTTTTGGGGAAACCCCACTTAACAACAGAACACACAATCACAATTCTGTGGGAATAAGTCCCTTTCTGCTGCCTCTGGTACTAGATATCCACACCGGAAATGCAGGCTGTCATCTTCTAGAATGTCGCCATGCCAGGGAAGACGTGGAGCTAGGGTAAGTTAAAATACCACAAGAATCTCTTACCCTATTTCAGTGGCTTTTTCTGGTGATTAAGCCATTGGTTGCTGAAAACCTTCAGCTATCTTCCAGAGTTCTGATAAAATTGATTCCAACATGTTGTTTTGTTTTGCCAAATTTTTAGTGTTTCTTGAGAGGGATGACTCCTGGAGGTCTCTGCCCTACCATATTTTCTGACATGACCCTATCCTATATATTTTAACTTGCATATTTAATCTAACAAAGTCTGAAAGATTTCACCTCTCTCTCACAAATATAAGGCTTTTAGAATGCTTTCACTCTAATCACCTCCCACCCAATTATAAACTATTTTTCCCCATTTCATGGCTGCTTCCATATTCTCTGTGATGATAATATCAATGAGGATGATAATGATTGTCACTGTTTCATAAGGCAATGCTTAACTAAATTTTCTCTCTTATTTATCAACATAGCTCCCCATCATTCCACTGTAAATCACAAATCCTCCAAACCTGCATTGTCTACTGTGGTAGCCACTAGCCACATGAGACTATCGCCCTTGAAATGTGGTTAGTGAGACTGAGGAATTAAATGTTAAGTTTTATTAATTTTATTTAACTTAAATTAGAAAAGCAAAAAAGTGGAAAAAGGTCTTCTATTAAACATAATTTATTGTTTTGATTAGGACTACATTTTACTTTAAATGTTAGCATTGGTATTGCAATGTGTTGGTACAAAATACACACTGGATTTCAAAGACATTGTGAAAAAATAAATGTAAGTGATCTCATCAGTCTTTAAATATTTATTGCCTGTTAAAATGATAATTTTTAGTACATTTGCTTAAATACACTGTTTTTAAAATTAATTTCACCTGTTTGTTTTTAATGGGCTTAATGTGGCTACTAGAAACTATAAAATTACATATATGTTTCTCTTGATAGTTTTGCCCTAAACAATATGATTTTTCATCTCTCTGATAGATATAAAATTTAGAATTTCCATTAGTGAAGGTTTTTAGGTGATAAACTCTCTTTTGTCTAAAATGCCTTAATTTCATTTACATTTTTCAAAGGCAGTTTCTTAGGATATAGAATGCTATATTGATTTTTTTTTCAATACAGTGAAGCTATCATTCTACTGTCTTCTGGCTCCCACTGTTACCCTCAGCAAGTGAACATTCAGCCTAATTGCCAGTTCTGTGTTAGTAATTACTCATTATCCTTTGAATGGTTTTAAGATCTCCTTTAAGTTGATGTTCTCTTGTTTCACTGTTGTGGTCTCTGTAGGTGTGGGTTTCTTTTTATTTATCCTGCTTGGAGTAGGTTGGGTTTCTTTGATCTGGATTTTAGTGTCACTCAGTAATTCTGGAAAATTCTAAGCCATTATCCCTCTAAAGAGATCTCTTCTCCATTCTTTCTATTGTCATCTTTGGAACTCTGAATAGATGCACCTTAGACCATCTCTTTCTAAGTTTCATGCCTTTTAACTTCTCTTTCATAGTTTCTATCTCTTTATCTCTCTTGGCTACATTCTGTCAATCTATTACTTAATTATCATTGAGTATTTTTATTTCAACCAGAAATATTGTTTTAATTCCAGAAGTATTGTTAGGTTATTTTTGGTTATTCTTTGTTCATATATTCAAGCTTCCCTTTAAATTCTTTGAATTTGTTAATTATAGTATTTTTGGTATTCTGATATTGTCAATATCTGCTGTCTTTGCAGGTTTGTTTCTGCATCTGTTATTTCTACTTGTTTTCACTCATGATACCTTTTTTTTTTTAATGTGTTTCATGACATTTTAGTGTAAACTGCTTTATTTCTGGAACTTTATCTGTAGGAATTTTTGAGGCTCGAGTTGAAGGTGAATTCCTCGAAGAGGATTTTTATTTGCTTTTAACAGTCACTTGGCAAAATTAACCCAGAATCACTTTAATTTTTCTATTTAGAGACTTTTTTTTTTTACCATATAAGTAGTATGAATGTGCAACAAAACCCTGCATGTTTGTTGGCTTGTGGATAAAAAGTTTTAGGAGAGGATTTTTTTCCTCCTTCACCAAATGCAAGTCTAAATTAGGGAAATTTCCTGGCTTTCCCCTTCTGTGTGATGGATTTATTTCTAATTCATATCCCCACTGAAGGGATAGCCTGTGGGGTTCCGTTTACTTAGGATCCCTTATTAGGTTCCTAATTCACTTGGTCCCAGGACTCTACCTTCTGTTTCCTGAGAATTCCATGCAGAAATTGAAGTGAAACCCCAAGGTCTCCAGAGGAGCAGCAGAAATCCTCAGGACAATAGCCAGTTTGGGTGTTACTTTCCTTTTAGGATTTCAATTTTCAATGAGTTTTGAGGACCTGCAGATTCTTTGCTTTTGTACCAGTTCAATAATATGCTAAAAATATTTTCTTTGTATTGTATGCAGCATTTTAATTCTTTCAGTCAGTGACTATCATTCAGTGTATCTTGTCTGTCATGTTAGAAAAGAAAATGATCTTTTGTTCCTTTCTCATGTTTTCCATTCCAACTTTTATTTCTCAGATATTTTGAATATAATTATTTTATAGTTTGTATCCAATAATTCTGGTATCTGAAATTCATGACAGTCTAATACTGTGTGTTCTGCTGTTGTTCTTCTTGACCCTTGTTCACGGGAGTCTTATTTTCTCATGTGTTTCGTAAGTTAGGATTGTGAAGTCATGCGTACTGGGGCTTCATATGTGAGAATCTTGTGAGGGAGGCATCCCTCCATGCAGGATTAATATTTTTTCTCTTTTAGTGGGGCAGGCTTTTACCAGGCTGGGGACCACTTTAAGTTTTGTTGATTTGGGGTTTCTGGGACTATATATGTTGTATAAAATCAAACACCAAACTCATATGAGCAGGTCCGTAGTTATTAATTCTTTGGCAGTCATGTTATACCCCTGCTCAGAGCTCAGGCTGGTATACAGACAATTTCTTGCCTTCTTCTGCTGGTAGTAATCTTCTTTTTGGTCCATGCTTCCTTGAGGATATAGTCTTCCCAGGTTTGTGAAGTGGTCCCAATTGTAAGTCTCTCCTGCTGGGTCCCAGTGCCTTGCTTGCTTTCTTGTTCCTTTGGAGGCTGCTAAGTCCTAGCCTCTTGGTTTCAAGATCAGGAGAGGATCCAAGATCAGCCACAGTTTCAGCGTGCCACTCTGCTTTCCAGCAACCTGGTCTTTGGGGCCTTCTAGTTCCCTTCTATTTCTCATTGTTGATTTGTTTTCCCTTTCAAAATTTATATTTGACAGAGATTTGTTTGTTTCATTATTTTGAGCCAAGAATCAGCTCTTATATTTACCTTTTTATCTAATTGTTTTGCTATATTTTGAGACATTGATTTCTGCTTTTAGCTTTATGTTTTTAATCCTGCTTTCCATTGGTTTTTTGTTTCTATTTTTGTTGTTGTTGTCCTTTGTTTTTCTTATTTATTATTCCCATACTTTTACTTTAAGCTTCCTGTGTCTTTCTGTTTTGAATGTCTTTTGTTAGCATATATTGATTATCTTTAGTTAGCATTATTGTATATCTTTAAGTTGACAACTAGTAGAATTAAAACGTGATATATACCTTTTAATTAACTAAAAATAAAAGTAATTAAAGCACAGTTTATGGTAAAGCAACCATACTCCAATAAAAATTAATTTAAAAAAACACAGTTTATGTTATAAAAGATTTAAAAAGTAAGTGAAAAGACTCTCATTGAAGGGAAAAAATGGATTTTTTTACCTACCAATTATGGAAAAGAGAACGACTTGAATCTTTATTGTTTAGTACAGAAATTTAAATTACTTATACATAGTTATACCTGATATAGTTCATGCTTTTTTGTTTGTTTGTTTTTGTTGTTGCCTTGTTACTTCTTTTGTGTTCTGACTTTTGCTATTTAAACTATAGTTTGACTATTTACACTATATTTTGTGACCAAGACAAGAATGTGAACATTTTTTATAAATATTTCCTTGACACTTGAAAATAAAGATTTTTTACATAGCTAACTATATAACTATTTGTTCAATTTATTCAATTGTATTATTCATTTTCCATGTTATTTCATACCTTTTTAAACATCTCAAAGGCAAGAAGAGATATTTTAAAGTCTCACTCAAAAATTGTATTTTTATCTATTTTTCCTTCTGTTTCAACCAGTTTTTGGTGTGTGCATGTGTGTGTGCGCACACAAGCGTGCACTTGGGACCATACCCTTCAGTCTGTTAAGGTTCTTGATTTTTATTTCTTTATTGGATATTGTACCTTTTGATTTTTAAATCTTGAATTACATAGCATTTTACCTAAAAAATACTCAACTCACATTTATAGCCGATTATACATGTCAAAGGTGAAGTATCATCTTGTAAATTTCCCTTATGTAGAATGAGGAAACCTACTTTTACTTGCTTTCATTCATTCAATTAAAAATACTTCATGAGGGGCTTCCTCATGAGTCCATCTGCCAATGCTGGGGACAGGGTTTGAGCCCTGGTCCGGGAAGATCCCACATGCTGCGGAGCAACTATGCCCATGCACCACAGCTACTGACCCTGCGCTCTAGAGCTGGCGAGCCACAACTACTGAGCCCACACACCACGACTACTGAAGCCTGCACACCTAGAGCCCGTGCTCTGCAACAAGAGAAGCCACCACCATGAGAAGTCCATGCACCGCAATGAAGAGTAGCCCCCGCTCGCTGCAACTAGGGAAAGCCTGCACACAGCAACGAAGACCTGGCGCAGCCAGAAATAAATAAAAATAAAATAAATAAAGTAAAAAGAATACTTCATGAATACCTATCACGGTTCACTTATCACCGTTCAAGTTGTGAAAAATAAGGATAAAAATCTCTCCCTTCTTGGAGCTTAAGGGAGAGAGATAATAAACAAGTAAATGACCATTTTTCATTGATTCAAAGAAGTACATTTTTTTCACAATTTAACATCTTTGAAATCAGGATGCCTCTTACAACTGGTGATATATTTAATTCGCCATGATTTTTGGAGTAGAATAGTTTTAAAATGGTGAGCCTAATAGTTAATGATGTCTTACATTAAATGAAATATTGTAGTATGTCAAATGGTGGTAAATACTGTGGAGAAAAAGAAGGCAGAGAAGGGAGATGGGAATTTCTGGAGAAGTATTGCATTTTTAAGTAGGATGGTCAAAGGATGCTTTCCTGAGAAGGTGACTTTTGAGCAGAGAGCTGAAGGAGATGAGAGAGTAAGACCACTCATATACACTGCTTCACTTTCAAGATTGTCACTCATATGGATTATGTGAAGAGCCTCACACATATGCTCAGTGCCTACATGTATGTCAAGGGGAAGAATGGTCTAGGAAAGAGTGCAGCGTATGCAAAGATATTGAGGCTGGAGAGCATCTGGCATGTTCAAGGCAAGGAGTGAGCATAGGGAAAAGGAGTAGATGATGTTGCAGAAGTCAGTAGGGGGACTTCCCAGGTAGCGCAGTGGTTAAGAATCTGCTTGCCAATGCAGGGGATATGGGTTCGAGCCCTGGTCGGGGAAGATCCCACATGCCGCGGAGCAACTAAGACCATGCGTCGCAACTGCTGAGCCTGCGCTCTAGAGCCCATGAACCACAACTACTGAGCCTGCGTGCCACAACTACTGAAGCCCGCACGGCTAGAGCCTGTGCTCGGCAACAAGAGAAGCCACCACAATAAGTCCGCACACTGCAATGAGAAGCCCACGCACCGCAGCGAAGAGTAGCCCCCGCTTGCTGCAACTAGAGAAAGCCTGCACACAGCAACGAAGACCCAGTGCAGCCAATAACTAAATAACTAAATAAACAAATAAATAAATAAATTTATTAAAAAAAAATAGTCAGTAGGAGCCAGCGTTTATAGGGTCCCATGGCTGCTGTAGGACTTTGAATTCTACTTTGATTGAGATGGGCAACAATTTGAAGATGTGGACAAAACAACGATTATACCTGACATATTTTCAAAAGGAGCACACTGACTGCAGTGTTGATAAGAGACTGCAAAAGTGGGGAAAATAGGATATGGAGAGATGGATTAGCAGGCATATTGCAATAATCCAGGTGTGCGTTTAAGGTGCCTTGGTGGAGAAGGTGAGAAGGGATAAGGTCTGGGTATATTTTGCAGGTGTGAAGGCCAGCGGGATTTGCTTAGGGAGTAAATATGGTGCGTGAGGGAAAGAGCAGAGCCAAGGATGTTTCTAAGTTCTGGGGGCCTAAGCAATTACCCTCACTTCCCTGTTTGTTTCTATAATCTGGGGTTTAAAGCCCAGATTATACATTTAAAATTATTTTTTAATAACATACTTTTTTTTAAAGTACTATCATTTATATGTAGACTCAGTTTAGTAACCAAATTTATTACATTCACATGGCATTATGTTAAACTGGTTTTAGTTCTCACCTGCTTTATTGCCATTTCTGGGTTCTTGATTTTGAGCTATCTTTTTTTTTTAACTTAATTAATTAATTTATTTATTTTTGTCTGCATTGGGTCTTCGTTGCTGTGCACGGGCTTTCTCTAGTTGCGGCAAACGGGGGCTACTCTTTGTTGTGGTGCACAGGCTTCTCATTGCAGTGGCTTCTCTTGTTGCGGAGCATGGGCTCTAAGCGCGCGGCCTTCAGTAGTTGTGGCACAGGGGCTCAGTAGTTGTGGCTCGCGGGCTCTAGAGTGCAGGCTCAGTAGTTGTGACGCAGGGGCTTAGTTGCTTTGTGGCATGTGGGATCTTCCCGGACCAGGGCTCGAACCTGTGTCCCCTGCGTTGGCAGGTGGATTCTTAACCACTGTGCCACCAGGGACATCCCTTGAGCTATCTTTTGAACTATCTGCATACCTGACCTCTGTCCATAACATTCTACTCTGTCTTTTGGTATTTACAGTTTCCAGTTGGACATGGGGTAGAATGTGTAGGCAGTGAGAACAAGGATGATGGCACTTTGATTTTCTCTGTCTATCCATATGGTGGAAACATAGCTGCTTAGTTTTCTGCTTGGTATAAACTTTGTGTTTCTGAACCAGCGGAAAGACAGAGGATGAAAAAGTGTCACCTACCTACTTATAAGGAGGCAGGCCTGCCCTTTTGTGGTTGTGTAGCAGGGGTAAGTCACTGATGTGATCATTCAGTCTGGTTCCATTGCCCTTGCAGTGAATAATTTTCCCTGATTCTGGAAGCAGAGTGATTATCAGCACTTGTTTTTGGTGTTTCTGTTTCTTTTTCATTTGTTCTATGCCTCTGTATAATCTAGTGGAATGATGGTGCAGTGTGTGTCAAGGGTGGTTTGTTAGGCAGTATTTTAAGTGGGAATTCAGAGGCTTTAAATTTAAAAATAATAGAGCAAGATGACTTAGTTGAAAAGGCACCAGCTGAGAATAACTTAACTTGTTCAAGAGACTTTATCTTCTTTGGACTCAGCAGGGTTCTGACTTTTAACAATATTTCAAAATGGCACTATTACCTGCACATACAATTATCACCGGGAGCATCTGTGGGGAATTATGTCTTGTATGACATCTTATATAGCACCCTACTTCTTTATCCTAAATAGCTTTCGGTTTGTGTTTTGTTGAGCAGACTTTAAAAGCAAAGTCACCCCCATATATGCAAGACCACAGCATGAAAGCTAATGGAAGTATATTGCTTTCATGTAGACTCAGAGAACTAAGACATTTATTCAGAAATGTAGGGGGTAACATGTGAACTGTATGATACTGTGGTTTGTGGGCAATACCCAGCTCTGCCTCAGGTGTTTTGTGCGTTGTTATGTTGAGGTCTATTTATATACTTATGTACTTATGAGCTCCTTATCCACTTCTGTGGAACAGCAAGAGATACTGGCTCTGTACACTTCCTAGAATAACAGCTCTAAGAATACTGCTTTTATAGTATATACATAGGAACAGTCCATTTCTATATATTTCTAAATGTATTTTTATTTCTATATTATATACAGGCACACTTCAGAGATATTGTGGGCTGGGTTCCAGACCACTACAATAAAGTAAATACCACAATGAAACGAGTCACACAAATTTTTTGGTTTCCCAGTGCATATAAAAGTTATGTTTACACTATCCTATAGCCTATTAAGTGTGCAATAGCATTATATCTTGAAAAATCACGTACATACCTTAATTAAAAATATTTTATTGCTAAAAATTGTTAACCATTGTCTGAGTCTTCAGACTGTCGTAGTCTTTTTGCTGGTAGAGGATCTTGCCTCAGGGTTGATGGCTGCTGTCTGATCGAGTTGGTGGTTGCTAAAGCTTGGCGGGTGGGGCTTTGGAAATTTCTTAAAATAAGAGAACAATAAAGTTTGCTGCATCGATTGACTCTTCCTTTCACGAATGATTTCTCTGTAGCATGCAATGCTATTCTTCAGCATTTTACCCACAGTAGAACTTCTTTCAAAACTAGAGTCAGTCCTCAGCAGATCCAGCTCCAGGAGGGAGAGAAGATAATTCATGGCTCCTTGCCCATCCAGTATCACATCTGGCCCCATCAGGAGCTTGTCTGGCAGGAGATGACAGGACTTACTCTACAATACCTATGGAATCCCTACCATGGCCCTGAGCCCCCTCCCCTCATATCTTACAACAAGCCTCTCTCAGATGTCTCTTACAAGAAGCTTCTCCAAACCCCCAGTGGTGCATATGATCTCCTGCAAATCCTCTGCACTCCTCTTCCAGTGGGGCTCGATTAATGAGCTCCATAGTATCTAATCCAGTGTTCTGCAAATAGTATTTTCTCAGTGAATGTTCCTTGCGTTAAAAAAAAATAAAAAAACTAGAGTCAGTTTTCTCAAAGCCTGCCGCTGCTTTATCACCTGTTTATGTAATATTCTAAATCTTTTGTTGTCATTTCAACAATCTTCACAGCATCTTCACCAGGGTTAGATTCCATCTCAAGAAACCACTTTCTTTGCTCATCCATAGGAAACAACTCCTCATCCTTTGAAGTATTATCATGATGTTACAGCAATTCAATCCTATCTTCAGGCTCCACTTCTAATTCTAGTTCTCTTGCTGTTTTCATTACCTCTATAGTTACTTCCTCCATTGAAATCATCCATGAGGGTTGGAATCAGCTTCTTCCAAACTCCTGTTAATGTTGATATTTTGGCCTCTTCCCATGAATCACAAATGTTCTTAATGGCATCTAGAATGGTGAATACTTTCCAGAAGATTTCCAATTGACTTTGCTCAAATCCATCAGAGGAATCACTATGCATGGCAGCTATAGCCTTACTTAGTGTATATCTTAAATAATGACTTGAAAGTTGAAATTACTCCTTGCTCCATGGGCTGCAGAATGGATGTTGTGTTAGCAGCATGAAAACAACATGAATCTTGTATATCTCCATCAGAGCTCTTTGGTGACCAGATGCATTATCAGTGAGCAGTAATATTTTGAAAGGAATCTTTTTTTTCTTAGTAGGTTTCAATAGTGGGCTTAAAATATTTGGTTAACCGTGTTGTAAACAGATGTGCTGTCATCCAGACTTTGTTGTTCCATTTATAGAGCCCAGGTAGAGTAGATTCAGCATAATTCTTAAGGGACCTAAGATTTTTGGAATGGTAAAAGAGCACTGGCTTCAAGTCACCAGTTACATTAGCTCCTAACAAGAGAGTCAGGCTGTCCTTTGACGCTTTGAAGCCAGGCAGTCCTTTGACGCTTTGAAGCCAGGCATTGACTTCTCCTCTTTAGCTATGAAAATCCTAGATGTCATCTTCTTCCAATAGAAGGCTGTATTGTCTACATTGAAAATCTGTTGTTTAGTGTAGCCACCTTCATGAATTATCTTAGCTAGATCTTCTGGATAACTTGCTGCGGCTTCTACATCAGCACTTGCTGCTTCACCTTATACTTTTACGTTATTGAGATAGCTTCTTTCCTTAACCCTGAGGAACCAACCTCTTCTAGCTTCAAGCATTTCTTATGCAACTTCCTCACCTCTCTCAGCCTTCAGAGAATTAAAGAGAGTTAGGGCCTTGCTCTGGACTAGGCTTTGGCTTAAGGGAGTGTTGTGGCTGGTTTGATCTTCTATCCAGTCCACTAAAACTTTCTCCATATCAGCAATAGGCTGATTCTCTTTCTTATCATTTGTGTGTTCACTGGAGTGGTAGTCTCCTTCAAGAACACTTCCTTTGCATTCACAGCTTGGCTAACTGGCACCAGAGGCCTAGCTTTCAACCTATCTTGACTTTCCACATGCCTTCCTCACTACGCTTAATCATTTCTAACTTTTGATTTAAACTGAGACATGAGCAACTCTTCCTCTCACTTGAACACTTAGAGGTCACTGTAGGGTTATTAATTGGCCTAATTTCAATGTTGTTGAGCCTCAAGTAATAGGGAAGCCCAAGGAGAGCAGGAGAGAGGGGAATGACTGGTGGGTGGGGCAGTCAGAACCCATACAACATTTATCGGTTAAGTTTGCTGTCTCATATGGCTGTGGTTTGTGGCACCTCCAAAGCAATTACAATAGTAACATAAAAATCACTGACCACATATCACCATAACAAATATAACGATAATGAAAGAGTTTGACATATTGCAAGAATTAGCAAAATCTCACAGACACGGAGTGAGCAAATGCTGTTGGAAAAATGGCACCAATAGACTTGCTCGACGCAGGGTTGCCGCACACCTTCAATTTGTAAAAAACACAGTATCTGTGAAGCTCAATAAAGTGAAGTGCATTAAAACGAGGTATGTCTGTGTAGGAACAGTAAGTATTCTGGTGTGAGTCTTTAGAGGCAAAATAATATCGTCTCTTTTTAAATGCTGGACAAGTCTAGGGCCAGGAAGGCCTTAAAAGCCTAGCCATCTGTCAGCAGAAAGAAAGAACTGGTACCAACAGAAGGAAATTTTGAGTGAAGGGAGCTTTCCTTAGGACATTCTAGTCATCCTTTGTGAATTTTGCTTTATTGAAAAATATAAACAAAATCCGTTTTCTATACTTCGTCCTGCTTCATAATCCTGCAATGAAGATTTTCTTTTATGGGTGGTTGTGGGTTGTCTACATTCTACTGGATGATATTTTAATAAAATTTAAACTTAACAGGGTAAGGAGATTTGTAGCCATACACGTAGCATTGTGATTCCCAGGCTAACTTTAAGAAAATATTTTAATATCTGATGGAAATAACAAATAGTCCATGTTAACTTTGCAAATAGCCACTCATCCAAAGGATATTAACAATAGAAGTCGAAAAAGTGGTAAAGGATAACAATTTATTTTTATTTCTTTGCTCTTCCCCGGGAAGAGACATGTGGTTAAAAAATTGGATGAGAGGGGCTTCCCTGGTGGCGCAGTGGTTGAGACTCTGCCTGCCAATGCAGGGGACACGGGTTCGAGCCCTGGTCTGGGAGGATCCCACATGCCGCGGAGCGGCTAGGCCCGTGAGCCACAATTACTGAGCCTGCGCATCTGGAGCCTGTGCTCCGCAACAGGAGAGGCCGCGATAGTGAGAGGCCCGCGCACCGCGATGAAGAGTGGCCCCCACTTGCCACAACTGGAGAGAGCCCTTACACAGAAACGAAGACCCAACACAGCCATAAGTAAATAAATAAATAAAATAAATAAAC
Source organism: Balaenoptera ricei (assembly GCF_028023285.1). Lineage (NCBI taxonomy): Eukaryota > Metazoa > Chordata > Mammalia > Artiodactyla > Balaenopteridae > Balaenoptera > Balaenoptera ricei. The sequence continues at coordinate 64,987,961 of NC_082648.1, forward strand.
CCAAAGTTTAAAAAAAAAAAAAAAAAGAGCACTTCTAGCTCTTTAAAAAAAAAAAAAAAAATTGGATGAGTGGTGAAGGCTTTAGGCCATTCTGTGAAACTGTTCTCTTGATTAAGCAGTATTATTACGAATACAAGTGTTATTTCTAAGCACCTTCTATGTTTACTGGCCTTTTTAGGTATCTCGAGAAATTAAACAGAGAAACAAATCTTACACTAGTAGGGGAAATGTCATGTTCTGTCCAAACCACAATAGAAAGTAATCAGAATTAATTTGTATTGTCATTCCTGTCTGTGGCTAGAAATAATTTTATTTTGTGGAGTATGGGGACTAATATTTTAGAGTCTTTCTGCTAAATATGACTAATTTTCTAAAACAAAAACCAAACCAAAAAACTTGAACATTAGTATTTCAAATTTCTCAATTACTTTTATCTTTATTGCATTCTATAAGCAATGTGCATAACCTTCCATAAATGTCTTTTAACCTCTGTAACTTTTAGTATACTAAAAAGCCATTAAATTTCAATAATACATTTCAGTGTTTAAAGCCCACTGAATAATTCAATTAATGAGAACACTATGTGCCATTGGACGCGGTGTGGTTTGCTCTCTTTTGTCAATATTAGTTGAAAGGGTTGTGGAAAGGGGGTAAATTAGACTAGAATTTTTAAAACAACGGAATTTATAAGAATAAATTGTATTTACCTTTGGGAAGCATTAAGGTACCTGCTTAGAAAAACAGGCCATTCATTTCTCCTGTTCTTCAACCCGAGTCTCCGTTGATGTCTGTCCCTGCTGTCATGGCTCTGTAACCTGCTGAGGTCTCAGGTGGAGAAGCCACAGTTGCTCAGCTGTTCTAGATAATCTGCAGAATTCATTATTTTTCTGCAGACAATGTGGAGGCTATCACTATAGCCTTCTTTTAAGAAAACCTTTACTACAAAGACAAACTGGCAAGGCAATCTTATATAGATCATTCACATGGTAGAGGATTTTTGGCAGGGAGGGATTTACAAAGGGAATTACCCTGAGATTCCTGTAAAAATCAATCTCCCTTGTGCAATAAAACCCAAACTGACTGCCACAATTTTTTGGATGGAATTTTCAGGAAGACTTATTGAGAAAATAAGTAAATTGAATCCTTTCCAGGCATTTTTAGGAAGGGAATTTTTATTGTAATTGAATGGCTCCTCAAAATTGTTATTCCTTACAGTTTTCTGTCATTCAGATCTTGGGCAGGAGTTTTAATTCCAGATATTAAATATTTATTGATACGCATTCATCTCTTGAATTGCTTTCATTACCACCAAAGTATGGATTTTTGGCCAGGAAACTGTTACAGATTTTTAGTGGAATGATTTACTGGTTTATAATTTGAAAATACGAAGCCTGTAGAATATTAAGTATAGAATATTGGTAGAATTACCTACTCCTATAAGATAATGCCCGCCAAATTGTAACTGCTTTTATTCTTTGTGTTCATGTGCTCCTGTATGTGCATGTGTGAACATGCATGTACCTATGTGCACACGTGCGTGCACACACACACACACTGTGTGTGGTTAGGACAGTGGGGATGACAGTGCTATATTTCCTCAGTTAAAAAAAAAGAGTAGGGGATTTTCATAAATAAAACTTTAATATTGGTGTCAGTGAGCTCTACTCATGGGAATGTGAGGTATAGAATTGGGTCTTTTATTGGCAGTTGCCAGATTGGAATGCTTTCTAAAGCCAGATTGAAATCTCTTCTAAAGCAAAGGAAGATATTTACCTTAAGAAGCTAAGGCACAGGAGCTCGATTGGAGACTGCTGTACAAATAAATGCTAATGCAGTGGAATGTTATTTGCGTCAGTCTGCTCCTAAATACATCAATTTTCTCTTTTGGTATTCCAAATGCTCAATTAAATTCTTCAATTTTTTTTCCCCCCCTAAGGAGAATGACTTGAACATAGAATTAGTTCCAGCTGAAGCAAGACTATTAACCTGTTATTTCTGGGCTGCATTTGTATATATAATATACTAGTTTGAAAATGATTCAATAATGAATTTGCAGATCATGACACAAAGTAATACTATTAATGCACTGAAATATGTGGTTAAATGAGCACTGATTTTTAAATGAGTATTATCTTTTAATGGTGTATAATTAAGATTTTCCTAACTATACATTTTTACAGTACAGTTCTTTCTGAATTCATATTTATATATGCTTCTAGAAAGAAACCACACTAAATGAAAAAAGAAGGATTTAACATAAAAACCCAGGAGTAGGGCTATGCAAATTGGAGATATAAGAAGGTAGCATAAACGTGTATCTTTTTTATAAAGCTAATGGCAAGGAGTTAGGATTTTATTGTGCTTTTATTTTACAAATTAAAGGAAATTGTTATCATTTGGATAGCATGTTGGAAGATGCTTACCATTCTTTTTGAAATGTTCATGTTCCACAATATGCTGTATATTAACAGTTAACAGATTTATTTGGCAATAAAATAGTAGAAGAGTAACATAATGAAGAGCCATTTATCATTGAAATAAACTCTCCTTTTGAGAGCTCATATTGCAAAATCTGAGACAGAGTGATGTAAACAATATCTATGAACACTGACTTTATTATAGAAATGATGAATTATCATTTTTATGGAATCAAAATCAAAAGTCAAGAAGGGAGAGTTTGAAGTAATCACAGTCAAGGCCCTGCCTCTTATGCCCACTCCATGTAGACAGCAGGTGAACTTGAGTCCTTTCTTTAGTCTCTGCTGAGGGAAATTCACTACTTTATACAGGAATTTGATGCTCAATGAAAACAAGAAACTCATACTTATATATAAATAAGCAAATTAGCTCTTTATAATTTAGCTATGGAAGGTAAGTTGATAACAGTAATGTATAAGATTATATGTATGTTGTTATTTATAGCAAAAATACCTATTAAAAGAGTCTTCAGAGACACATTACATATGATGTATAGACCTTGTTTGCATCCTGATTCAAACACCAGGTCTAAAAGGACGTTTCTGAGATAATTGGGAAAATTAAACATGAATTAGAATATAGACAGTATTAAAAATTTTTCAGTAATTTTATTGAGTTTAATAATAGAACAGTGATTTTGTTTTTTAAAACTCCCTTATCTGTTTGACTAAGTACTGACATACTGATAGAAATACTGACGTATTTCTAGGAGAAATGATATGGTATCTGGACTTTGCTTTAAAATACTCCAGAAAAAATTTGGAAGGAGGTTGATGAAACAAGAAGACGAGAAAGCTGTTGAAGCTGGGCAAAAACATTTAAAATCTTCCATAATAAAAAGTTGGAGGAAAAAATAAAGCACTCATGTCTGAATGTACACATTCAAGTATTATTTGAAAAGTAGTCATCTTGGAAGGTCTTATGCTTATTCTATACTTATTCCAATAGCAGCACCAGTAGTTAAAATAGCTCTGAAACACATTTTTTTTTGTTAAAAAGCAGAAATATATTTATTCATATAATTACCCCTTTATCAGTATCATGATTAAAATTTTTTTTACATCTTTATTGGAGTATAATTGCTTTACAATGTTGTGTTAGTTTCTGCTGTATAACAGAGTGAATCAGCTATACCTATACATATATCCCCATATCTCCTCCCTCTTGCGCCTCCCTCCCACCCTCCCTATCCCACCCCTCTAGGTGGTCACAAAGCACCGAGCTGATCTCCCTGTGCTATGCGGCTGCTTCCCACTAGCTATCTATTTTACGTTTGTTAGTGTATATATGTCCATGCCACTCTCTCACTTTGTCCCAGCTTCCCCTCCCCCCCGCCCCCCCACCCAGTGTCCTCAAGTTTGTTCTTCACGTCTGTGTCTTTATTCCTGTCCTGCCCCTAGGTTCATTTTTTTTTTTAGATTCCATATGTATGTGTTAGCCTACGGTATTTGTTTTTCTCTTTCTGACTTACTTCACTCTGTATGACAGACTCTAGGTCCATCCACCTCACTACAAATAACTCACTTTCATTTCTTTTTATGGCTGAGTAATATTCCATTGTATGTGTATATGTGCCACATCTTTTTTATCCATTCATCTGTCGATGGACACTTAGGTTGCTTCCATGTCCTGGCTACTGTAAATAGTGCTGCAATGAACATAGTGGTACGTGACTGTTTTTGAATTATGGTTTTCTCTGGGTATATGCCCAGTAGAAGGATTGCTGGGTTGTATGGTAGTTCTATTTTTAATGAAACACATATTTTGAAATTGTGTTCACAACAGTGGAATTCTAAGCTTGTGGACTACATGGCTCATGGTAGAGTTTGGGTTTCCAGGGGAGCAAGGTAGAGTAGGGAGTCCTTTGTCAGCAAACACACAGCATCCAAAGGCAAGAGAAAAATTTAAGTCAGAGTTTATTTGGAAAATTAGTAGTTTAAGCAGTGGGGAAATCATTGCTAATACCCAGTTAAAAGAGCCAGAAGTAGAATCAAGTTCTGGATTCAAGATCTGTAAGTTGGGAATAGAGTAGAGATTGACATAAAGTTGAAAAATACTGCTGACCTCAAACAAGCTAAGTTGTCTAGTATTACTAGATAATAATGAACACCAGTAGGTTCATAAGGTGTGCTGGGGGTGTGGGCAGGAGATAAGCAGAGGAGCCAGTGCAGGACAATCAGGAATGCTTACTCTAGAAATGCACCTCACTTTACAGCCCAGGTTATATCACGCAGTTTGGACATATACTTTTAATCACTGAACTTGGCTCTGAATGCCTTTCGTTTACTTTCACAAATTAGGTACACCCTGAAGAGATGCAGCTTTGCTCCCCTGGACGATATGCAAAAGAATATGTCACAGGTTTCAAAGGCCATTCCAAAATAAGAGTTGCAAGAGACTGGCCAATAGAATCCTTGAAATAAACCTATAACTTCCTTTCTTAAAAAGGACAAAACCTGTTTATGTAATGTAAAAATTCTGTTATGTTTGTTAAAAAGTCAGCCATGTTACTTTGTAGTTATAGCTCATAATTGTTATTGATTTATAATTTCTCATTTAAAGGTGATAAAATTGAATAGCATCACTAAATTCTAATAATGCACGGGAAAAGGAGGGGTGTGTGTGTGTGTGTGTGTGTGTGTGACAGAGAGAGAAAGAGACAAAGAGAGAGACAGACAGAGATGAGGGGGGAGAGAGGGAGAGAGAGACCTTTACTTCTAGCTCTTTGAGCAGCTGGGTAGCTGCTCTACCCCCTTGCCTCCTCCTCTCATAGTCCCTCTTGGTTCTTATAACAATTGACCCTGTCACTGATTCATGTGAGAAGCAGCACTGACTCTTCTAAAAGGTCACCTTATTCATTCATTAAACGCCACTCACCTTGCCATATACCATAGCACGAAAGCACCTTACCTGACCACTGGGAACACTGAGAATAAATGCAGTCGCTTCCTTTCTTTCCCTGGGGGCTCATGACTACCTAGCCACACAAAACTGAGGATGTAGCTGATAAACACGAAGCTTAGGCTGACACACACCCCCACTCACACATTAAGCTGGTGAACAAGATCCCTTATGACTATAATCTAGACAGAAATCATTGCAAAGGTGCCCTTCATCCTGAAGGTCCCTCCTCTGTCACCACCTACATGAACTGGAGATTGCTCTGCCAGTGACACTACCATGGGGACACAAGGGAGGAAGACATTAGCAAATGCTGTTTCTTCTTTTCTTCTTTGTAGTTCTCACAGTCCTACTGTACGCCTGACATCTGACACAATGAATACATTATCAAGTCATTAGCCCTCCTGAAAAATGTGATGCTTGGATCTTCTGTCAGTCAGTGTAGTATAGATCCAGAAGAGAAGTAGTTAAGTGTTAATGGATTTGCTTTAGGCATTTCGCAACCTATCGGTCCTAATTAGACTGAAAACGGGTTGCTATAGACAACCTGGAAATTTAAATAATGCATTTATTCTCATATATTCTTCCTAAACATGTCAGCAAGAAGCTAAAAAAAAAGACCAGAGAGATGTCTTAAAGCAGTGTTGGAATTTGCTTTTTCAAAACATAGGGCCAAAACACCACTGAATTTTTATGTGCAATTGATGGTTTGACTCCGCAAATCTTAAAATGGTGTTCTGAGTATAGCACATGCAAGAAGCTTACACCATGTAGCGCCTAAACAATGGGGTTGCAAAAGATATTTGAATTAATCACTAGAAATGCAAAGGCTAAACTGCAGAAAAGCACAGATTCTCCAAACAAGGGGCAGGATGAGATCTGAAACCAGCATGGGTCCCGGTGATGTTAAGCATAGAGAAATAAGAGCCAGAGGGGTCATTTATTATATGAGCTTTAATGAGCTGCAAGAGAGCAGTGCAACAGTGGAGGTCCTTTGAAGTACCCAGAACCCTCAGAAGACAACATTTGGAGAGACATACAGGCATTTGCAATAATCAATGGGAATGGTGGCAAAAGCATTAATTAAAGCTGCTGCAGTTTCTTGCAATCCAGTGAGGTTGAGATTTCAGATAATTGTAGTACAGTAAATGCAGTAAAGAAACTAAAGCTATTTGTCTCATATGCAGGCCAATTTTCCATACACAATCAACTTTTACTTCTTATATTCCCTAACAGCTGCTCTAAACCCACTGAGGATTCGGAAGTCGTGATACAATATTAGAAAGAAAATTAGAATGGTAGCAAATCACAAGTTGCTTTCTGAGCAACACAGTAGGAGGTCAGTTAATATGAAATACCCACAGCCTGTGTGCACACACTCACATTTCCTAGGAAAGTCTAAGCAAAATACAGCCTTCAGGAATACACTCTTAGTAGCTTTTGCATAACAATAACCAAGATGCTGATAGCAGCTAATGAAATTCTGATGCTGAAGAAGGTCCCCTAAGGGTCAGAACAAAGCCCTCTAGGAAAACAGGGGTAAATACCTTATTTAAAAAGTAAACAGTCAGTCTCATTTATTTATTCATTCAATAAATATTTATCGTGGACCTTGTTTCTGTCACTTTCATTAGGCCCTGGAGATGTCCTGGTGAGAAAATACAGACTCTGTTCCTGACCTCATGGAGTTTAGAAGGAGACAAATTTTAATGAAACATTCACATAAATAAATGTATATTTACAAACTGTGAAATTGCTTTGGTAAAGGTAACTGATACTGTGAAAGCGTATAATAGAAGACACTGACCTTGACTGGTGAGGGTGATGAGGGAATATGAGGGATGACTAGGAATTCTAGAGAAGAGGAATTCAGCAGAACTCTTGTTAGAAGGGAAAGAATGTGCAAAGAGCCTGTGGCCTGAAGAAGCATAGTGCTTGAAGAATTGCGAGAGCCAGGATGTTTGATGGGCAGAGAGCAAGGAGTAAGATATGAAGTGAGATGGAGACACATAGGCAGGCACCAGACCATGCAGGCCACAAGGATTTTTTATTCCATGAAACAAAGGGAAATTTAGGCAGAGGGATGATATAAGCCATTTGAAGTGATGGCTCTGGATAAAATGTGAAGAATGGATTGGAAGAAGTTAAGAAGATTGCTATAGCCAGTAGCCCAGGAAAGAGAATGGTGGTTTAGACAAGGATGGTAATGAAGTACATGGAGAGCCATGAACAATTCATGGAGAGATATTTAGAAGGTAAAATCCATAGAAGTTAAAAAAGTTTTAGATATAGGGGTGGCAAGTGAGAGGGAGGTCTTGAGGATGACTCTTAGATTCTGACTTCCATAATAGGATGACAAGGCGTGATTTCCTTGGATAGGAAACCTTGAAAAACTAACTGGTTTATTACAAGTTCATTTTGAGGCATACATGGAGGTTGAGAGTGATTTTGATGGGTGCAAGCGGAGGTTTTTGACTCCAATTGGATATTTGGGTCTGGATCTAAGACAAGAGGTATGTACATTTGTGTATCATTGATGTTGGGTTGGCCAAAAAGTTCGCTCTGGCAGTGAATACGTTGTTCAGTAAAGTTCTTGGTGAAAATGAAAAAAGTGTCTTTTATTTTTACTTAAAACCGAATGAAACTTTTGGCCAACCCAATATAAAGCTGATAATTGAAGCAATGGCTGTGCATGAAATTATCAATAGAAAGAGTAGAAAGTGAAAACAGGAGTTAGCTAATATTAAGCCTTGAGGAGCTATATTTAATAGAGTGGCTCCCAAAGTATAGTCCCCAGACCAGAAGTATTCGAATCACCTGGGAATCTACTGGAAAAGCAAATAAACCTACTGAATCAAAAACTCCGGGAGTGGGACCCAGCAATATGTCTTCAGATGGTTTTGATGCGCTCTCAAGTTTGAGAACCACTGATAATGGAACGGTGGAGGACGTGTTTGTAAAGATGATGGAGACTGAGCTGCTTGCCAGGTGGTAGAAGGAAAACCAAGAGAGTCTAATATTAGAGTCCTTAGGGAAAGGGATGGAAAAATTCAAGGAGAAGGTCAAGGTCAACAGAGTCATATGTAGTCAGGAGATCAAGTGGAATGGAGATCACTTTCGACGTTAGAGAAAGCTGTTTTGGTCAAGGCTTGGGATGGAAATATACTGGAGAGTATTGGGGTGTGAGAGGGTGGGGAAGAAAAGGATAAGGATTTACAACTCTTTTTTGAAGTTTGAATAGGCTCTGAATCTGGAGGAGAAAATCGGGATGTGTTTTAACGCGTCATGAACATGTTTAAATGCTGATAGAAAAGAGCAGATTGAGAGAGAGTACAGAGGAGCCAGATCTAGTATATCAGCACGTGAGCATTCTCGGGAAGGCAAAGAGCATGGGTTCGAGAGCCCAGATAGAAAGACTGCGTTCAGATCAGCTCTCTTGTAGTTTAAGGGATAAGTAGAGGACCCTGTCTCATACCATTCTCTTCCTTGCTTACTGTGCTCAAGTCATATGGAGCTTTTTTGTTGTTGTTCCTTGAACATGTAATAAACGCATCTCTTCAGGACCTTGGCTCTTGCTTTCTCTCTTGATCTTCCCATGACTGACTCACTCTAGTCATCTGAGTCATAACTGAAATGCCACCTCCTCACAGAGCACCGTATCTTAATGTTGCCACCTTTTATCGCCATCCCCAATCATGGCCTAAGCCATCATCCTACTCTTATTCCTCACAGCAGCACTTTTCACTCTCTGAAATTATCTTATATACTTATTCACTGGTAGGTAACTCCATGGGACAGAATGTCTTTGTCCTGTTCCCAGCTTTAGCTCTGGTTTTCAGGACAATACGTGGAGTATGGTAGGCATTCTACAAACATTTGTTGATGGAAAGAGTAAGGAGTGAGTGCAGATATATCTACCTTGTACATTTGACAGAGGGAAGTAGAAGGGTTTCCTTTCACTAGGTTTTACTTTCTCTCAAAGGAATAAAACAGAGGTCATCTTCTAAGGCCAAAGGTCAGGGGAAATCGGGGATGTTGGTTTACTGAAGAGTGGAGAAGGTTTCCACTAGTCCTGGAGGTGGGAGAGTGAGTAGACTATAGAATCCAGAATGAATTCCAGGTGGTGTTGAGAGTCAGTTTGAGGATGATAACCAATAACCTTGAACTTAGAGTGGTGCCAGTTGTTCCGCTGAGTGACTTTCTCCAGTGATGCTCATGTCCATGGAGGGAGACATGGAAAGAGCAGGTGGTTAGGTACATCAGGGTTGGTATTTTTCCCATTATCATGGACTTCAGGGCCTGACAAGGCTAAAGGGTCATGGCAGAAACTGTCGAACAGGAAAGTTGTGCCAAAGAGCAGGATGTCTTGTTCTGAGTCACAGCTTCCACGATCACAGAAGAGTGAATGTTGGCGGTGGAGGTGGAAGAAGTCATTAGAAAAGAAGGTCAGTGAATTGAGTTTTCCTAAAATGTCTTGAGGGCTTGAAATGTTTTGTAAACCAACCAGATATTTCCAATCATAATATAAGATACTTAACTAAAAAAATAACAGGTAAAAATTGCCTTCTGAATCCTAGCCAATGAGTATAATGTGTTACCATGAGTGTAATGTGTTACCATAATGGTAGATGTCATTTTCGTGCAGGCCTTAGGGTTGCATCTCTGAATTATGAATGATAAAGTGAAACCTCATTACCTCATTCCACTAATGAAGAAATAGTGATAATTTGGTTGCCAGCTGGGCTAATACTTTGTTTCATAAGTGAAAGAGCTATAGAGTAAGAAGAAATGGATTTGTATATTGACTTTGTCACTTCTTCTGTGTGTGTGGCCTTGGGCTAGCTTCTTAACTCTACTGAGCCTCTGTTTTTTTGCATCTGTGAAAAGGAGGGAAAATTTAAATGTCTCATAGCATTATCCTAAGGATTAAATGAGAACATGTAGGTAAAAGTGTCTGTAAACAATAAATCCCCATACAAAGAGAAGGCCTTTTTACAATCTTCAGAAAATATATTTCTTAAAGAAATTAACATCATAATAAGACCTCAACCAAATGCTTCTTAAATTTTATTTATTTATTTATTTATTTATGGCCGTGTTGGGTCTTCGTTTCTGTGCGTGGGCTTTCTCTAGTTGCGGCGAGCGGGGGCCACTCTTCATCGCGGTGCGCGGGCCTCTCACTGTCGCCGCCTCTCTTGTTGCGGAACACAAGCTCCAGACGCGCAGGCTCAGTAGTTGTGGCTCACGGGCCCAGTCGCTCTGCGGCATGTGGGATCCTCCCAAACCAGGGCTCGAACCCGTGTCCCCTGCATTGGCAGGCAGATTCTCAACCACTGCGCCACCAGGGAAGCCCCCCAAATGATTCTTATTACAAATTTTTCATCATCTTAGAAGAACTGTTTACAAATAATACATAAAATTATGATCATAATTATGTAATTAAAGTGGACTGAAAAGAACTGTCCTGTTTTGCCAAACATACCTGAAATTAATGAAAACACATTTATTAAAAATAGTTTATAAAAATGGTTTTTAATCCTGATTTTTCCTGATGTCAAAGAGGCTATTTTCTCAGAATGTAAGTTATTTTATTTTAAAATATAGCAATTCTAGCACAGTGACTCTGTGTGTGTGTGTGTGTGTGTGTGTGTTTGTGCAGCATACCTGTAACTTCTGTAACTTTTTTCTTTTCAGATCAAAGTTGATACCTATAATTATTATCCTCATCTAGACTAGTTTAATTATGGAAGCACAATTTCCTGTATCAATGAATAGACTGATCGATGCAACTTTACTAACATCTATAGCCTGACCAGATATTTCAAGTCATAATATAAAATACTTAACTGAAAATAAGAACACAGCATTACTATGTGAAATATACATAAATTATTTTGTTGTATCTTTATAGTATTTTTTTATTTTTAGGGAGACACACATTGACCCAAACCTAGTGTTTGGTGTTGGAAGCAGGAGAGAAATGGAAGAGGTGATTTATTTATATATCAAGTAATGAGGACAAACCTCTCATTTTTACAGTATGATCAATGGTTATAAAATAACTCCAAATCTTCTCTTTACTGACTTGACAACACCTATATACTTCCCCCTACACCCTTTTCAGCTGTTGGCTCAATGGGGGTATAATTGAAAACAGACTAGTTACTCCTTTTTTTGAAAAATTACGGCTGTATGTGCTCTCCAGTGTGTTGCCCAGGCACTGTCAAGTGATGAAGCCGCTTGAAAGTTCTATGAATATTTGTTTTGATTACTTACATCTAGGTTGTCTCAAGCTATTAAGAGAAGGAAGCTATGTTTCTTTCCACATCAACTCACTGAAGCCTGAGCTCACTTATCTATCAAGTGAAAATGGAATTTAATTGGTGGCTGCTGAGAAAGTTCAACGAAAAGTCACCAGTACGATTTCCCATGCTGTGGATGCTTTCTGAGTTAAACTTGCCAGGATGCCAGCCAATGTGAACCAATTTTCAGTAAACATTTTGTTATTCTAAAATTTTTGGTAAGGAAATTCTTAATTTATGTTTTTTCCTCCACCTGTCTTGGAAAACATTACTCAGGAACAATACAAATCATTGTACCATAGACCCGAGGAAGGGAAGTAGAATATTCAAATGTTATAGGGGAAAAACAAGTCAAACACAATAATATTTGTAACAATGATGCATGTTTTTTTTTCCTTCAAGTTGGATGTAAATTAGGAAATGTAATTAGGTGAACTAGATTAGTTTCCTATTAATGCTGCCTCCTGATTGAAAAAAGCAATGATTTGAATTCTTTCATGTTTTTCCATGTTGTTTTGGAAGAGCCCAGAAGCCAGAGCCCAGCTATGTGGCTCAAAAAGAAAGCATTCTACCTAAACTCCCTTCCAAGGAAAAAGTCAAAACTGACAGCACATTAGATGCACACATGGTTACACATCAACCCGAGTAGCCCTGGCATGGTGGTCTCCAACTACAGCACATTAGATGCACACATGGTTACACATCAACCCTAGTAGCCCTGGCATGGTGGTCTCCAGTGCCAGTGCCAGTTGGGGACTGTTGACCAAGCAATAAGCAGACATGGACGCTTCAGGGATTCACCAGTCAAATGGATTGGTGGTAAGGCAGGCCAAGGGATAAGAAACAGAAATCCTAAATAATACTGGGTCCTCTGCAGGCCGTCCTTGTCATTGCTTTACTCGGCATACCCTCCTCTTACTTTCATTTTCAGCCAGGTGGAGCTTCCTTCACTTTTACTAGAACAGTGGTGTATCTGGAAGCGGGGGTGGGGAGGGAGTGTCAGGGGCAGGGGGAACACCTGCGGTCCTGAGGGCATCTCCAAAGCAGTCCCTTTTCAGACCACAATGGGGACGAGAAGGTTGATAGTATCACCTGATTGCAGACGCTGACTGTACCTATGATACAAAGGGGCCATTTGTTTTTTCACACTCTCTCTTCCCAGTCTGTCCACATGCTGTTCTTTTTTCCTACTCTTCCTTTTTCTCTTGGATAACTCTTACTCACACTCCAGGCCTCAGCTTGGACATCACTTCCAATAGGAAGCCTTCCCCCATCTCCCCCTACCTGAGCTAGGTTGTTTTCTGTGTATCCATTGCCCCATTTACAGCTCAGCATTCACCACAGGGTGTTGCGACAGCCTGTTGGTTGGGTCCTTCACTAATTCATATGCTCTCTAAGGAAAGAAGCCCTATCTGTCTGGTATCCCAGTGTCTGACATCCCTACTGGATCATAATAGGCATGTGATAAATACTTGTTAAATTGATGAATGAATGAATGATGAATGAACTGCAACAATGTATATATCGTCTCAGGTGGATTTGAAATACAGCCTCTTTCTTATTTCAAATCACATCTGTTGTAAATCAAACATCAGTGCTATATACAATGGCAGGGGCAAGTACATGTGTTTTGTTTTGGTCTACTCATTGATTAGGAGGCCTTAAAATGAGACTTTACAGATTGATCTCAGTTGACTGATTAAAATATCTATGTAATGACTTAGCTATTATTTATAGAGTATACATGCATGATGGCATGTTAATATTTATGTGGTTCCAGTTTTCCATAAATATCAAGTATTTATGGCAATGAGTATAAATTTTGAAACTGAGAACAACAGTTAATTTAAAGTCAGAAATAAATAGGGTACCAAGAAAGCTGTCTGAAGATGACATGGTATCGGTTTTGCTGACTGTGTGAGGGGAGGTAGGAAGACATGTTCTAGACGTCTTGTCACTTAAGACCAGACAGGAGAAACTTCTGCTGAGGGTCAAGTTAGGACTTAAACATGATGAGTGAAAACAAATGTTGGTAAAGCTTAGAGAGGGTGATAGTGATGAATTTGGGCTTCTATGGCAGATCCATTGAGGAGGTTTGACAGTTACCAACTTTGAATGGGGCAAAGGTTTTTATTTTAGTAGTTTGTCATATACATAGAAATTTGGGAAAATGACATATTCCACTGTGATCTCAATACCTCTATTGGGATGAAATTTCTTAATTGTGTTGATTTCACTATCTAAATAGATCTTTAATATACCCTTTTGTGTTTATCCCCACTGGGGATAAATAATTTGGTTTAACCCCTTTATCTCTTTTATGTAGACCACTGGATAACCTTCTGATTGGTTCTTTTTTTTTTTTTTTAACTGATCGTGATTGTGATTACCAGTATATTTGGATTTATTTCAAATATCTTATTTTGTTGTTTTTATGTTACTTTATTTAAATTTGAATTTTATTTTATTTTTTTATACAGCAGGTTCTTACTAGTTATCTATTTTATACATATTAGTGTATATATATCAATCCTAATCCCCCAATTCATCCCACCCCGTTTCCCCCGCTTCCCCACCTTGGTAACCTTACGTTTGTTCTCTACAGCTGTGTCTCTATTTCTGCCTTGCAAACCGGTTCATCTGTACCATTTTTCTGGATTCCATATATATGCGTTAATATACAATATTTGTTTTTCTTTTCTGACTTACTTCACTCTGTATGACAGTCTCTAGGTCCATCCATATCTCTACAAATGACCCGATTTCATTCCTTTTTATGGCTGAGTAATATTCCATTGTATATATGTACCACAACTTCTTTATCCATTCATCTGTCGATGGGCATTTAGGTTGCTTCCATGACCTGGCTATTGTAAATAGTGCTGCAATGAACATTGTGGTACATGACTCTTTTTGAATTATGGTTTTCTCAGGGTATATGCCCAGTAGTGGGATTGCTGGGTCGTATGGTAATTCTATTTTTAGTTTTTTAAGGAACCTCCATACTGTTCTTCATAGTGGCTGTATCAGTTTACATTCCCACCAACAGTGCAAGAGGGTTCCCTTTTTTCCACACCCTCTCCAGCATTTGTTGTTTGTCGATTTTTTGATGATGGCCATTCTGACTGGTGTGAAGTGATACCTCATTGTAGTTTTGATTTGCATATCTCTAATATTAGTGATGTTGAGCATCTTTTCATGTGCCTCTTGGCCATCTGTATGTCTTCTTTGGAGAAATGTCTATTTAGGTCTTCTGCCCATTTTTGGATTGGGTTGTTTGTTTTTTTAATATTGAGCTGCATGAGCTGTTTATATATTTTGGAGATTAATCCTTTGTCCATTGATTCGTTTGCAAATATTTTCTCCCATTCTGAGGGTTGTCTTTTCATCTTGTTTATAGTTTCCTTTGCTGTGCAAAAGCATTTACGTTTCATTAGGCGCCATTTGTTTATTTTTGTTTTTATTTCCATTACTCTAGGAGGTGGGTCAAAAAAGATCTAGCTGTGATTTATGTCAAAGAGTGTTCTTCCTATGTTTTCTTCTAAGGGTTTTATAGTGTCCAGTCTTACATTTAGGTCTTTAATCCATTTTGAGTTTATTTTTGTATATGGTGTTAGGAAGTATTCTAATTTCATTCTTTTACATGTAGCTGACCAGTTTTCCCAGCACCAGTTATTGAAGAGACTGTCTTTTCTCCATTGTATATCCTTGCCTCCTTTGTCATAGACCAGTTGACCATAGGTGTGTGGGTTTATCTCTGGGTTCCATTGATCTATATTTCTGCTTTTGTGCCAGTACCATATTTTCTTGGCTACTGTAGCTTTGTAGTATAGTCTGAAGTCAGGGAGTCTGATTCCTCCAGCTCCATTTTTTTCCCTCAAGATTGCTTTGGCTATTCGGGGTCTTCTGTGTCTCCATACAGATTTTAAGATATTTTGTTCTAGTTCTGTAAAAATGCCATTGGTAGTTTGGTAGCGATTGCATTGAATCTGTAGATTGCTTTGGGTAGTATAGTCATTTTCACAATGTTGATTCTTCCAATCCAAGAACATGGTACATATCTCCATCTGTTTGTGCCATCTTTGATCTCTTTCATCAGTGTCTTATAATTTCCTGAGTACAGGTCTTTTACCTCCTTAGATAGGTTTATTCCTAGGCATTTTATTATTTTTGTTGCAATGGTGAATGGAATTGTTTCCTTAATTTCTCTTTCTGATCTTTCTTTGTTAGTGTATAGGAATGCAAGAGATTTCTGTGCATTAATTATATATCCTGCAACTTTACCCAATTCATTGATTAGCTCTAGTACTTTTCTGGTGGCATCTTTAGGATTCTCTATGTATAGTATCATGTCATCTGCAAACAGTGACAGCTTTACTTCTTCTTTTCCTATTTGGATTCCTTTTATTTCTTTTTCTTCTCTGATTGCCGTGGCTAGGACTTCCGAAACTATGTTGAATAATAGTGGCAAGAGTGGACATCCTTGTCTTGTTCCTGATCTTAGAGGAAATGCTTTCAGTTTTTCACCATTGCGAATGATGTTTGCTGTGGGTTTGTCGTATATGGCCTTTATTATGTTGAGGTAGGTTCCCTCTGTGCCTACTTTCTGGAGGGTTTTTATCAGAAATGGGTGATGAATTTTGTCAAAAGCTTTTTCTGCATCTATTGAGATGATCATATGGTTTTTATTCTTCAATTTGTTAATATAGTGTATCACATTGATTGATTTACATATATTGAAGAATCCTTACATCCCTGGGATAAATCCCACTTGATCATGTTGTATGATCCTTTTAATGTGTTGTTGGATTTTGTTTGCTAGTATTTTGTTGAGGATTTTTGCATCTATATTCATCAGTGATACTCATCTGTAATTTTCTTTTTTTGGAGTATCTTTGTCTGGTTTTGGTATCAGGGTGATGGTGGCCTCATAGAATGAGTTTGGGAGTGTTCCTTCCTCTGCAGTTTTTTGGAAGAGTTTGAGAAGGATGGGTGTTAGCTCTTCTCTAAATGTTTGATAGAATTCACCTGTGAAGCCATCTGGTCCTGGACTTTTGTTTGTTGGAAGATTTTTAATCACAGTTTCAATTTCATTACTTGTGATTGGTCTGTTCATATTTTCTGTTTCTTCCTGGTTCAGTCTTAGAAGGTTATACCTTTTTAAGAATTTGTCCATTTCTTCCAGGTTGTCCATTTTATTGGCATAGAGTTGCTTGTAGTAGTCTCTTATGATGCTTTGTATTTCTGCAGTGTCCATTATAACGTCTCGTTTTTCATTTCTAATTTTATTTTTTTAATTTTTATTTATTTATTTATTTATTTATTTAATTTATTTTTGGCTGCATTGGGTCTTCGTTGCTGCAAGTGGGCTTTCTCTAGTTGCGGTGAGCGGGGGCTCCTCTTCGTTGCAGTGCATGGGCTTCTCATTGTGGTGGCTTCTCTTGTTGCAGAGCACGGGCTCTAGGAGTGTGGGCTTCAGTAGTTGTGGCACACAGGCTCAGTAGTTGTGGCTCACGGGCTCTAGAGCGCAGGCTTAGTAGTTGTGGCTCATGGGATTAGTTAGTAGTTAGTAGGCGTAGTTAGTAGGCCTCCTAGCAGTCCCTGGAGCTGCCAATAAGTGAGGGATGGAGGATGTACCATCCCTGAAAAGACCATCTCCTGCAAAGTAGGAGTGGGCTGGGCCTGGGGGGTAGCCCATGCTACCCAGTTTAAGCTTCTGTGTGCTTGCAGTTGTGTGGGGGTGGGGTGGTGGCCCTGGGGAGTGGAGCCCTCCCAGACGCCCTGCTGCAACTGGTTCCCGGTCCTTCTCTGGCTGGCCCTGCTCCCAGCCTCCTCCCACTCACCATGGACCTCACCCAACAGGGGTGCACCCCTACCCCCCACCCACGTCCCATACCATCCACATTGACACAGGCTCACAGTTCTCCCATCCAGAAAAACTCCCCCTGGACTCGACCTTCAAATTCTCCCTGCATCTCCCGCTCCCTCCTTTCCTTTCAAACCTGCATCAGAAACAGCAGCCACCTCCAGCCCCTTCTCCCTTCTGCCACCAATCTGTCCCTCCTGCAGAAAACACGCCAGGCTCTTTGAAATGCTTTCCTCCCGGTGCCTGTCCGGGCCTAGGCTGCACCAGGACGCACAGAATTATCCAAAAGCAACTTTGTAATGCTCCTGCAGCCCAGATCTCTTGGTGTGCGGAGATTCCTCCACGCCTGGAGCTGCTCCAGCCATTCTGAGCAAGGCAGAGCCCTGCGGTCACTTGCCATCGCACATGAGTTCTTCAAGTCTCCAAACCCGAGTCACAGCCAAGATTCAGGACTGATTCACACTGAACTCATTCCTGGCGCCATGGGGTGAGAATAAGGGATGAGGGCCCTCTTCCCTCTTTCTCTCCTCAGATCCCCTCTTTGATCTTCCCCACATGTCAGCCCGGTGGAGGCAGGGGACGGGAGGAATGGGAAGGGGCAGAGAAGCCCTGCCCATCAGGTGTTGCGGACACAGGCCCTGTCTCTGGGTGCTTGAAGGGTGTGGAGTGTCCTCTCTTGGGCACTTTCATGGCCACTCCGGGGCCCCCAACCAGGGTCCTGTGTCTCTCCCTTCTGCTACTGAGCCTCAGGAATCCAAGGTCCACCCCCGTCCTCCTCCCTGGGCCGTTTGCCCCTCTTGGTAGCCCATGAATCTAAGAGAATCCCCAGGCTGGCTCACTCGGCCCTGGCCCACCTTGTACCCTGGGAGACACACTCCCTTTGCTGAGCTAGGGACAAAGTGTGATGCAGCTGATACAGGGCTTGAGGCAGACACCAGCCAGTGTGCCATCCCTGTGGCACTCAGGGGGCATACCTCAAGCTCTGTGAGGGTCCCAAGGAAGCCCCTCTGTATCTGGGGTGAGAAGCAGGCCCCCGCAGGGCAGGTTGGGTGCCCCAGCAGCTCTGTGCAAGCCCCCTCTTCACCCACACTCTCTGGTCCGTGGTTTCCATGTGATCTTGTAGCCGTGCAGCCACCTGTCAGCCTCCAACTGTGAAAAAGTGTGCCTCCTACCAGGGGTCTGACGAACCCCTCTCTTTAGCATCCGATGTCTCCTGTGCTTGGTGCCACCACGAACACTCACAATCCAGCACCAGTCACACTTGGCTGGGCCTGACTCTGCTGCCTGGCCTGAGTGCTGGCTTTTCTTCCTTAAGCACAGTCAGACAAACTTGGGTTCAAATCCCAACTTTACCATTTAGGAACTCTGTGGCTTTGGACCTCTGAGACCCTCTGTTTTCTTCTGCAAAAAGGGGTTGCAATCGTTGCCTCATAGGATTGTCATGGTGTTTATTTTTATTTTATTTATTTATTTATTTATGGCTGTGTTGGGTCTTCGTTGCTGCACGCAGGCTTTCTCTAGTTGTGGGGAGCAGGGGCTACTCTTCATTGGGGTGCATGGGCTTCTCATTGTGGTGGTTTCTCTTGTTGCAGAGCACAGGCTCTAGGCACGCGGGCTCAGTAGTTGTGGCTCTCAGACTCTAGAGTGCAGGCTCAGTATTTGTGGCTCATGGGCTTAGTTGCTCAGCAGCATGTGGGATCTTCCCATACCAGGGCTTGAACCTGTGTCCCCTGCATTGTCAGGCAGATTCTCAAGCACTGTGCCACCAGGGTAGTCCCTCATTTCTAATTTTATTGATTTGAGTCCTCTCCCTTTTTTTCTTGATAAGTCTGGCTAAAGGTTTATCAATTTTGTTTATCTTCTCAGAGAACCAGCTTTTAGTTTTATTGATCTTTGCTATTGTTTTCTTTGTTTCTATTTCATTTATTTCTCCTCTGATCTTTATGATTTCTTACCTTCTACTAACTTTGGGTTTTGTTTGTTCTTCTTTCTCTAGTTCCTTTAGGTGTAAGGTTAGATTGTTTGAGATTTTTCTTGTTTCTTCAGGAAGGATTGCCCTCTTAAGACTGCTTTTGCTACATCCCATAGGCTTTGGATTGTCCTGTTTTCGTTGTCCTTTGTCTCTAGGTATTTTTTGATTTCCTCTTTGGTTTCTTCAGTGATGTCTTGGTTATTTAGTAATGTATTGTTTAGCCTCCATGTGTTTGCGTTTTTTATGTTTTTTTCCCTGTACCTGATTTCTAATCTCATAGTGTTGTGTTTGGAAAAGATGCTTGATATGATTTCGATTTTCTTAAATTTGCTGAGGCTTGATTTGTGACCCAAGATGTGATCTATCCTGGAGACTGTTCCATGTGCACTTGAGAAGAAAGTGTAATCTGCTGTTTTCAAATGGAATGTCCTATAAATATCAGTTAAATCTCTCTGGTCTATTGTGTCATTTAAAGCTTGTTTTTCCTTTTTAATTTTCTGTTTGGATGATCTGTCCATTGGTGTAAGTGAGGTGTTAAGGTCCCCCACTATTATTGTGTTACTGTCGATTTCCTCTTTTATAGCTGTTAGCAGTTGCCTTATGTATTGAGGTACTCCTATGTTGGGTGCATATATGTTTATAATTGTTATATCTTCTTCTTGGATTGATCCCTTGATCATTACGTAGTGTCCTTCCTTGTCTCTTGTAACATTCTTTATATTAAAGTCTATTTTATCTGATATGAGTATTGCTACTCCAGCTTTCTTTTGATTTCCATTTGCATGGAATATCTTTTTCCATCCCCTCACTTTCAGTCTGTATGCGTCCCTAAGTCTGCAGTGGGTCCTTGTAGACAGCATATATAAGGGTCTTGTTTTTGTATCCATTCAGCAAGCCTTTGTCTTTTGGTTGGAGCGTTTAATCCATTCACATTTAAGGTAATTATCGATATGTATGTTCCTATTACCATTTTCTTAATTGTTTTGGGTTTGTTTTTGTAGGTCCTTTTCTTCTCTTGTGTTTCCCACTTAGAGAAGTTTCTTTAGCATTTGTTATAGAGCTGGTCTGGTGGTGCTGAATTTTCTTAGCTTTTGCTTGTCTGTAAAGCTTTTTATTTCTCTCTTGAATCTGAATGAGATTCTTGCTGAGTAGAGTAATCTTGGTTGCAGGTTCTTCCCTTTCAAGACTTTAAATATATCATGCCACTCCCTTCTGGCTTGTAGAGTTTCTGCTTAGAAATCATCTGTTAACCTTATGGGAGTTCCTTTGTATGTTATTTGTCATTTTTCCCTTGTTGCTTTTAATAATTTTTCTTTGTCTTTAATTTTTGCCACTTTGATTACTATGTGTCTCGGCGTGTTTCTCCTTGGGTTTATCCTGCCTGGGACTCTCTGCGCTTCCTGGACTCAGGTGGCTATTTCCTTTCCCACGTTAAGGAAGTTTTTGACTATAATCTCTTCAAATATTTTCTCAGGTCCTTTCTCTCTCTCTCCTCCTTCTGGGACCCTTATATTGCGAATGTGGTGCGTTTAATGTTGTCCCAGAGGTCTCTTAGGCTGTCTTCATTTCTTTTCATTCTGTTTTCTTTATTCTGTTCTGCTGCAGTAATTTCTACCATTCTGTCTTCCAGGTCACTTATCCGTTCTTCTGCCTCAGTTATTCTGCTATTGATTCCTTCTACTGTATTTTTCATTTCAGTTATTGTATTGTTCATCTCTGTTTCTTTGTTCTTTAATTCTTCTGGGTCTTTGTTAAACATTTCTTGCATCTTCTTGATCTTTGCCTCCATTCTTTTTCCGAGGTCCTGGATCATCTTCACTATAATTATTCTGAGATTCTTTTTCTGGAAGGTTGCCTATCTCCAGTTCATTTATTGCTTCTCTGGGGTTTTATCTTGTCCCTTCATCTGGTACATAGTCCTCTGCCTTTTCATTTTGTCTGTGAATGTGGTTTCTGTGAATGTGGTTTTCATTCTACAGGCTGCAGGATTATAGTTCTTCTTGCTTCTGCTGTCTGTCCTCTGGTGGATGAGGCTATCTAAGAGGCTTGTGCAAGCTTCCTGATGGGAGGGACTGGTGGTGGGTAGAGCTGGGTGTTGCTCTGTTGGTCAGAGCTCAGTAAAACTTTAATCCGCTTGTCTGCTAATGGGTTGAGCTGAGTTCCCTCCTTGTTGCTTGTTTGGCCTGAGGCGACCCAGCACTGGAGCCTACAGGCTCTTTGGTGGAGCTAATGGTGGACTACGGGAGAGCTCACTCCAAGGAGTACTTCCCAGACTTCTGCTGCCAGTGTCCTTGTCCCCAAGGTGAACCACAGCCACTCCCTGCCTTTGCAGGAGACCCTCCAACACTAGCAGGTAAGTCTGGTTGAGTCTCCTATGGGGTCACTGCTCCTTCCCCCTGGGTCCTGGTGTGCATACTACTTTGTGTGTGCCCTCCAAGAGTGGAGCCTCTGTTTCCCCTAGTCCTGTCAATGTTCTGCAATCAAATCCCGCTAGCCTTCAAAGTCTGATTTTCTGAGAATTCCCCCTTCTGTTGCCATACCCCCAGGTTGGGAAGCCTGACATGGGGCTCAGAACCTTCACTCCAGTGGGTGGACTTCTGTGGTATAATCGTTCTCCTGTTTGTGAGTCACCCACCCAGCGGTTATGGGATTTGATTTTATTGTGATAGCGCCCCTCCTACCGTCTCATTGCGGCTTCTCCTTTGTCTTTGGATGTAGGGTGTCTTTTTTGGTGAGTTCCAGTGTTTTCCTGTCGATGATTGTTCATCAGTTAGTTGTGATTCCGGTGCTCTCATAAGAGGGAGTGAGCACACATCCTTGTACTCTGCCATCTTGAACCACTCTTCCTTCTGATTTGCTCTTGTTTGATTTTATTCTCTTCATTCTTCAGGAAATTTGGTGCATCCATTGAGGTGATCATCTAAAGCAGGAATTGGCAACTCTTTCTGTAAAGGACCAGGCAGTAAATATTTTAGACTGTGGGCCATGTGATCTCTCTTCCAACTCTTCAACCAGGTTGATGTAATGTGAAAGCAGCAATAGACAGTACATAAATGAATGAACATGGCTGTGTTCCCATGCAACGTTTATATGGGCCTTAAATTTTATATAATTTTCACATATCACAAAATATTATTCTTCTTTTGTTTCTTTTCAGCAATTTAAAAATGTAAAAAACATCTTGCTCATGTGTCATATAGAAACATGAAGTGGGCTGACTTTTGCTTGCAGGCCATAGTTTGCTAACTCCTGTTCTAAAGCATAAATTTAATTGTTATGTCTTTATTTTCTATTCTTAAGTCCTCTTGTTACAGTTATGTTACTGATTCACCTGCTGTGACAGATGGCCACTGTACATTGGTTAAACTGGGTTAACGTTGATATTTGTTTCTGTGTAATAGATAAAGTATAATTATTCCAGGGCATGTGTGGAAGCTCCATGAAGCTGGGGACCCAGGAAACTTCAGTCTATTTGCTCCCCATCCTCAAGGTGCTGCTCTCATCAGCATCATCCAAGTTGCCTCACCATCACTTGTTTACATTCCCAGTAGGGAGGGGAAGTGGGGAAGGAGAGGGCAAGCTCCTTTCTAAAGAGCATGACCCCCATATTGCAGACAGTAATTTGCTCACTTCGCATTAGCCAGAATTTAGTCACATGTACATATCTAACTATTAAGAGAAGCTGGCACATGCATTCTTCATTCTATGCATTGATGAGTCCAGTTTAAAATTGTGAGCGCTAACACTGTGAGGAGGGAGGAGAAATAGGGGGAGAGGGCAACTAGTGGTATCTGTACGTTCTTATCTTTCCATTGTGTTCTGAGCACATAATCTGGTTTTACTAATCTGGCTCCTTTTCCCATTCCAGTCCAATTTTCCATCACTTTCCAGTTTGAATCTGGGTTCTAGTTTAACACAATGCTTAGTCGTTTGAGCTCAAAGGCTAGACTCTTCCTGCTTTCGCCAGATTTTTTTTGTCTGGAGTACATTCCTTCCTTCCCTTCTATTTCATAAAATGTCTAAACTCTTTTCAAGAGTTCAGATGTTGTTTCTTCTGCTAATTCTTTCCCTAAATTTTACTCTGTATTGCATTATCTCTTGCTAGAATATAAGCTGCCATCTTTGTATTTCTAGCATGTGTCATTTAGTGAAATCTTAATCTGTGTTTGTTGAATGAATAAATGATGGGATGCTTTTGCCCAGCAATGGTAAGATGGATTTTACTGCCTGTGAAGAGTCAGTTGGACCATATGTAATGAAAAGGAGGGAGACAGGGAGTGATGGATTAGGGGAGGGGAAGATTGGTTAGGGTTCTCTAGTTAAAATGAAACAAAATTCAGTCTCAAACATTTTAATAAAGGGGGCTTATTAAAATATACTAGGGAGCTCACAAAATTTTAAAAAAATGTTCACAAAAACAACTAAGTTTGAGGATGAGAGGCAAGCAAAGGAGCACAGGACATCTTGGAGGGCCTAACAGTGGATGTCTCAGTCCCAGTGTCTTCAGTTCCTGTGGGTCTCTATTCAGTTTTCACACACCTGGAAGAGAGAGGAGGATTGGCCTAGCTTGAATCAAAAACCACCTTGTAAGTAGCACATGGTGGAATATTGTCAGTGATAGTTACCAGGCAGCATAGGGTGAATAAGAGGCAGTTCCCCAAAGAAACGGATATATTGCCTCACTATGAAAAAATGGATGACTATCACAAAGGTTTCCAGTAGCCATAACATATTTCTACTCCACCACTGCTCCTTGGAGATGCTTCTCTCACTCTGTTGTAGAGGTAGCATTTAGTCTTGATTTCGTCTGCTTTGTGGTCCCGGCGGCAGCAGAGGCTTTTCTCTCCTATAGTCTGTCATAAGAGTCTTAGCTCACAGAGTTGACAGGCTCTGTCTCTGTGAGTCTTGCCAGGAGTAGAAGGAAGGATAAAATTTGTAGAAAAATCACCAATGACCTTCCAAGGGGAGAAGAGAAAAGCAGCAAGAAATGCAGACTTAAAAAATAAAATCATCCTGGATCTAATTCTGAATTATTGATTCACATTTTTGATTGGTTATTTTCTCCCACAAAGGGAATGGAGATCATATTGAATGACTTTGTTTTTGCTACTTTGTTATTGTTATGGCTATTCTTTTTTCCATAAACCCAAAGCAGAGGGATTTATTATAAAATTTATATTTACCCAAGATAAAAGAGAAAAACTCAAACCTCATCAATATTGAAGAAAATATGCATCATTAAATACCTTGAGTGTAAAAGTGGTATCAGGGTTGAGACTGAGAGGGGCTGTAAGTGGGAATGCAGCAAAAAGCAAGAGAGTCTAAACTGAAATTAGAAAGATGTGGGAGAGGAAGCTCTTTGACAAAGATGTACCTAGAATTCCTTAGACAATGACACAAAACTGGTTGTAGGGCTTCGGAGGGGACAAATTATCCTGAGGGAAATTGTGAGCAGATTTGTATGGAGTTGCACCAGGTGCAACAGTTATAGCCCAGTGAATTAGAGAACAGTTGAATACACTGAAAAATTACATAAAATGTCATACAGTTACATCAGTCAGGGTTCAGTGCAAGGAATGGGAAACATTCTATGCCTTTAATTTAATACATGATATTTTATGCTCATAAATTATGAGAAGGGAGGAAGAAGTGGGTTCTAAGATGGGCCTCCAGGAATGACTTCCAGAAGAGTTCATAATTTACTTGGAGCTAGCACCTCTAACGCTATAAACGGTGGTATAAGTTCAAGAACACAGCCCATAACTTTGATCCCAAGATTAGTCATCTCTAATAAAGCAGGTCTGTAATGAAGCTGCTGCTGTGGACAACTTCTTCTCATTCCCCAGGAATCTGCGGAATGGACCTACAGCTGTGATCCAGAGATCACAAAGCCAGAAGAAGCTGACCCAACCATTTCTTAACACCTGGACAGCTTGTGAACAGACCCTGGGTCATTGTTGCTGAAAGCAACTCCCATTTCCATGCATTGCTTGACAGCAGAAAGAACCAAAAAGGTACAGACCGATTCTTTCATCCTTCTTTGTCTCCCATATTTCACGAAGGTGCCTTCAAGAATCTTGTTTGCATCAAGAATCTTAGATTCGCATTAAGAATCTTAGATTCAAGGAAGTCTAAATATTTAGTTTTAGGTTTTCCAGTCTCTCCAATTAGAAGGAAGATAAAAGGGAGCTTGAGAAAGCTAAAGCTAACTTTCAATATCCAGCATATATGGGTGGTATTTATTTATGTGTGTGTGAAAATATATGTATTTGTATCATGTATGTATGTATTTATACCATATAAAGCATAACTGTGCCTTATATATTTGTACTGTGTGTGTATAGTACTTAATTAACTTGTAACTGAAATGATAAAGTAGTCTTAAAGCTCTTAGGAAAATGACACCTATAGGAAGAAAAAATATATTTATAGTTAGCTCTACTTGTAGCTAAAGAGGATATAGAGAAATGAAGCACTCAAAGCTGACTTTCTGTGTGGCTTAATACTTAATGCATTTATACATAAAACACATGCTAATTTTTAAGAAAAGCTTTCAAAAGTCAATAACCACTACCTTCAGTGGTGCTTTCACTCATTTATTTGTAGATTGTCTTTCTTACTTTCTTATTTTCCCCTTACATCACAGGGACTCTGGCTTAATATAAAGTGCTTGATCTTTGTGAGGTATCAGCTTGCCCTTTTGCTAGTCCTCTCCTTTATGCAGGAATATTAAAATGAATGTAACCACAGTGAGCTAATTTTCACCTAATTTCCTAATCCTAGGGAGCAAGACAAGGGAATGTAGTTTGACCTCAATAAAACAAAATGTATTTGTACCTAATTTCCTAATCCTAGGGAGCAAGACAAGGGAATGTAGTTTGACCTCAATAAAACAAAATGTATTGTACTAATGGCATACTAGAGAAAATCCATTAAAGTTGTTTCAGATGATAAAAAATTGTTGAGATTTTCAGACCATATTAAGGTTTTTTAGTATAAAATAACTCTAATTTTCTTATCATTGGAATAAAATTAAAGTGCGGGTGTTTTAAAATTTATTTATTTTTGGCTCCGTTGGGTCTTCATCACTGCGCGTGGGCTTTTGTTGCGGCGAGCGGGGGCTCCTCTTCATTGTAGTGCACGTGCTTCTCATTGCGGTGGCTTCTCTTTGCAGAGCACAGGCTCTAGGCGCAGGGGCTTCAGTAGTTGTGGCACACAGGCTCAGTAGTTGTGGCTCGCGGGCTCTAGAGCACAGGCTCAGTAGTTGTGGCACATGGGCTTAGTTGCTCTGCGGCATGTGGGATCTTCCTGGGCCAGGGCTCTAACCCGTGTCCCCTTCATTGGTAGGCAGATTCTTAACCACTGCGCCACCAGGGAGGTCCTAAAGTGCACTTCTTTTCTCATTTGTCTCGTCGGAAAAAAAGTACAAGGGTTTGGGTTAACCACGCTACTGAACTGAATATGTAAGAATGCAAGTGAAGCTTTTTAATTTGCGTGGGCAATTCATCCAGGAGACAGATTCGTTTGAGGCTATTCTTTATCAGTATTTTTTGAGCCTAGGGAAACAGTACATCGGAGAAGGAAGACTCATGTTTGAAGAGTAAAGGTTCCCAGATGTCTCAGATAAAAACAAATGAACAATCATAAATATTAGTAACTTTTTATAAAATGAGGCCATAAAACAGATTGGGAAGGAATGCTTTGTGGTTGTTGCCACTGGGGGGGTATTTTTAATGGGCTTTTCTACTCAACAGGAGATAAAGGCCATATTTAGCTCCCTTCTCCTGACTAAGAGAGTGTTTCAAGCACCCTTTCCTCACTGCAAGCCAAGAATATGCATCAGGAAGACCCACAACAGAAGGCTGTCAGAGCTAGACAGAGAAAAGCCATTCTGGGTTAATAAATAATTCGTGGCAAGCATTTTACAGAGCACGAGGAAATATACTTAGGGATAAAAAATGGATACATAATTTTAAGTCCAGTCAACTTTCAGCAAGTCCATAAATGGAGATTGAAGATGATATCCTGATGCAAAGAAGTGACATCCCAGAACAGGGCAACGTATGGCTAGGAAATGGGGGACACGGTGGAAGAAACTGGCTAGCTAGCTGTTTAAAATTCTCTCCCTTGGTATTTCACTTTTCTAAATTTCACCCCCCCCCCCTTGCATGTGACCAAGTTCCTGCCAATGGCATGTGGATAAAAGGAATGCGTGCCATTTTCAGGCTTAGCTCATACTCCTCGCATGAGAACATGCAGATCCTTCTCAAGTTTTGCCTATTGGCTGGTCTGCATCTAGAGATTCCAGTAAAGGCTCTGACATTTAGCCTCTACATTAGAGCCCCAAAGGGCCACCAGTTGGAAAGAGCCTGGTCCTTCAATGATTGTGTGGAGTGGACCACCCTGCCATCTCACTGAATCTACATTGATGGTGACCTGAACAAGAAAGACACCCTTATTGGTTTAAGGCACTTACAATCTGTTGGTTGTTCATTGCAACAATCAGCCTAACTAATAAATCACACAAGAGGAACAGCAGAACTTGAAAAATGCAAGAAAAGGTGTTCAGACCAAAATACAGAATAGAAACTAGAATAGAATAGAGACGTACCAATAAGGATTTCCTGGCAGAAATCCTTAGATACTGTTTACCATGGCAAACTATGAAATTTGGTCAAATTTATTCTAAAATTTTCATTTTTTTTAGGTTTACTTATTCTCTCTTGACTTTTTGTATTCCCTAAAGTGTTCTAAGTTAAAGACCCTCTCCAGGTTTTGTCAAATTCCCTGAGGTGAGGTTCTGATGCCCCAAGTAGATAATATTTTTTTGATATACTCTGTACAGTATTATGAATGCATGCTATGATGCTATCAAAATCATTAATTCATTCATTCAGTCACTCAATCAACAAACAAAAAATGAGCAACATATGTGCTGGGTGTAGTGGTTGGGTAGGTGGGAGAGAAGGAATTCTTCCTTGCACGGGTGGTGACCCGAGGACTCCACCTGTGTTCCACACCCCTTTATTAGGAATCCTTTTCAATTCAATGCAGCATCTTGAATGGTTGCTTCTGAGTCAGAACTTTGCTCACTTTACCCTAAGATACTCACATCTTAGACACTCAGCAGTTTCACACAAAAAAACAAAAAAACAGGGCTTCCCTGGTGGCGCAGTGGTTGAGAATCTGCCTGCCAATGCAGGGGACACGGGTTCGAGCCCTGGTCTGGGAAGATCCCACATGCCGCGGAGCAACTGGGCCCGTGAGCCACAATTACTGAGCCTGAGCATCTGGAGTCTGTGCTCCGCAACAAGAGAGGCCGCGAGAGTGAGAGGCCCGCACACCGCGATGAAGAGTGGCCCCTGCTCGCCGCAACTAGAGAAAGCCCTCGCACAGAAACGAAGACCCAACACAGCCATAAATAAATAAATAAATAAATAAATAAATAAATAAATAGACATCAGATTTTAAAAAAACAAAAACAAAAAACCCACAAAGAATGTAAAGATGAGATTTCAGTGAAAAGCAAAGTAAAGGTTGGTAACCTCAGTTTTCATCATGATTTTTGGGTTTTCCCATGTTATTAGTCCCTGTAGATTATTATACCTACTTGAGTAAAACAGCTAAGCTGAGTTACCTATGCCTTTGAGGTTTGGGATTTACAAATAGGATGTTTATTGGTTCTGAGTAAGAAGGCAAGTCAGAGGAAAATATCTTTCATACAGGTTTATAAATATTTTCTTTCAAGTCCAAATGTTGGAGCAGCAATTGTGATGCAGACATTTTTGAATGTGAAATTGAGCTTTTGTTGCTTGAAAAGAAGAACGAGTCACTTTTTATACAAATAACCAAGCAAAGCACCAAGAATCTTGATACAGAATCAGCAAATCAGTTTTTACACAAGCGCTTCTCCCCCCAACAAAATCACATAATTTTTCTTCTTTAAAGCCAATATTAGTTAGATTTCCCTTTGACTTGTACTAGTGTTTTCCTCCAATGTCTTTACTAAAAAGAAGCATTTCTTTATATATTCTAATTATCCTTGCTTACGGTTTTTTTTTTTTAATTGGGGTATAGTTGTTTTACAATGTTGTGTTAGTTTCTACTGTACAGCGAAATGAAGTAGAGTTCCCTGTGCTATACAGCAGGTTCTTATTAGTTATCTATTTTATACATATTAGTGTATATATGTCAATCCCAATCTCCCTTGCTTACGGTTTTTCTCACTAAAATTTGTTTTATGTTCTTTATGTAGATTACATTTAAAAATTCAGTTTCTTGACTAAATATATTTATTGAACACTGTGCCAGGAATGTGCTAATGACCACAAAAAAGTTATGATTTTTGCCTCATGGAACAGGGATGATGATATTCATCAAAGAATCAAGCAAATACATTCAAATGACTACTTCGATAAGTATAATAAAAGAGAAACACATGAAAAAAGTGAAACCTGGTGAATGAGCTAAGTGAGACCTTTCCTGTAGGATGTGAT
Organism: Balaenoptera ricei; assembly: GCF_028023285.1. NCBI lineage: Eukaryota > Metazoa > Chordata > Mammalia > Artiodactyla > Balaenopteridae > Balaenoptera > Balaenoptera ricei. Next base: position 65,017,976 of record NC_082648.1, read on the forward strand.
CACAGAGCTGAAATCTGAAGGAAGGGTTGAGTTTTCCTAACCAGTTGGGAGGTGGGGTACATCTATGGGTAGGAGATGGAGATAGATTTTCAGTGTGTTTGAAGTCCCGGAGATGGAAGGAAATGAGGACTGTTGGAGAAGTTGCAGGGAGGGGCATATGGTGGATGGCAGAGAGGGGAGATGGAAGCAGGGGAGTCCCTGGAAGGAAAAGACTTACGAGATCATGAGGTACCAGAGGGTGGAGGCACAAGGTTGTTTTTTACCCCAATAATAATTAAAAGCCATTGACAGAATTAAGAAGGGAATTGGGGGTGGAGGGTCCACTTAAAATGATATAATTTGTCTATGGTTTATTTTTTCAGTTCAAGCTACTACTTGTTAGAAAATTATAGTATTTCCTGTTGTTACATACAGTGAAACACACCAAAGTACCCAAATAGGAGCTACCCCAGACATAAAAATAGGGTTGATTTTACTCTCCACAGGAGCAAGAATGTATTCTCTTTTCAGAAACAACAGGATTCTGAAATGAAGTATGAAGCTATAATTTGTACATACTGAAACCTTCCCAAAAGCAGAGATAAATCAATCTATTCTAAAAGTATAAATTGCTTACTTGAAGGACCTTTGAGGTCTTTTCATTATCACCTTGGGTAAGACCCTTCATCTTGAAGGGAGATTGAGTGTTGTGTTTAGGAAAACACTTTGAAGATGGTAATGTTATATTCCCAGTGGATTGAAAGCTACAGTTTCCATTAAATTATGTAAAATATATCAGAGAAACTTAATGTTCATGGTGATCTATACCCATAGATTAAAGTTTGTTGGTACATGTGCAATAAAGAGATTGAATAATGAATTATTTCTTGATATTTCACATAAAAAGAAAGGGACTTTTATCAGTTACCTTAGTGTCTAGACCAAAAATGTAATCATGGATTGGAAGGATAGCATTGGTGTGATTTCTGCTAGGCAGAGGCAGTGGAGGGTTTCATTTCTCTGAGAGTTTCTGCCTTAGAGAAGGACACTTGGCTGATAACAGGGACGGCAGTTTGGTGAAAGTGATGTCTTCAATCTAATGCCTTATCTGTTACAAAGCAGGTGGCCTTCAGTGCTTGGGAACACCATGGCAGTGAGTCTGACGAAGAACCAAAGGGAAGAATGTGATGCTATTAGGACAGTCTGGAGTTGTATGCACAACCAAGAGATGATTGTTCTTTCTTATTTTTTGAGCATTGATTTATATGTTTAGTGCATAGCTTTTCTTGTTCTCTAATTTATATTTCTTGATTCTATCTTTCCTAGAATTCTGTTGTCATCTATGCAAATAAGGAGCTTATGTTTTTCATGAAAATGACTTTTCCAGAACTTGTCACCCCACCAGGAGTAGACATCTCCTATTTGTGCTGTTTGAGAAGGGGCGTGTGTTCAACGTCACCTTTGGATGGGCTCTTAGTTTCTTGACAGACTTCATCCTGTGGGGCGTTTTACTCATTCATCGCAGTAGGTTCCCCTCCTACATTCAAGGGCTCATCTCTCTCTCTCTCTCTTTGATAATTTTAAGGTGTTATCAGAGAAAAATACTGGTTCCTTTCCTATAAGGTTTGTATTAAGTGCAGACACATGGAATCCTAGCCTTCCTAAATTGAATAAAATCTTGGAGGTCATCTCATTCAACCTCCTAGTTTTAAGAATTTGAAGTAAATAAGGTTTTAGTATATACTGCCTAATGAAAAGACTTATGAACTTGAAGCCAGAAAAACTTGTTTGTGATCCATTCATTCACACTGTCTACTGTTTGCCTGGCCCTTAGTCTACACAGTGCTTGGCAGTGAGGATATTAAGGGAAGACAGTAATGATCTCTGTTTTCAAGAAGCCAAAAACTAATGAATAAGAAAGACACACTAATCTGTAATTTGTATAGACAAATTATATAAACAGAGACACTGTTTCCTTATCTTTTAATTGGCAATAACAATAACAACGATAATCTCTTAGCATTAGACTGGGGAGGAGGGAAAAACAAACAAGGTGGACAGAAGGTCCTTTACAAATCCCCTTTGTTTCTAAGACAGGGGAGGGAACTGAAGAACAGACCTGGGCAGGGTTGATAAGGAAGAGCAGGTGGTCTCTCACCCCACCTTCTGTAGAAAGTAGAGAAAAGATTGCCACTGAATTTCAAGCCTCTTCTCCCTGAGCCTCTGGCCTCTGGCTAAAGCTAGGGTTTTTTTAGTGCTATGCTTTGGAAGTTTGTTTGGGGGAAAGACCATTGGTTTTGCTGTAAAAGGAGCTGAGCTGAGTTTGAATCCTGATTGCACCTATTAGCTGTTTGACTTTGGGCAAGCTTTAGTATTTCCTGAACTCTGTTTTTTTCATCAGTAGAATGGGGTGTTAGGGCATCAGTACGCTTTGGCTAGAAGAAAGATATATAAATCATTTCTTTCAGGATTAATCTTTTACCTAAATGAAGTTAGTTGAGTGGTGTGATTTGAGAGAAGGCCTAAAATATCATTCAGTATTTCTCAAAATGCCACCAGTTATGGGGTATAAAATCATACAAACAATGGAAAACTCTTTTCTTATAAAGTAAATATACACCTACTTTTTAATTCAGATTGACCCAAAAGATGAAGACATATGTCCACACAAAAATTTCTCCATGAATATTCAGAGCAGTTTTATTCAGATTAGCCTCAAATTGTAAACAACACAAATGTCTATTAACAAGTGAATGGATAAACAAACTGTGGTATATCCATGCAATGGAATACTACTCAGCAATAAAAAAGGGAATGAACAGCTGAATGCATTTGCAGCAACATGGATAAACCTCAAAAATACTATGCAAAGTGGAAGAAGCCAGATACTAAAAAAATATATACTGTATGACTCTTTATATGAACTTGAAAAATAGCCAAAACTAATCTCTAGTGATAGAACTTAGAGAAGTGGTTATTTATGGGAAGGTTAGAATCTACTGGAAGGTAACATGAGGAAACTTTCTGTTGTGGTCTAAATCTTCGCTGGAGTGGTGGTTACATGAGTGTATATAATATCAAAACTCTTCAAATTTTGCCCTTAAGACCTGTGTTTTTTATGTAATGTACTTTATGTATGTCAAGTTTACCTCAATAAAAATATGTCTACCAATTAAAGATCCATTCAACTTGGCAAGTTAAATCAACTTGGTGAGTTAAAGAAGAGTTAAGCAAGAAGCATAGTGATCATTCCCTTCTTAGTGTGAATTAATTTATTGCTAATTGCTTTGTTGACCAAGGGCAGGTTTAGAATTGGAAACATCTCTGTTGAGGGTAATCTTGGAGGTAGGGAGTCATACTGAAACTCTGAAAACAGATCTTGCAATTTAATAAGTGTATGGCTCTAAAGACCAGCCTAAAATATATTTGGAGTGATTGGTCTCATCTGAGATGGTGCATGTCTGCCAGGAGAATGAGCTCCTCGGATCATCAGTTACAGGGAGCATAATTGACTGAGGTCCCCAGATGTGGAGCTCTGAAATTCATCACCAAGTTTGTGCTGAGGCCACGCCTCCTACAGGCTGCTCTCAGCCAGTGACTGAGCTCTCCTGGGTTACTAAGGCAAGCCTATCCCTGGGAGATGTGGGACTTCTCTGACAGGTAACTTTGGCTTGAGGCCCTTCCTACCCACCTCCTATTCTCCCCGCACCCACCTCCCATGGCCCTGCCAAACTTTCCTTAGAAGATACTGCACACTAAGACACGTCCCTCCAACCTTCCTCCCTCCCTTCTCTCTCCTCCCTCTCCACTCGGGCAGACCTGCATCAAGGTTTTACTGCCTTCCCAGCATCTTCCCATTTTCTCTTACAGGTAGGTCTCTAATAAATTTCTTAAATGTCATTCTGTCTTAATATCTGCTTCTTGAAAGGTCTGACTAAAAACATCCATGTTATGTACGTACATTGGGTGGAGGAAGGCAATCGGAATCATGCAGCATCTTCTAACCATACCCGACCCTGCTGGCCCATCTCTGCTGGATAACCACGGGTTTACAGAATCAGGCTTCAGACACCCTGACAACATTATAAAACATTCGCTAAGCCCTCTCATGCTCCTTTTTACAATAAATCTGTAGCAGAAGGCACGGAAAAGCTGTAGCTAAAGAACAGTTCTTATGCTGTTCATGATACTGAATTAAAGCTAAACTTCCGCCTGCTTTAAATCTTGCCTAATTTTTTCAGGCCTTGTGTTAGCTTCTGTAGTTGTAGAGTGTGGCTTTATTATGATATAGCATAAATCTAACTCTGACTTATGTGTACCTCTAGATTTTTTCCTTAATAGATAAACCCATTAACAACTTCAACCATTAAAAGAAGAATCAAAGTAAATGTAAGGGTTTAGTGATCTCTGGGAATATATAATAGAGAAACCTGGGGATATTTTATTTTTGAAGCAAGAGATTTGTCACTTGAAATTTGATTTTATGAAGATACATTATTTCTCTCTGAGAATAAAATTTAAAAGTCCCCTTATAGGATAACGTTTGAGTGAGATGATTTTGGTACACAGAATATTAAGGGTAGAGCTTGCTTTAGGATTATTCATTAACAAGATATTTTAAAATATACTCTTCTTTTTCCAAGTTGTGAGGTGATGCCTACTGAATCTAATGACTTGATTTAATCCCCTCAGAAGATTTGGGGCAGGTTGGAGTTAATCCTGTCAGAGACCATGGTCTAAAACAATGTGAGAACTCTATCATTAAGTAAGAATGATTTGTGCTTTAGTAGAAAGGGCTCTCTTTACAAGGAGACTTGAGTGTATGTAAAATATTTCTGGAAAGATACATTCAAAGCTGTCAACACTGATTGCTACAGAGGACTAGGACAGAGACCTGGGCTTGATAGGAAATTTACACTTTGTATACTATAACCCCGTTTGCTATTTTTTAAAAAAATTAAACCATGTGAATATCTTGCTTTTTAATAAATAAAAAATGTTCAAATAAAATCTAGGACATGCAACAAAGGACATAATAGGGATGTAATTTTGGTGAATTTGGCTTACAGTTACAAATGGAGATCAGAAAAAAATGAGTAAGTGACTGGATGGACACCTTCCTGCTAACCTTTAGAAGAAAGAGTGTGACTATTGCAAGAGAACCAAGAAGGGGATTGTTCCGTTATGATATATTTCAAAAGACTTTTTATACAAATCATGGTTGTAATTCTGTAACTGAGTCATCTGGTGTCTGCTGGTGATTCATAACTTACTGGATACTCTGGTTAAAATGTCAACATCGCTTAGAATGAAAATGCAGAGGTATCAAAGAGAGAAATGCAATATTTTGGGGAAATCAGCAGACCATTACTCTGTGACCAAGCTCTGTTAAGTGAGCATGATCTCATAGTTTTTTGCAGTATATGAGATTGTGATTAATATCATGCATGATGAAAGCTAATGCTCTGTATTTCTATTCATGATTCTATAACCACAGATTTTTTTTTAATTAACATGAAAACACACAGGATGAATTTTAAAGGATGCTTACACACTGAGAAGCAACTTTATTAAATGGGGTTCCATGTTTGTTTTCTTTCATCAGGTTCCAGAAATCCTGTTAATTTTAGAAATCAACAGCTGATCTTCTAAAAAACCAACAAAAGGATCTAAAAATCCAGCTGTGTTCTCTTTTGCTTTTCTATTTCCCATTGGAACTAAACTGCAAAATTGTATGATTCATAGAGCAGGATGCAATTCAACTGGTTCTCTCACCACCCTGGTATAGATCCAGTGGGGAAGGCCTTGAACATGGACGAGAAGATTCTCTTAGTAAATCTGTAACTCATTGACTGTAGCAAATTTGCCCCTAATCTCTTTGTGCCTCATTTTCTTACCTCTCTCTCCATTTTCTAGAGCATTTGTGAAATTAATGAGATGATAGATTATCGAGAAAGTGTTTTAAATTCTTAGGGAAACATGTAATCTGTGAAGTGAGTAGAATGGTAGCCCCCCGAAAGCTACATCTACCCAGAACCTGTGAGTGAGAGCTTATTTGCAAAAAAGGTCTTTGCAGATGTATTTAAGTTACAGATCTTGAGATGAGATCATTCTAGATTCCTTTCTGGACTCTAAATCCAACGACAAGTGTACTTATAGAAGACAGAAGAGAACAGGACACAGAGAAGAAGACCATGTGAACATAGAGGCAGAGATTGGCGTGATGTAGCCAAAAGCCAAGGAACACCTGGAGCCACCAGGAGCTGGGAGAGGCCAGGAAGGATTCTTCCCTAAAGCCTTCAGAGGGAATGTGGCTCCACCAACACCTTGATTTCTGACTTCTGGCCTCCAAAACTCCAGAATAACTCTCTAATTTGAAGCCATCGAGTTTGTGGTAATTTGTTATGGCAAACACAGGAAACCAATACCCTCTGATTCTAAGTTATCATTGTTATCTACCTTGATAATGTTATTAAGCTTGTGAGAATTATTTGAAAATTTATAAAAGTGCTACTATAAAGGTGGCATGATGTGTGACAGGTTCTCAAGTGGGGTGATTTTGCTCCCAAGAGACATTTGGCAGCATCTAGAGATGTTTTTGTTGTCATAAGTGGGGGAGGGTGCTATTGGTATCTAGTGGGAAGAGCCAGGGTTGCTGCTAAGTGTTCTGCAATACATGGGACAGCCCCCATCCCCAAACGAAGAATTATCCTGCCTACAATGTCAATAGTGCGGAGGCTGAGAAATCCTAATGTGTGAGAAAGCCTAGCACTGTGAGATTAAAACCTTAGCTCTGCCACGAATTTGTGAGCAAGATGATTTACCCCAGGCAATAAAACGTCTTGGAGCTTTTTAGTTTTTTCATCTGTAAAACATGATGACACTAATACCTGCCAGAGCTTTATAAAATTCCAATGAGATAGTGTTGGTCAAAGAATTTTATACTTTGAGATCTTTCATAGTAACGTAGAGGCTTTCATAATTATTATCCCTATATTTCTTTAGTGAAACATGCAAACCTTTGATTTTTTTTTAATAGATTTATTTATTTTTATTCATTTATTTTTGTCTGCGTTGGGTCTTCATTTCTGCTTGCAGGCTTTCTCTAGTTGCAGCGAGTGGGGGCCATTCTTCCTTGCGGTGCATGGGCTTCTCATTGCGGTGGCTTCTCGCGTTGCGGAGCACGGGCTCTAGGCGCGCGGGCTCAGCAGTTGTGGCTCGCGGGCTCTAGAGCGCAGGCTCAGTTAGCTGTGGCGCATGGGCTTAGTTGCTCTGCAGCATGTGGGATCTTCCCGGACCAGGGATTGAACCGGTGTCCCTTGCATTGGCAGGCGGATTCTTAACCACTGCGCCACCAGGGAAGTCCCAAACCTTTGATTTTTAATGAATGTAGTTAGGAAGTCCACAATGAATGGATGCACTGAGCCACAGGAGACTTCCTTTTATATGTTTATGATTATTATCTCAAATGTTTATGATTACTATCTCATGGAAATTTCATGACCATTACTGTTTAGTGATGTTTTTCAGTGGCAAGGATACTCTGGAAGTATTCATAAAGTTTCTCTGGGGAGCTTATAGTTTATGTCAGATGAATAACAAAACTGAAGCCGGATCGAGTGTTGCACAGATTTAAAGGTGTGTAATAAAAGCAGAGACAGCACTATGTAGCCTTTAGGGTGCTTTTTGCTATATATCATTTCCAATGATTTTGAGGTGGTTAGTTTTATGTGTCAACTTGACTGGGTCATGGGGTGCCCAGATATTTGGTCAGACATTATTCTGGGTGTGTCTGTGAGACTGTTTTTGAATGTCTAACTTTTGGATTGGTAGAATGAGTAAAGCAGATTTCCTTTCCTAACATGGTTGGCCCTCATCAGTAGTTGAAGGTCTGACTAGAATGGAAAGCCTGACCCTCCTGCAAGTAAGAGGGAGCTGCTCCTGCCTTACTGCTTGAGCTGGTATTGATATATCAGTCTTTTCCTGATTTTGGACTAGAATTGAAACATTGGTTCTTCTTGGGTCTCAAGCGTGCAGGCTTTTGGATGGGACCTACACCACTGGTTATCCTAGGTCTCCAGCTGAAGATCTTGGGACTTCTCAGCCTCTATGATTGCGTGAGCCAATTCCTTATAATAAATCAGTCTCTCTTCCTCTCTCTCTCATCTATATATAGGATAGAATGGTTCTGTTTCTCTGTGGAACCCTAAGTAATACAGCACCCAACCTTGATAAGTTTTTTAGACTTAAAGTATGGCCCTGAACCAGCAACACTGACGTCACTTGGGAGTTCATTAGAAATGAAGAATCTCAGGTCCTCAGGCCTCAGCCCAGACTTACTGAATCAGAATCTGCATTTTAACAAGATGCCTAGGTGATTTGTATGCATGTTAAATTTGAGAAGCACTTCTTTATTTTGAAGTCTTTGCCTATAATTTGTGTTCCTGAAGAAGAATACAAAAGAACCTTATAATTATTTGACATTAATATTTCAGGAGAGACATAATAGGGAGATTGTAACAAAGGGTTTTCTTTTTTTTTTTTTTTGCACTTTGCATAACATTTGGTGAATAATTTTGCAAAGACAAGAAGAAAAAATTTTACCTTTGAAATTTGCATTCCTAGAAAATTTCTAGATTTACCAGTTTCTAAATAGTAATATACCACAATTGACATCTGCTTATCCTTAAGCATTAACCAGAAGATTTCTGAAATTAATTTTACAAATAAACCTTATGGATGTCAATGTAAGCAGCTCCAAACATTTTAACATTTATTTAGAGTGGATTTCACAACTGATAAACTATGGCTAGTAGTAACAACCATTTAATAATAATATCTTGGATTTTCTAATACTAAGGCTAACATTTATATAGCACTTTATAATTTTCTAAGTAGCTTCACATACATCAATAACTCATGAGATTCTTTCAACAAGCTTATGAAATAGCTATACGGTATTTCTTCTGAAATACTTTTACAGTTATTCACTTGTATTTTCACCTTTTTCAAGTCAGAAAAGTCAGCATGAATTTAAATTTAATGTGTGTGTATTGACACTGCTCAAATGATTTTATTATTTTCAATTATTTTTAGTTTTATTGCCCAACCAAGGCTAGATTGGTTTGTGGTTGTTGATGACTGAATTTTGCTCAGCTTTCTCTTTGATGTGGCAATGAAATCAATAGCTGTTTCTTTTCTTCTTTTCAGCCCACTTAGCTCCTTTTGTGTGTAATAGCGAAATACCCATGTGTGATTCATTTGACAGTCTCTGCTTCTTATTTCTGGGGAAGTAACTCTACTTAGTAATCATCATCCAAAAGTGGCTAGCTTTTGGGCAAGAGATGAAGTTGCTATTGTATCTGCCTGTCTAGGATTTAATTGTAAGAGAAAATGATATCCTATCACACTGAAATTTTATCTTGCCCAAGGGACGTTTAGGCATGGGAGGTTAACCAAGAGATGTCAAGGGAGCAGCTGATGCAGCTGAGACTGGTTCTCAATTCTAGAGAATTGGGTGGCTGGTGCTTAGAGGAATGACGAGGGCTAGAAGGTACTTGTCTTTTGGTTTAGATAAGACAGTATTACTCTGAATACAGGAAATAAACTGCCAGTTTAGAATATTGCATTATAATACTTGGCATTTGGAAGAGCTTCATAATGCAAGAAATGAGGAAATTACTTTTTGGTAGTTATTCTACTTCACAGATACATTTATATAATTTTTAGAATACATCAGTGTCTAATGAGGCAAGATGATTTGAGGGAAGCAGGAGAATCACTGCTATGAGATAAAACCTGTTTAAAAATTTTATTATAATAATCTATGTGAGCAACATCTCGTTGATTTTTAAGGAAGATTTGAAATCCCCTGGTGGATTTTTTTTTAATATAATTTATAAATGTAAGATTGTGTCAGCAATTAGGCTGATTACTCAAAATTTATATTTCTTTGTAAAACTAGTTAACTGTTCACAAGGTTAGAGTGGAATGAAAAAGAATTTGTTTTTAAGAATGTAAAACCATAAAAGCAAAGGGCAGGGAGACAAGGAGAGCTGATATAGAAACATAGACTCATTCCATGCATAATTAAACAAAATTAACTCTTTGATAGAGAACATGAAATTGCTAATTATTGCTAATAATGAGAAAACTTCAACTTTTCAACATTTACCATTACAATCACTTAGCTTCTATCATAACCCCTCCAATTTCTCTCCCTATAAGTTTCTTCCTCCCTGCTTTCAAGCAAGTAGAGATTGTTGCATCTTGATTACAAGAGAATCTAGCTTGATCCTCTGAGTCACCACTTCATGTTGCTCTGTTCTTTCCCTGCCAAAATTATCTGTCTGGTCTCCACATCCAGGGACACTGTTCAATGTTTCCTCTTAAAATATTTCATATAAGTAAAAGCACCTAGGAAATAGTTGGCACTTAAATATTTGTACCTTTTGCTTTGTATAAAATCCAAGGGCTTATTTTTAGACTCTTTGTGTCCTCTTATCTTTCCATGACATTTAATACTGTTGACTTCCAACTGGTTGAATTTCTCTTTAGGTTTTCCATGTTCTCTCTCTTTACAAAGTTCTCTGTTACACTGACATTAATTTCCATTTCCAAGTCAACAGTACACGACTGTCTTTTTGATCATACAGGCATACCACGTTTCATTGTGATTTGCTTTATTGTGCTTCCCAGGTATTTTGTTTTTGACAAGTTGAAGGTTTGCAGCAACTAAGCGTCCAGAAAGTCTACTGGTGCCATTTTACCAACAACATTTGCTCATTTTGTGTCTCTGGGTCTCACTTTGGTAATTCTCTAAATATTTCAAACTTTTAAAAGTATTATATTTATGATGGTGATCTGTGATCTTTGATGTGACTACTGCATAAAGATTACAATTTGCTGAAGGCTCAGGTGATGGTTAGCCTTTTTTAACAATAAAGTGTTCTTTAATTGAGGTATATGCACTACTTTTTAAACATAATGCTATTGCACACTAAGAAAACTACAGTATGGTGTAAACATAACTTTTCTATGCACTGGGAAACCAAAAAATTGGTGTAACTTGCTTTATTGCAATATTTGCTTTACTGCGAATCTGCAGTATCTCTGAGGTGCCTGTACTTTCTTTGACTTCTTTTCTTAAACATTTAAAAATTTATTTATTTATTTATTTATTTTTGGCTGCGTTGGGTCTTTGTTGCTGCGTGCGGGCTTTTTCTAGTTGCAGCGAGCGGGGGCTACTCTTCATTGCGGTGCGCGGGCTTCTCACTGCGGTGGCTTCTCTTGTTGCAGAGCATGGGCTCTAGGCGCGCGGGCTTCAGTAGTTGTGGCACGTGGGCTCAGTAGTTGTGGTGCATGGGCTTAGTTGCTCCGCGTCATGTGGGATCTTCCTGGACCAGGAATTGAACCTGTGTCCCCTGCGTTGGCAGGCGGATTCTTAACCACTGCGCTACCAGGGAAGTCCCATCTTTGACTCTTTGATGACACATCTTTTTCACCCCACTCTTTATTTACCCTTAATGAGCACATCCATGAGGCTATAATCCCCTAAGAAGTAAAAGACTCTCAACTTTGTACAGTAACTTCTAATTTTTAACCATGCTCTATTTTTTAAAATTTCCAACTCTCCAATAGATACTTCCATTTGGATATTCTACTGTTAAAAAGCTGAAAATCAATGTTTCTTAAAGTGAATTAATCATCTCACTTAAACCAGCTACATTTGCTTAACTTTCACTTGTTCATGGCATCAGTATTATTCTCATCATTCAGATTTAAAACTTGGTTTCACACTTTATTTTTTCTTTCCATATTTTATTTTTGGTCTATTAAGAAGCCTAATCAGTTTCTATGTTCAGTAAAGTGGTTTTTTTGGGGTCAATTATGCCTTTTAAAATTATTTATTTTTTATTGAATTATAGTTGATGTACCATATTATACATTACAGGTGTACAGTATAGGGATTCACAATTTTTAAAGGTTATACTCCATTTATAGTTATTATAAAATATTGGCTATATTTTCTGTGCTGTACAATATATCCTTGTAGCTTATTTTATACATAGTAGTTTGTACCTCTTAATCCTTTATCCCTAACTTGGCCCTCCTTCTTTCCCAATCCCCACTGATAACCACTAATTTGTTCTCTATATCTGTGAGTATGCTTCCTTTTTGTCATATTCATTAGTTTGTTGTATTTCTTAGATTCCACATATAAGTGATAGCATATAGTGTTTATCTTTTTCTATCTTATTTCACTTGCATAATACAGTAAAATTTTTCTTAGGAAATGGCTCTAGTTGACATTCAGTCATTTCCATCCCCAACACCAATGTTAATACCTTTTCTCCCAGGTCTTTGTTAAATCACGATGACACCTACTTGGCAAATAGGAGACACATTCCAATTTTTTTAATCTGTGCATAGCAGAACATACCATCAGAGTTCACCTTTTTAAAAAAAATTATTTTGTACTACTTCTTTTTACAAGACATGTAGTTTTATTAGATAAAAAAGGGAAAAATAAATATAATAATGTTGGTACCTTCTCTCTCTCTGAAATTTTTTAAGCTGTATTTTTTTAGTTCTTTTAAGAATTATTTTCCAGTTTTATTGAGAAATAATTGGCATGCATTCCTGTATAAGTTTAAGGCAGACAGCATGATGGTTTGATCTACATATATTGTGAAATGATTACCACAATAGGTTCAGCTAACATTTATCTTCTTACATAGATATAATAAAAGGAAAAGCAAGAAAAAAAGAAAAAAGAAAATAATTTTTCTCCTTGTGATAAGAACTCTCAGATTAACTCTCTTAACTTTGCTATATATCATACACCAGCTGTAGTCATCATGCTGTATATTGCATCCCTTGTGCTTATTTATCTTATAATTTAAAAAAAATCTCTCTCGAGAGGTGCTAAAATTTAGTTTTGGAATCATAAAAGGTATCATCAACTTTCATCTTCCTGTAAAGATAGAAGGGTTCTCAGGAGCAGGGTAAACTATCTTTGATTCACAGAGTATTACCTTCCTCAGAAGAGTAACAACTTTGTGTTTGGAGAATAGAAGATGAAAAGCTGCCCAACACCCTGGGGAGGGAAAGTAAAGTGGTCTCTGGTTGGGTGACATTGAACCAATCCAGACCCCAGAATGTTGGCAGCTAAGACCTAGGAATGTTGGGAGATCAAGAGAGAGGTGCTCTTGCCCTTGTTTAGCACTGAGGAAGTGGGTTCCTGCTCCCTTGCGGAATGACAGTGGCTTGAGCTTGGATCTAGATTATCAAGTCATTATTTCAGTGGTGGATTGGCACCAACTCTGGAATTTTGTAGAACCCAGCTTCAATAGGGCCAACCACATCATAAGAAGCAATGTACAAGACTCCAGTGTTCTTCCTGGTTGAATGTGCAAGTTGGGCTGTGTGAACATCGGAGGTTTTGGTTGATGAAAGGAGGGTTCTAAAGAAGAAGTTACATGACTGCCTACTAATAAAGAAATTAGGGGCTCAAGATATTACTTGGAGAAGTGAAAGAGATTTCACTGTATTCACATTCTGAGATTTTAGGGCATTTTATACCAGTTTCTTGTGCAGTCACACTATAATTTATATGATAACACAGGTTTGTTTAGGATAGTCTTAGTTTATACCTGTTGTCCTGGTGTGGTTTTAAAGAATTTTCTCTTTTCACCCTCAAAGGTATTCTAGTTTGAAAGATATATTGTTAACCTCTCTATAAACCCCCAATTCTGGGGCTTGGGGTTGAGGAGGGCCTTTTACTTTCCATAAGGAATCTAGATCTTGGGACTTTGGTCCTCAGACAAAAATCCTGCATATTTTGAATCTACTTGCCCAACAAGAATCTACCTGATCAAAAATATCTATTTGACCAACAAGAATCTACTTAAACAAAATGGGCTGCCTCACATGCCCATTTTTATGCAAAACAGAGGAGGACAGGTTTCCAGCTTCATCCACCATGCCCCTTCCTCCCCACCCCTCCCATGGGTGGGATACGCAAACTCTGCTCAGGTATTTTTATTCCACAAAAACAAGAAGTACAGGATAGTTCTCCAGTGAAAGGGCAGCCAGGCTAATTCATTCTTTTGAGGAACAGAATTTAGGGCCGCTACAAGACATAGCTCAATGAATCTCAGGCTCTGACCAATTGGATTCACTTCTCTCTCCTTTGGTGCATGTAAGAATGTTACCTTTAGCTCTTTTTCCTCATAGAAGAAGAGAACTCGCTCGGACAATCACCAAAATACATGGTGTGTCTTCTTAGGCTATGTTTTCCTAATTGATGTCCTTGTTCCGCTTATACCTGTGTTCTAATACTTTCTATACTTGACCACTGCAGACAGAAAAATGGATTCAGTTGAACTTTCGGGGCCCTTCACCTTCTGATTCTGCTTACGACTATAATCTTACCTATTTTGTTCTTTTAGATCAAGGACTACTTCCTCCATAACAGTCTCAAATTTATGGGCATATGATTGATTTTGAAAAGAAATGATATGAAAATAAAGATTGTGATTCATAGGTCTGGGTTGAGGCCTGAGACTGCATCTGTAACCAGCTTCCAGGTAATGCATTGGAAGCTGGTCCTTTGGATCACATTTTGAGTATCAAGGCTCTGTAAGGCCTTATTAAAAGTCACTAGCTCACTTTAACCCCATTTGCTCAGAACATTCAAATTAAGGGCTGGAAAATTATCTTTGGTTATTCTTAATGACAGATGACTCATTTGAAGTGTACATTCTCTTATATCACTAGTTAATTGCTTCATTCTCATAAACTGTAATCCCAGGTAGATAGAAAGCTTTTTTAGTAAAGGAATGATTCCCTACAACTTTTGTAATCTCTTGTAGTGTGGTTACTCTGTCTTACACATAGTAGGTCCACACTAAATTTGCTGATTGATTAATCATTCTTAAGAGATTTCTTCTTACCATTCTATTACATGAGAACTCATGAGATACATTTAAATTTACAGTTTGGCAAGAAGGAAATGTTTCAGGCAAAATTATACTGAAGTGAGGAAATCTGAGCAATCTGAATAAAATGCTATATTTGAATTATTAAATTACAATGCTAAAGCAAGAAGTAAAGGTCTTTGCTATTTTAAAAATAATATAAATCTGAATTAGGCTTTATGAACCAGGTTAGAGAAAAATATGTATTATTGTATTATTGTATTATTGCTTTGATTACTATGCATGTGTTCTGGAAAACTCACAGTCACAAAATAACAGGTTATAATCCTGACAGTTACTTCCAAACTTATTCTTTTAAATTGATTTGTTGGATACAAATATTATCAACTTGTATGGGTAAAATACATCCTTGCAGAGAGTTCCTATTAAAATTTCGAAGGATTTCAAAAGTTAGGCGGTCTACAGAAATAACATGCTGTAAACCCTCTTCTTTTGAGAACTTTGAAACAGAGTTGGAAACCTCCCACAGACATCAGGATGTAACAGCCTGTAGAAAGGATGTTGAAAATTTTAGGAAAAAAAAAGTAATAAAATGGTCATAAATACTGACTACAGATTTTGGATCTCAGTTTTCAAATGAATATATTGATTGAGTCATTTCTTAAAACTCTCAAAGGAAGTCAGATGCTTCTAAGTAAATTTTATGGATATATATGTTTCAAAATATGTGCTTTGCCAAGGGTTTGCACTTGCCTTCAATGGAACAAATCTATGTCTGCAATCACTTTAACTTTTCCTCGTGAAAATCTCATCACCTCTTAGAGATCTCAGAGTTCAGGAAATAAATTGGAAGGACCATATATTTTCTCATCATATATCCATCATTCTCTATGAGCTTTTTGTTCAATTTACTTCATTTTTACATTAAGGAGATAGTCTTTGGGCATGTGTTCTTATGACCAGCATTCAATTTATATTTCTCCATTCATACCCTATTTGGTAGCATTAGCAAGAAAGAAATCGTTCTTATCTAGATGTTTTTAAAGATATTAGTGCAATTTTTATGTAAAGGAATTTACTATTTATCTTCACCAGCACCGGCATCTGTCATTCTAACTGGATACTGTGTACAACTAAGGGTGGAAGACTAAATAAACTTTGATTCTCAGGTAGATTAATGATAACTGGTATTAACACAGAACAAACACAGTAGTTGACAGAAGTAATAAGTGTTGCCCTTTTAGGTAAGACTCCTGGTTAAGCTGGAAATAAAACTGGCTTCATAAGCGCTCATGACTTCAACAAGTTTATAAATTACCAGGAAAACCTCACTAGTCTGCAAAACATCAAGGAGACAGACATTAGCATTTCACATCTGCTCTCCTATGACAGCTGTTATAGGAGGTGAGATACAACTCCACATTACATATCATGTGATTCAGGGCCTATCCATCTTTTCAGGATCTCGGATTGCAGACTGTGACTTGAATCAAGTGTTTACACAGAAGAGTTATATAGTGAGTAAAATGTTGGGGGTTTCAGAATGAAGTATCTCGGTTTGTTATAAACAGGGTTGGTGTTCTTATCAAGCTAAATAAGACATTCCTTTTAAGAAGCAGAAGATGTTTGACAATTTTGTTTGAGAATTTTTGAGAGTAGGAAATCAAATTAAAGCCAATGTGTGCATGCATACTCTCTCTCATACACATGCTTTTGATACTATATGAGTGTCAATATGGAAACATTTAAATAGTAGATATTAATGAAACATAAATCAGAAATATGCTAGCTCATTTTCATCAAACATGTAGACTGAACCCTCACATATATGTATTAGGAACTCTGAAAGTTTCCCATGCAATAAATCAGATTTACAGTGTAGGTTCAAATACACTTCTATCTATCTCTTATGTCTATATCTTTATATATTACATAAAATGTAATGTGTAGCTTGAGTATTTTGGAATTGCATGAAGTGATAAGTAGCTTTGGATGACATGAAGTTATGGAAGAAAAGCTGTCTTCATGCTATTTTTAAATAGTTATTTTGCCTGAGGGCTATATCTGCTATTCGTGTATTATCCACATTATTTGTAATAAGTTAACTTTTCTATGTTTGAATTCCCAACAGCTGTGGTTAGGGGGGCATTCTGTGAGTGGAATAAGCAAATCAATAAGCTGGTTTATACTGGTGTTTTCGTTCCTAAAGGCATCTTGCTAAAAACATTAGAAGAAACCAATAACCCATTAATAGATGCTAATGAAATTCCTCCCCAAACTGGCCCTCGCCAATCCCTTGGTAGGAGAAAAAGGTATACTCCTATCACAGTGCTTGATGGAATAAACATGAGTAAACTTCCACTAATACCTACCCGCCCTCAGTTATTACCAGAGTTCAGGACTATTCCCTCGCTCTCCTGTTCCACATAACTTCTAGTTTAGGCTTTGGAACTTTGAATGCATGGAAGTAAACAGGATTCCCTTTAGGGGAGACAAATTTTACAAAGATCTGTAGATTTGAGGAACAGAACTTTTTCCTATTTCTGAACTTTTCACATATTCAATTTAGACTCTCTACAGGGCTGAATAACCAAGAGGTGATCCTAGCTTTCTATTTATCATTTATGTTTTGCTTATTGAGTGTTCCGTGGGAGTGTTGTTTTGTATTCACTGATAAGGACAATCGCATGTATAATTCTTCTCCTTATATATTGTGCTATAGAGGGAGACTTCATTCAAACTTTAAGACCTTTGGAGAGTAAGTAGTTCAGTGGCTGATGTAGTAAATAACATTGTGGCCATTTGAAAAGGCACAGGCAAACACAGGCTGGTAGATCACTCTTAGAAAGCTTTTTCTCTTGTCAGCAACTCAGCACCTGATGTTTTGGCTGGCAACTCGGAGCTCTTTTAGGATCTTCTCCCTGGAGCTCTCATCTGTTAAAGCAGAGAAATGCCATTGATCCTAAAGTAGTATCAGAAAGAAAATGCAGTTTAGCAGTCTATTTCAGAATTTTTTTTTAAATTAATTTATTTATTTTTGGCTGTGTTGGGTCCTCGTTTCTGTGCGAGGGCTTTCTATAGTTGGGGCAAGCGGAGGCCATTCTTCATCGCGGTGCGCGGGCCTCTCACTATCGCGGCTTCTCTTGTTTCGGAGCACAGGCTCCAGACACGCAGGCTCAGTAGCTGTGGCTCACGGGCCCAGTTGCTCCGTGGCATGTGGGATCTTCCCAGACCAGGGCTCGAACCCGCGTCCACTGCATCGGCAGGCAGACTCTCAACCACTGCGCCACCAGGAAAGCCCTATTTCAGAATTTTTCAAAAGCAATTGCCAAGTAGAGGTAGGGTCTCTTACCATTTAAAAAAAAAAAAAAAAAGCTTATCCCCAAAAGATCCTCCCTCAAGGATCCAGGTTAGTAGCCTGAAATCAATTCAAGCAGCTAAAAGGATGAAAGGAGATTTCATGGTCTGGGGTGTCTTCTTTTGAGTGCTCTGGTTGGGGGTTTTCTTTGGCTGCCTGACTAGAGGCAAAGATTAGTGACACAGTGCTTGCTTTCAGTCATCTGCACTTCTGTGCTTTTCCCTGGAAAGAAGCTCAGGCTGTGGGAACCAGGGGTTCTTTTAACGTCTGTGGGTTAGGATGGACAGAGTTTATATAGCTACATTTACAGCAAGGCACTAAGAACGGTTTTTGCTATTTGAGAATGAACAGGTTTTTCCTTCTCCTTAAAGCAATTACAGGAAGAAGAGTAGCCTCTTTGGGAAGGCAAATTGGCTCATTTGTGTAGCCAGAGAGGGCAACATTTTCATCAGCAGCTTTCTTATGCCCTGGATCTGATGCTTTGGTTTGAGGGGAGAGGGATTATCTTTTTTTTTTTTTTCTTTTTTTCCCCTGGGGTTTTTCTGCAGTCTAGTATAGTAAAGGAACTTTTTACAATCACATCCATAACTATGGTGCCCATAGCTTTTAGGGCTGAATGCAAAAGGTTTTTCTGACCTGGTAAGTCAAAGTAGGTAAAATATATATATATATATTACACAATCCTGTACTTTTTTACTTAGGGAATGAGGTACAAGACTTTTCTTTTAATAAGCTCGATGGAGCCACAACACATTGGTTTTATTTTGGGATAGGTTCCTTTTGAAAACAAATTTCAAGATTGTTAATACTTAATTATTACAGGGCCTGGCACATAATAGGACAGTGGTTCTTAAACTGTGGTCCCTGATCCTGCAGCATCTGGAAACTTGTTAGAACCACCGTGGTAGGGATTCAGTAGATGTTTGCTGAAGATAATGCTGAGTTCTTAATTCCAAAGGAGAATGATGCCATTAATACCATGTTGTAAGGCAGTGGTTCCCAAACTTAAGGCATATCAGAATAATCAGGAGGACTTGTGGAAATACAGAGTTTTGGACCCCACCACGAGCATTTCTGATTCACTAGATCTGGGATGGGAAAGAAAGTCTGTATTTCTTTTTTTTTTTTTATAAATTTATTTTATTTTATTTATTTATTTTTGGCTGCTTTGAGTCTTCATTGCTGCGAGTGGGTTTTCTCTAGTTTCAGGGAGCAGGGGCTACTCTTTGTTGTGGTGCACGGGCTTCTCATTGCGGTGGCTTCTCTTGCTGTGGAGCACGGGCTCTAGGCGTGTGGGCTTCAGTAGTTGTGGCACACGGGCTTAGTTGCTCCGCGGCCTGTGGGATCTTCCCGGACCAGGGCTCGAACCCACGTCCCCTGCGTTGGCAGGCGGATTCTTAACCACTGGGCCACCAGGGAAGCCCGAGAGTCTGTATTTCTAACAAGTTCCCAGGTGATGCTCATGGCACTGTCCTGAGGACCCTGCTCTGAGAACTATTGGTCTAAGACCATAATTCTCAAACCTGGCTCAACATTAGAATCTCCTGGGGTTGCTTTTAGGTGTAGAAAGCACTAGGCCCCACCTAAACCAAATCAGAATCTCTATAGGTGGGCCTGGGCATGGTAGCCTTTAACATTTCCCAGGTGATTCTAAGGAAGAGCCGGGTTTGAATTCCACTGCAGATCATCTCAGAAGAAGTGGTTCTCAATCCTGCTTGTCCATCAGAATGACCTGGCAGGCTTTAAAAACCCTGATGCCTGGATGCCAATCCTAGAGGTTCTGACACAATTGCTTTGAGGTGCAACCTGGGCGTTCCGGTATTTGAATGCTCCCCCAAGTGTTTCTACTGTGCAGCTAAAGAAAGAACCACTGCCCTAAAGATACCTTCTGGCTGTAAGAATGTCATGATGTTAGCACAATCCTATGTAAAAGACACACATTCAAGGAAAATGAACATTCCTATAGAGAAATATTTGATACTAATTTATTTTATGTCTTTGTATGGTTGCCAAGTTTATACGAACTGATTTTATGAGCTATGAGAGTTGGTTTATTTATAACAAATTAGCTGAATTTTTGATTGAAGCCTTATCCCTAATGTCTGTAAAATCTACTTTCATACAAACTCACTTCCGTTCTATGTGTGTATGTGTGTGTGTGTGTGTATGTATGTACATATGTATATGTTTGACAAATGTCCAAAAGGGAGCACAAATAATTTTATCTACCATACTTTTAATTTATTCACATATTTTCTTGCCAGTTGATGTTTACCTCCATTATAGTAAAATGTAGTATAGTGGAAAGACGGACAAGTTAAGAACTCTGGCCCTGTCACTGTAATGGATGTTTACGTGTCTGGTTTAGTCGGTCGGTTACAAATTTATATAGCATTAAGGGTACCATATGTAGGTTGAGCAAGACCACACAGAAACGACATTCAGCAGCCGGAGAAGTCCTCACTGGACTGTTGAGGCAGGGAAGCATCAATAAAGCCTTCGAGGTCCCTGCCCTAGCCTGTGAGGCAGGGAGGGAAGTGAGAGGTCAAGTGATATTCATCAAAGTAACAAAAACTCATGAACATTAACAAGATGTGCATTAAACACATTTATACCTGTGGAAACCTGTCTCTGTGGCACTTGCAGTAAAGCATAACCTTCCTCACTTCACTCACAACAGCTACCAAACAGCTGTGTGATATTGAGCAAGCTACTTAACTTTTCCTCGCCTTAGATTTCAGGTAATACTGATCTTGCAGGGTTGCTTTGAGGAAGAGATGAGGTAACATTGTCTTAAACTTTTCGGCTGCTCTAACAAGAATACCCAAGACTAGGTGGCTTAAATGACAAACTGTTTTATTTCTCACAGTTCTGGAGGCTGGCAAGTTCAAGATCAAGAAGCCAGCAGATTCGGTGTCTGGCAAGGACAAGCTTCCTAGTAGATGACCATCTTCTCACTGTGTCTTCATGTGGAGGAAGGAGTGAGGGAACTCTCTGGAATCTCTTTTACAAGGGCACTAAATTCCACTTAAGAGGGCTCTACCCTCATGTCCTAATCCCCTCCCCAAAGGTCCCACCTTCACATACCATCACACTGGGGATTAGGTTTCAACATATGAATTTAGGGGAGACACAAACACTGTTTATAGCAGACATGCAAAGCATTTAACCCAGTATCTGATACATGCTAGAAGTTCATAAATATTAATTCCTTGTTTTCCCTCTGTCCTTTCTAATATTATTACACCTTCCCTTATGTCACTCTGTCCTTTGTCTTTGATCATCATCACAATCATCAGCAACCAGAAATGTCCCTCTTCTTCTCCCTGTCTCTCCTCACCCTCCTCCACATTTATTGAGCTGCAATATCTCGGCCAAGGTGCTAGGCACTGGGGGATGCGTGGATAAATAAGCTACAGCCCCTGCCCCTAGCACACCCAGTCTAGCGAGGAAGCAGACAGGTAAACATACAATTATTATACCTTAGGTGTGAAAAGTGGGTACAGCGGCAGCACAAGGTGTGGTTCTAAACTCAGATGTGGGACCTGGGAGTGTCTGGGGAGGCCTCCTGAAGGAGTTTAGTTTTGGGGGTTGAGCAAAAGTGACCAGATGTGGTGGGGGAGGACGTGGGAAGGGGGGGAGGGGATTACTGGCAGAGACCAGCATGTGCACAGGTGGGGGTGAGTGGGTGCTGTCTGAGAAAGCATGGCATCAGTAAGTTAACTGGCTTGGCAACTGTGGGGCAGGTGTGAAGGATGATGAAACAGGAGGAGTCGGCGGGGGGCTACCTCATCAAAGATGGTTCTCAAAGGGTGGGTCCCAGATCCACAACATCAGCATCAGCTGGGGTCTTGTTAGGACTACAAATTCTTCTGCCCCAGCCTAGACCCATTAAAGGGGAAAAGTTGAACAGGAACATGGGGCCTAGAAATCTTTAATAAGCTCTCCAGGTGACTCCGATGCATGATAAACCCTGTCCTATACCATGATAAGAAATTTGTCTGTTTTCCTGAAGGAAATGGGGGAACTATGGGAGGATTTAGGTAAGACTATTATTTTTTGAAGGCTTACCCGGAAAGAAGGGTAAAAGACGAGCAAGATGGATGCGTGGAACAGGAGGTAAGTCCGTAAGGAGAGACAGGGAAGAAATTTAAGACACTTGAGTTAGAATGTAGCATCCTTGCTTTGTGCTGGGCTCATAAAAATGTAGAGAAATATACATGGTTCCTGCCCACAAGGTGTTGATAATCTAGACGTAGTAGATTCATTCCTTCTGAGAATACATTCTACCAACCCAATAGAGTGCCATCCCCATTTATGGAGCATTTGCTACTCTTTGGAAGAGTGCCTCTGTGGAGTCAGTTTGATTGATTTGGACAAGACCACAGGGAGAGTCTCCTTATTCTTTACTCTCTGGGGAAAATCTGGGCTGAACTGGTACCACGATGGCTGTTTAGTATATAATGCAGTGAAAGGTGATGGTTAGAATAGCAAAATAAATTGATTGGATAATTTCTCTGGTACTCTAAATACATCCGTGGTGGTATTAAACCATGTAAATTTATAAACACATTCTTTCTGGGCTCTATGTTGGGAACAGCACAAATCTGAGCCTTATTTGCAATAGCAGTGAGAGAACTGCCCACTGAAAAACTGGCTTTCCGCTAGGGATTGAAAAGGGCCAGCCAGACTAGATGCTTCTTTCTGCTAGATTCTTGCTTATTCTCGGCAACAGAAGCAGGCTTGCATTCAACGCTGTAGAGAAAAGGTGACGGCGGGAAGGTAATTTGTCGGATGATGCTGGACCAGAGGTTGGAGTCTACCTTCAAGCCTGTTCTCCAGGGCTGGGAGGGAAGGGAAAAGGAGGTGCTTCGCTGGCTGAGAGAGGAAGAGGAAATAAAAAAAGATTTTCCAAGATATTTGACAGCTGTATCTTCCCGCCACCACCTTCCCTCCAAACCCATGCGTCTCTGCTTGGAGTCTGGCATAAAACCAGGAGTGAACCCCCATTTGTCTCCCTGTGCTTTCAATGAAAAAAGTCGGTGCACAAGGACGGAAACGAGCGCGGCTGAAAATAGGTGCATGACTTGTTGAGCATACAAATCATTTCCCCCCTAGTCTCCAAGGGAGGGGAAAAAAAAAGAAAAATCCCTCGTACTCTCCTTGCAGCCTGTGTTCTGCATTCGGGAGAGGAGGCCGAGGCTGGTTTCAAGCGCTCCTCCCGCTATCCCCGTAGGAAACTTTTCTCGCAGGGCCGGCTCTGGCCACTCGCCGGGGCGGAGACGGTGGGCGTCCGACGTGCTCCTCTCGCGGGCCGAGGCCCTGACCCCGCGACGCGCCTGTCTCTTTAAATTCCAGCTGCGCTGCTGGGAAACAGCGCCGCCCGCCGCCCGCAGCCGAGGCTGGCAGGCGGCTGCGAGCTCGCTCGCGCTCTCGCTCCCGGCTGCGCGCCGCGGAGGGCTCGCTCGGCCCGCGGGCTGCTCGGCGGCGGCGGCGGCGGCGCGGGGCGGGGAGGCGCGGCCCGGCCAAGGAGGGAAGAAAGAGCTAGCCGGGCCGGGAGAGGCGCCGCGCCCGGTCCCGCGCCCGCGTTCGGCGGCCCCGGCAGTTTCCTTCGGGGGTGACGAGGATGTGCCTGGCTGGTGGCTTTTTTTTTTTTTTTTTTTTTCTTCTCCTTAAAACGATTTCCATAGTAACCTGATCAAGTGGCTCAATATCGCAAACCTGAGGATTTCCGCGGCCCGCCGGCTTGTCCTCAGTCAGGTAACGCTGGGATTTCGTTCTTTGCAAAGGCAAACCGCTGCGCTTCTTCCAAACTTCCTTTTGTGGAAAATCGCCCAGCCCAACGCAGCCCGGGGTATTTGCAACAGCGTGTTCCTTCCCAGGTGCCTGCCACGGGTCTCCTCCCCTGCTGTTCCCCCAGGACCCATGAACACATTATTTAAGAAAAAGATTATATATATATAATTTTTTCTTAAATTTTATTTATATATAATTCTTTTGGTTGCCCCCCTCCCCTCCTCTTTTTGATTTTCCCATCCTTGCGCTCTCGTCGGCTTTTTCCCTGAGACTAGTGATGGGGGCGCGGGGAGAAGTCGGGGCGGGGGTGGGTGGCGAGCGCGGTCCAGGGAGTGGCGGGCTCGGGTGGCTGGGCTCTGGTGGGCTACTTTGGGCATCTCGGCGCTGGGTGCGCCGGCCTGGGTCGCGGGGAGGGCTGTCAGCACCAGGGCGGCGGAAGCGGGGACCCCCACGTTTCCAGACGAGCGAGCGAGGGGCGCAGGCTTGGGGGTGATGGAGCGCTCGGCTGGGTGGCTGGCGAGCGTCCATACATCATAGCTTTTCTTCCTACTCCCCCGCCCCTCTCTGGGTTTCTCTCTTTCTCTTTCTCCTTTCTTTCTTCCTTTGCTCATGACTGGCTCCATTCTGTTCCCTTCCTTGCCTCTTTTTTCCTCCCCTCGTTTCCTTTTCTCCTTTCCCTCTTAAAATAAAGGGGCATCGTTTGTAACCTTTGGTTCTGACAGCATGGGAAGAGCAGTGAAACCTGCAGCGTGGCCACCTCAACCTGGTCGTTTTCAGCCTCGTCCTCATCCATCAACATATTTGTTTCCTGAATCTATTGATCTCCCTTGATTCTGCAGAACTGCATTCTAAGCTGGGCGTCTATGTCAGTATCAGAGTTCTGCAGCTTGCTTCCGTGCTCCCAGTATGACATGTATTGTAAGGGCTGCATGTGTTTTAAATCCACGTAAGCCATGGGTATAAAGAAATCTATCTTTTTAAAAATCTAGTTTTAGTCTAGAGAAACTTCCCTTTTAAATTATTGATAAACTCTTTCCCCTCTTAGATATTTAATTTTAGGGGAATTGGGAGACAGGTGTGTGTGTGTTTTTTCTCCCAGTTGATGAGGAACATGCAACTTCTATTCCCTTAATTATCTCTTTAAACCTCACAGTTTTGCACTTAGTCACTGGAATGAGTAGATAGATCATAATTAAGGTTCAGAGGCTTGCTTCCCAAAGTCGAGGCTGCCTAAAAGAACCAAGTGGGGGGCCAGGACAATTGAGACCTGCCAAAGAATAGAAAAGACATAGCAACTCTAGTGTAAAATACATAACTAGATTCAGACTTCAGTACTGAAGACATGAAAATACAATAAAATCAGACTTTTGCTTTTGGTTCTTAGCATGTGTATCAGCATACTAGGTAGGTATAAGTTAAAACTTATTTGGAAACAGAGCCCCTATAGTATAGAACCCATTCAGCCTTATTTATGTTGAGGTGCTTTTCACTATGGTTTTATTTTTCTTTGAAACTTAAGATGTCTGAATCATGTGAAAACAAAGGTGAAAAAGGGATGACTTCTATTTAACCAGAAACAGGATTTATACGGATTTCTTTTGTTTCTTAAAAGATCTAGTTTTTATGCTCTCAAGTTTTCCTGAGGTCAGAGTAATTCATGGGTGAAAACAATACTAATCAATGATTTTCCTCCACTCTGTTTCAGTGGTGTTCATAGTTCATATAGAAAAAGGTCTCAGTTTTAGAGAGCTCCCATTGCCTCCTTTCCTTTGTCTGCACATTTGTTTTTAAATTCAACTTTTAATGTAGGATAAAGGATCTTGGAGCAGAGAATGGGTCAGGAAGAAGAGAACCTACTGATATAATGGAACCTATACCCAAATCAAGAAAAGATAAATATTGCCATGTCACCCCACACTGTCTTTGGTTTTAGCCAATTAAGGAGCTGTAGGTTTTAAGTGTATTTTCCTCTTCTTAATTCTACACCTAATACTTTTTGGACCCGAGGTCATATTTATGCATTTCAAATGAATATTTATAAAAGACTTAAAGCCCCTTGCCAGTGATATCCAAAAAGCATGTTTTTCCTACAACGTTTTCTTCTTCTAGTGAACGGTGATAGTAGTAATGGTCCCACATTATTGTTTGCACCTGACTTCTGATTTTTTGGTGTTCCTTGGTTGGGTGGGTTGCTCCTGACACATTTCCAAGATACTCCTGGCAGGCTGCATGGAGCTTGAATGTATAATTAATTGTAGATGCAATAAAATGTTCATTTTTTCTTGTTCTTGGTTTAAGAGAGGTCATTCCCTCCTGGACATTTAATGTTTTTGGTGTGAATGCTCCTTTTCATGTGTGTATGTGAAGGATTTAACATAAAGCCTGTTCTGATTAAGCCTTGTGTGATTTGAGGTTAAAAGGTATATTGGTGACAAGACACAAATTACTCTCTTATTTATAGTACATTGATCCTGAAACTGTTTTCTCCCCCTTGTGATTGCATCTATATATGGATCATTTAATGAAAGCTTATCATTCCCAACCTATCTGCTTTATAATAGGAAAAAAATCCCTCAAGTTTACTTACCTCAAGTCCCCATTTTCATGCAGAGGGATTAACAGCTGTTTTTGATCTGATATTTTAATAGACTGTATTGCTGAGCACTGCTAATTACCAAGAATATATTTTGTTAATTCTGACATTGGTATAAGATAAGACGTCTCGCAAGTTGTCTGGAGGGCTCCAAGTGACTCATCCTTGTAACCCATGGCAACAGGAAATGGTTGTCCTGGGTGCAAGCTGAAGTGTGGACCCAGATCCACACTTTGTGATCATTCAGGGATAACGATCCCTGATAGGAAAAGCGTGCTGCCTTCCTTGTATGGACTGGTGTTAACTTTTTGACTTTAGTCAGAACAATGATTCCCAGCTTTGCGATTCACCTTAGCTCCTCTTTCACTTGAATGTTATAAAATTTTCAGAAAACGCAGGTTACTTTTTTTAATTGAAAAGAATTTATAAAGAAGTGTGTATGTGCAACTGACTTTGTGTGTAGCTAGGATAATTAGGGTGAGAAAATCACCAAATCAAATATGAGAGGCTGTGTCAACTTTAAAATGTTGGCAGTCAGGGAGGTGTGTTTGGAAATAGGACTCAAGAGGTCAAGGTTATATTCTTCCTTCTGACTGCGTCACAGAGTGATTCTTGCGCTGGCCTCCTTGTTCACAGATGTCACTTGGCTTTGTTTTCTCCAGAAGAAAAATGGGCATAGTAATCTTTTTCCTGTCTTTGAATTCTCAAATATATGTGAATATGACATAATCATATATAAACAGGTGTACATGTGTAGCAATGGTGGATACTAAAACACACACACACACACTCAGAGGCAACAGACAAGACTTCCGAATAGAGAAAGGAAATATTTCCTTATACCATTGACGTACGGGTAATGATGCTGAATATTTCCTTCCATTCAGGAAAAGGCAAATATATTACTCTCTATTCTGTGGATATAGGTAGTCGATGCTTAATGACTAATCATGTAATGTAATATGCAGAACTGAATAACCCCAGCAGGGATCACCCTTTTACTGACATGAATGCAAGTGAGGAATAAATTTCCTTTTTTTTTTTTTTTAACCATTTAAGATCTCCTCTTCCCCCTCCCCCATTTTGTAACGAAAAGTAATTTTCTGTTAGGTTAAGTGGACCTCAGGATAGGAAAAATCCCCAGAGCTATCTTTCTGCTCAGACTTCATTTTTCCTCCCAAGTCTGACTGTCAACAGTAATACCTGTTATGAGCCTCTGGTGGTGACGTTTCCACAGGTCATCCTCCTCCTCTGTCCCAGATGAAGTCTCAGGACAAGCATTGCAGTAACACAGGTTTTGAATTCAATGCATCACTCAAGTTGGTTATGTAACTCAGTGGTCCCTTTTTTTTTTTCTAAAGCTCCAGGTCTTCAGAATTATCTGTTTACTATTATCTTATTTTCTTTAAACATTGTAAAGTTGGTTTTAGAATTAGTTTGGTCCCTGTAAGGATTTAGAAGCTGCTTGTTCATGTTACTAGATTCTACAGTGTTTGTACAATGCTCCTTTTTGTTAATCTATGCAGCATTTTCATACGAAACGTCGCGGTTGGGACGATTGCTGGTTGTGCTTGTTTGGGTAAGTACTTGAGATAATGGGGACCTAGACAGAGATTTAAAGGTCTGGAAACACTACCGGTGACATAGGGCCAACGTTTTCTAGCGAGCAGATTGGAAAGTCAGCATTTTTGACAAGAAGTGATCTAGAACAGTTCAGGTATAGTCAAGAAGATTTGAAAACTTTGTATTTCTTTCATCTTGTTTTGTAGATATTTATATGCAGTCCATTTATATATATAACTCATATCGAGCTTTCAGTGTTTTCTACTGGGGAACATCATCTAAGTCTCCAGGCCTTACTTGGTGGCTTTTGGTAGGTTTGTAGGCATAGCATTGAGGAAGAAATTGTTCCTTTTACATGCTTATGTTGCAATTACAAATATGACCACAAAGTCATACCCTTAGGAGTTTTTTTCCATTCAAAAGAAACATTTATGTTATTGAACTCCATCTTATGCTACCTTATTAAGATGGTATCCGACACCATGGCTGCCTGATTGTATTGATCCATTTTTAGGCAGTATTGCACAACACTTGAAGATTTAGCTTCTAGAGTAGACTGCTTGAGTTTGAATCCCAGCTCTGGTAGTTACCATGTAGGTTATTTTTGGTAATTTTCTTGATCTGAGTCTTAGTTTCCTCATCCGTAAAAGTTGTTGAGAAGGACTTTTGTAAAGACTAAATGGAAGAGAATATTAATATTTAGAACTCCTCCTGACATGTAGAAAATATTCATTGCATATTCACTACTATTATTATTACTGTTCCATTTCAACAACAGAAGCAGTATCAGAAATCCAGTTATACTTCTGTTTAGATTTTTCCTTCTAAGTCTGAACGTACATCATAATATTTGTCCACATAAGAGTTGTGCCCTCCCACCCTCCCACCTTAGCTTTTCCCTACGGTCTCGAGCTGAAAGTAATGACCAGATGCCTGGGAGACAAGAATACATTTATTTGGAGGGGATCCATTCTTCTTGTTTCCAGAAAAGCTTAGTCTATATGCAGTATCAACACTATCCATAGATTTTTTTTTTTAAGTTATACTTATTTTATTCCCAGTTTTGCTGACTTTTTTTTTTTTTTAACATCATTATTGGAGTATAATTGCTTTACAGTGGTGTGATAGTTTCTGCTTTATAACAAAGTGAATCAGTTATACATATACATATATCCCCATATCTCTTCCCTTTTGCATCTCCCTCCCACCCACCCACCCTATCCCACCCCTCTAGGTGGTCACAAAGCACCGAGCTGATCTCCCTGTGCTATGCGGCTGCTTCCCACTAGCTATCTATTTCACGTTTGGTAGTGTATATATGTCCATGCCACTCTCTCACTTCGTCCCAGCTTACCCTTCCCCCTCCCCGTATCCTCAAGTCCATTCTCCAGTAGGTCTGCATCTTTATTCCTGTCTTGCCCCTAGGTTCTTCTGACCATTTTTTTTTCTTTTTTTTTAGATTCCATATATATGTGTTAGCATACAGTATTTGTTTTTCTCTTTCTGACTTCCTTCACTCTGTATGACAGTCTCTAGGTCCATCCACCTCACTACAAATAACTCAGTTTCGTTCCTTTTTATGGCTGAGTAATATTCCATTGTATATATGTGCCACATCTTGTTTATCCATTCATCTGTCGGTGGACACTTAGGTTGCTTCTATGTCTTGGCTATTGTAAATAGTGCTGCAATGAACATTGTGGTACATGACTCTTTTTGAATTATGGTTCTCTCAGAGTATATGCCCAGTAGTGGGCTTGCTGGGTCATATGGCAGTTCTATTTTTAGTTTTTTAAGGAACCTCCATACTGTTCTCCATAGTGGCTGTATCAATTTACATTCCCACCAACAGTGCAAGAGGGTGCCCTTTTCTCCGCACCCTCTCCAGCATTTATTGTTTCTAGATTTTTTGATGATGGCCATTCTGACTGGGGTGAGGTGATACCTCACTGTAGTTTTGATTTGCATTTCTCTAATGATTAGTGATGTTGAGCATCCTTTCATGTGTTTGTTGGCGCTCTGTATGTCTTCTTTGGAGAAATGTCTATTTAGGTCTTCTGCCCATTTTTGGATTGGGTTGTTTGTTTTTTTGATATTGAGCTGCATGAGCTGCTTGTAAATCTTGGAGATTAGTCCTTTGTCAGTTGCTTCGTTTGCAAGTATTTTCTCCCATTCTGAGGGTTGTCTTTTCATCTTGTTTATGGTTTCCTTTGCTGTGCAAAAGTTTTTAAGTTTCATTAGGTCCCATTTGTTTATTTGTGTTTTTATTTACATTTCTCTAGCAGGTGGGTCAAAAAGGATCTTGCTGTGATTTATGTCATAGAGTGTTCTGCCTATGTTTTCCTCTAAGAGTTTGACGGTGTCTGGCCTTACGTTTAGGTCTTTAATCCATTTTTAGTTTATTTTTGTGTATGGTGTTAGGGAGTGTTCTAATTTCATTCTTTTACAAGTAGCTGTCCATTTTCCCCAGCACCACTTATTGAAGAGGCTGTCTTTTCTCCACTGTATATTCTTGCCTCCTTTATCAAAGATAAGGTGACCATATGTGCGTGGGTTTATCTCTGGGCTTTCTATCCTGTTCCATTGATCTATATTTCTGTTTTTGTGCCAGTACCATACTGTCTTGATTACTGTAGCTTTGTAGTATAGTCTGAAGTCAGGGAGCCTGATTCTTCCAGCTCCGTTTTTCTTTCTCAAGATTGCTTTGGCTATTTGGGGACTTTTGTGTTTCCATACAAATTGTGAAATTTTTTGTTCTAGTTCTGTGAAAAATGCCATTGGTAGTTTGATAGGGATTGCATTGAATCTGTAGATTGCTTTGGGTAGTAGAGTCATTTTCACAATGTTGATTCTTCCAATCCAAGAACATGGTATATCTCTCCATCTGTTTGTATCATCTTTAATTTCTTTCATCAGTGTCTTATAGTTTATAGACAGGTCTTTTGTCTCCTTAGATAGGTTTATTCCTAGGTATTTTATTCTTTTTGTTGCTATGGTAAATGGGAGTGTTTCCTTAATTTCTCTTTCAGATTTTTCATCATTAGTGTATAGGAATGCAAGAGATCTGTGCATTAATTTTGTATCCTGCTACTTTACCAAATTCATTGATTAGCTCTACTAGTTGTCTGGTGGCATCTTTAGGATTCTCTATGTATAGTATCACGTCATCTGCAAACAATGACAGCTTTACTTCTTCTTTTCCAATTTGGATTCCTTTTATTTCTTCTCTGATTGCTGTGGCTAAAACTTCCAAAACTATGTTGAATAATAGTGGTGAGAGTGGGCAACCTTGTCTTGTTCCTGATCTTAGTGGAAATGGTTTCAGTTTTTCACCATTGAGTATGATGTTGGCTGTGGGTTTGTCATATATGGCCTTTATTATGTTGAGGAAAGTTCCCTCTATGCCTACTTTCTGGAGGGTTTTTCTCATAAATGGGTGTTGAATTTTGTCGAAAGCTTTCTCTGCATCTATTGAGATGATCATATGGTTTTTCCCCTTCAATTTGTTAATATGGTGTATCACGTTGATTGATTTGCGTATATTGAAGAATCCTTGCATTACTGAGATAAACCCCACTTGATCATGGTGTATGATCCTTTTAATGTGCTGTTGGATTCTGTTTGCTAGTATTTTGTTGAGGATTTTTGCATGTATGTTCATCAGTGATATTGGCCTGTAGTTTTCTTTGTGACATCTTTGTCTGGTTTTGGTATCAGAGTGATGGTGGCCTCGTAGAATGAATTTGGGAGTGTTTCTCCCTCTGCTGTATTTTGTAAGAGTTTGAGAAGGATAGGTGTTAGCTCTTCTCTAAATGTTTGATAGAATTCGCCTGTGAAACCATCTGGTCCTGGGCTTTTGTTTGTTGGAAGATTTTTAATCACACTTTCAATTTCAGTGCTTGTGATTGGTCTGTTCATATTTTCTATTTCTTCCTGGTTCAGTCTTGGAAGGTTGTGCATCTTTAAGAATTTGTCCATTTCTTCCAGGTTGTCCATTTTATTGGCATAGAGTTGCTTGTAGTAATCTCTCATGATCCTCTGTATTTCTGCAGTGTCAGTAGTTACTTCTCCTTTTTCATTTCTAATGCTATTGATTTGAGTCTTCTCCCTTTTTTTCTTGATAAGTCTGGCTAATGGTTTATCAATTTTGTTTATCTTCTCAAAGAACCAGCTTTTAGTTTTATTGATCTTTGCTATCGTTTCCTTCATTTCTTTTTCATTTCTGATCTGATCTTTATGATTTCTTTCCTTCTGCTAACTTTGGGGTTTTTTTGTTCTTCTTTCTCTAATTGCTTGAGGTGTAAGGTTAGGTTGTTTGTTTGAGATGTTTCTTGTTTCTTAGGGTAGGATTGTATTACTATAAACTTCCCTTTTAGAACTGCTTTTGCTGCATCCCATAGGTTTTGGGTCGTCGTGTTTTCATTGTCATTTGTTTCTAGATATTTTTTGATTTCCTCTTTGATTTCTTCAGTGATCTCCTGGGTATTAAGTAGTGTGTTGTTTAGCCTCCATGTGTTTGTATTTCTTACATATTTTTCCCTGTAATTGATACCTAGTCTCATAGCGTTGTGGTCAGAAAAGATACTTGATATGATTTCAATTTTCTTAAATTAACCAAGGCTTGATTTGTGACCCAAGATATGATCTATCCTGGAGAATGTTCCATGAGCACTTGAGAAGAACGTAGTCTGTTGTTTTTGGATGGACTGTCCTATAAATATCAATTAAGTCCATCTTGTATAATGTATCATTTAAAGCTTGTGTCTCCTTATTTATTTTCATTTTGGATGATCTGTCCATTGGTGAAAGTGGGGTGTTAAAGTCCCCTACTATGATTGTGTTACTGTCAATTTCCCCTTTTATGGCTGTAAGTTTTTGCCTTATGTATTGAGGTGCTCCTATTTTGGGTGCATATATATTTTCAATTGTTATATCTTCTTCTTGGATTGATCCCTTGATCGTTATGTAGTGTCCTTCTTTGTCTCTTGTAATAGTCTTTGTTTTAAAGTCTATTTTGTTTGATATAAGTATTGCTACTCCAGCTTTCTTTTGATTTCCATTTGCATGGAATATCTTTTTCCATCCCCGCACTGTCGGTCTGTATGTGTCCCTAGGTCTGAAGTGGGTCTCTTGTAGACAGCATACATATGCGTCTTATTTTTGTATCCATTCAGTCAGTCTGTGTCTTTTGGTTGGAGCATTTAATCCATTTACATTTAAGGTAATTATCGATATGTATGTTCCTATTACCATTTTCTTAATTGTTTTGGGTTTATTATTGTAGGTCTTTTCCTTCTCTTGTGTTTCCTGCCTAGAGAACTTCCTAGAGAAGTTCCTTTAGCATTTGTTGTAAAGCTGGTTTGGTGGTGCTGAATACTCTTAGCTTTTGCTTGTCTCTAAAGGTTTTAATTTTTCCATCAAATCTGAATGAGATCCTTGCTGGGTACAGTAATCTTGGTTGTAGGTTTTTCTCCTTCATCACTTTAAATATGTCCTGGCACTCCCTTCTGGCTTGAAGAGTTTCTGCTGAAAGATCAGCTGTTGATCAGCTGTTAATCTTATGGGGATTCCCTTATGTGTTATTTATTGTTTTTCCCTTGCTGCTTTTAATATTTGTTCTTTGTATTTAATTTTTGATAGTTCGATTAATATGTGGCTTGGCATGTTTCTCCTTGGATTTATCCTGTGTGGGACTCTCTGTGCTTCCTGGACTTGATTAACTATTTCCTTTCTCATATTAGGGAAGTTTTCAACTATAATCTCTTCAAATATTTTCTCAGTCCCTTTCTTTTTCTCTTCTTGTTCTGGGACCCCTATAATTCTAATGTTGGTGCATTTAATGTTGTCCCACAGGTCTCTGAGACTGTCCTTAATTCTTTTCATTCTTTTTTCTTTATTCTGCTCTGCAGTAATTATTTCTGCTATTTTATCTTCAAGGTCACTTATCCGTTCTTCTGCCTCAGTTATTCTGCTATTGATTCCCTCTAGAGAATTTTTAATTTCATTTATTGTGTTGTTCATCACTGTTTGTTTGCTCTTTAGTTCTTCTAGGTCCTTGTTAAACATTTCTCGTATTTTCTCTATTCTATTTCCAAGATTTTGGATCATCTTTACTATCATTATTCTGAATTCTTTTTCAGGTAGACTGCTTATTTCCTCTTCATTTGTTAGGTCTGGTGGGTTTTTCCCTTGCTCCTTCATCTGCTGTGTGTTTCTCTGTCTTCTCATTTTGCTTAACTTACTGTGTTTGGGGGTCTCTTTTTCGCAGGCTGCAGGTTCGTAGTGTCCATTGTTTTTGGTGTCTGTCCCCAGTGGCTAAGATTGGTTCAGTGGGTTGTGTAGGCTTCCTGGTGGAGGGGACTGGTGTTTGTGTTCTGGTGGATGAGGCTGGATCTTGTCTTTCTGGTGGGCAGGTCCACATCTGGTGCTGTGTTTTGGGGTGTCTGTGACCTTATTATGATTTTAGGCAGCCTCTCTGCTAATGGATAGTGTTGTGTTCCTGTGTTGCTAGTTGTTTGGCATAGGGTGTCCTGCACTGTAGCTTGCTGGTTGTTGAGTGAAGCTGGGTCTTGGCGTTGAGATGGAGATCTCTGGGAGATTTTCACCGTTTGATATTACATGGAGGTGGGAGGTCTCGTGTAGACCAGTGTCCTGAACTTGGCTCTCCTGCCTCAGTGGCACAGCCCTGACACCTGGCTGGAGCACCAAGAGCCTGTCCTCCACACAGCTGAGAATAAAAGGGAGAAAAAAAAGAAAGAAAAAAGAAGATAAAGTAAAATAAAATAAAGTTATTAAAATAAAAAATAAATAATTATTAAGAAAAAAAATTTTTTTAAGTAATAAAAAAAAAAAAAAACGGACAGACAGAACCCTAGGACAAATGGTAAAAGCAAAGCTGTACAGACAAAATCACAGACGGAAACATACACATACACACTCACAAAAAGAGAAAAAGGGAAAAAAAAATATATCTTTGGTCCCAAAGTGCACCACCTCAATTTTGGGATGTTCGTTGTCTATTCAGGTATTCCACAGATGCAGGGTACATCAAGTTGATTGTGGAGATTTAATCCGCTGCTCCTGAGGCTGCTGGGAGAGATTTCCCTTTCTCTTCTTTGTTTGCACAGCTCCTGGGGTTCAGCTTTGGATTTGGACCCACCTCTGTGTGTAGGTCACCTGAGGGCGTCTGTTCTTCGCTCAGACAGGACGGGGTTAAAGGAGCAGCTGCGTTGGGGGCTCTGGCTCACTCAGGCCGGGGGGAGGGAGGGGTACGGATGCGGGGCGAGCCTGCGGCGTCAGAGGCCGGCGTGACGTTGCAGCAGCCTGAGGCGCGCCGTGCGTTCTCCTGGGGAAGTTGTCCCTGGATCACGGGAGCCTGGCAGTGGTGGGCTGCACCGGCTCCCGGGAGGGGCGGTGTGGACAGTGACCTGTGCTTGCACACAGGCTTCTTGGTGGCGGCGGCAGCAGCCTTAGCGTTTCATGCCCGTCTCTGGGGTCCGCGCTGATAGCCACGGCTCGCGCCCATCTCTGGAGCTCCTTTAAGCGGCGCTCTGAATCCCCTCTCCTTGTGCACCAGGAAACAAAGAGGCAAGAAAAAGTTTCTTGTCTCTTTGGCAGCTCCAGACTTTTTCCTGGATTCCCTCCCGGCTAGCCGTGGTGCACTAGCCCCCTTCAGGCTGTGTTCACGCCGCCAACCCCAGTCCTCTCCCTGGGATCCGACGTCCGAAGCCCGAGCCTCAGCTCCCAGTGCCCGCCCGCCCCGGCGGCCGAGCAGACAAGCCTCTCGGGCTGGTGAGTGCTGGTCGGCACCGCTCCTCTGTGTGGGAGTCTCTCCGCTTTGGCCTCCGCACCCCTGTTGTCGCGCTCTCCTCCGCGGCTCTGAAGCTTCCCCCCTCCGCCACCCCCCCACCGCCCCACCATCTCCACCAGTGAAGGGGCTTCCTAGTGTGTGGAAACCTTTCCTCCTTCACAGCTCCCTCCTACTGGTGCCGGTCCCACACCCAGGTATGTGGGGAGTTTCTTGCCTTTGGGGAGGTCTGAGGTCTTCTGCCAGCGTTCAGTAGGTGTTCTGTAGGAGTTGTTCCACATGTAGATGTATTTCTGATGTATTTGTGGGGAGGAAGGTGACCTCCGCATCTTACTCTTCCGCCATCTTAAAGCTCCTCCTATCCATGGATTTTTTAAATTCAAAAATTGAAACTTGAAATCAGGATTAGCTACAGTAGTAATATAATACATCAGCTTAAAAAACTGACAAATGTAAAGCTTCTAGCTTTAGTATTAGAATGTTGTTTACTCACAAGCTACAGCTGCCTCTTCTTACCCTAATGTAATCCTAAAGCTACAAGCTTTTGCTAAAGAAGGTTGCTGAATAATTTTTTTTTGTGAAGTCACTTGAAGTCTCATTGATGAGAAAATGTTACTTGTTTAAAGATGTGATGTTTCATCCTTGCTTTTTTTTTCCTTCATGAGTTCTAGTATTAAGAGCTGCATTGAATAGGTAAATTTCTTTACATATTGAGGGTATGTCCTCATCTGCAAAATGAATGTATTGGATTAGTATGCCTCTTTATTCAAAACTTTGCATAATGAAAAAAAATTAAAAAGTAGAAAGGACGGTATATGGATTCCCTGGGACCCATCATTCAACTGTAACAAATTAGGTAACCTCTTAAGATCCTTCTTGATTCTGTGATTCTCTGACCATGGAAATTCTGATGCACTCTGGTTTTGAGGATCTAGAATATCTGCTTTTTAAATAATGATACTACTCTCAGAAAATTGATACTAAAGTGATAGAGTTATTATAACACTGAGCATTTAGTGGCAAGTCAAAATAATATACACAAAATGATACTTGAGAAATGTGTTGGAACTGAGCAAATGTAATGTCAGGGTTTAAAACTCTGGGATTAGTTTGGTTCAGCAGACATTTATGAAATGTCTCCCTCAAAGATGTCATCCAGTAGGATTGATGCCAAATTATCATATTAAAGATTGAATTCCCTGGAAGTCCAGTGGTTAGGACTCCACTCTCCCACTGCCTAGGCCCACCTTCAATCCCTGGTTGGGGAACTAACATCCCACAAGCTGCATGGCATGGCCAAAAAAAAAAAAAAAAAAGAATAATTTTCAAGCAATTGGGCTATAATAAATAGTTCTAAAACTATATTGAGCATTATCTTTCTTTCATTTGGAAGCTTATTTCAGGATTGTAAAAGCAAGCTCCCAAGATGGTCCCCAGATGATCCTTTCCTTTTGCTATTCATTCTCTTGTAAATTATTCTCCCACATTTTAAAAGCATGGTTCTATGTGATCAGAGAAATATGGCGGATGTGATGGTGTATGACTTGTGAAGTGAAGTCATAAAAGACATTGTCACTTTTGCCTTGCTCTCTTGGGTGACTCACTCTGGGAGAAGCCACCTGCCATGTTGTGAGGACACTCAAGCAGGCCATAGAGAGTCCAGTGGCAAGGAAGTGAGGCGTTCTGCTGACAGCCAGCACCAGTTTACCAGCCGCATGAAGCAGCCACCTTGGAAGAGGGTCCTTCAGCCCTGGTGAAGTCTTCAGATGACTGCAGTCCTTGTTAACACACTGACTGTATTCTCTTGAGAGACCATAAGCCAGAACCAACTAGCTAAGCTGCTTCTGAATTCATAACCAATAGGAAGTGCATGAGTTACTAAATGTTTGAAACTGCTAAATTTTGGAGTAATTTGTTATACAGCAGCACTATAAAAACCTTAAACTGCCTCAGGGTTGTTATTATAAATATCAATAACTAGTTATCATTGTTCTATAGGTAGGTAGAAGTGCCAGTTAATAGAATTCTAGCTGACAGGATGCTGTTTAAATCTGAATTTACCACAGTGAATTTCTGGCATCCTAGCTTTCTTTTAAGCTTTTACTCCTCAGAATGAATCTTTTGTGGACATTATCCATAATTAAATGAGGGCAGAAGGTGTAATGTCTCTTCTTGCATTGGTTACAAACCTGGAACTTAATCTCAGCACTTCCATTTGGCAAAGTATCTGTTTAAAAATTCAACGGTTTGGGAATTTTGAGAGAAAGTAGGGGCTGGAGATTGAGGGCTGGGATGTGTTCTAGCCACGCTTGGGTAAACTTTGAACTAGTGTCGTAGTTTACTTTCACGTTATTCCCCCAAAGAGCTCCTCCCACCCCCAAACACACAGACAGGCCTTTAAAATTTAGGCTTTCATTACCATAGAAGCTTTTCTTCTGTTATCTTCTGAACTAGGTAAGATAAAAGTTCCCAAAATAGAATATGCTCCAAATGAGGCCCTGGTAATATTACCTAATGTAGCCATTCTTCGTGAGTCTGCACTTCCGGTCTTTGGTGTATATTGTTAGGCTTCCCTCCTTAAGCATGGTTCTGGGTTTTATGTATCGATCTATTTTTCTCATTGTTATATTACAAGTTTAAGGGAATCTAAAAATTGGATATTATTGTAGGTAGAATAGATTCTATATAAGTAAAATTTTGGTACATACAAAATGGTATGGATTAGAAAACCAAAAAAAGACAATAACCTCACTTTTTTCATGGATCTGTTTGATTTTATCTACATAAATTATCCCATAAAAATTTAAAGGGTGATTGAATCGTTAATATATATTAAGTAGGTACTAGGCAGTTGGAGAACACTAAGAAATAAGGTTTTTGAGCGTTTAGATTGGTGTGAATATTAGATTATTTTCATAAATGAGCTGTTAGTCTTCAGCTTTGGAGCATAAGGTTTTAGTACTTTTGCTATTTAATTTGTTAGGTAGGGTTACAAATAGGATTCTTTTGCCCCCGAGAATTTTTTCAGATCCAAGGTTATCTTGGTATAAAACAGTGATGGTGTTCACTGACCTGTACCAATATCATGCTCTCTGGGAATTGAAATTGATTTTTTTTTTTTTTTTTTTGGTCCATGGCATGTACATTTGCTATTTGAACAAGCATCACCTGGGAGGACTTAGGAAAACCAATAAGTAGACATTCAGAATTTAGTTTTTAGGACATCACAAATGAGTTGCATCACAAGCCTCAGGAGAAAGATAATGAAGTCACTAGTTCTTCTTGATATTTTTATGTTTGAGCACAGTGTGTAGTAAGAACTACCTTTAGAATTGAGGATAAGCAACACGTCTGGTCTGGTTTTTCTGTTCTTTGTGAAATATGTGGAAATTAAGCTACTCTTAGTTGCTGGTGAAAAGGCTATATGGCAGATGTGTATAGAGTCTGGGAGTGTTTTTGTAGATGTCTTCTGCTAAGCAGGTTTTTGTTTTTGTTGGATAATGTGTTCATCTTGTATGCTTGTTTTATGTCCTTTGCACATTTGGCATGGCTTTAATTTACCCCGTGAAGTAAACATGATTTTTAACAAAAAGTTTATAGATATATATGTTAATTGCCTTCTCTGCTGTGATGAGGATAACAGGGGTACAGAAATGAGTAAGACAAGGTCCTTGCCCTAGAGAAAGTTGGAATGTGCTTAATTATAAACATTTTTTTTTTATTTTTCAGAGTGTTCAGCTGATTATTTATAGCTAGACTTTACAATTTATTATAGCTAGGCTGCACTCAACACAAGATCCAGTTAAATTATGTCACCATAATTGAGAGTTATCCTGAGTTCTACACTGTTAATGAATGCTAATGCTCTTTTGAAAGTCTCCTATATGTGGCTTCAGTAACCACAAAGGCTTTTCTGCCTACAGCAGATAACCTCTCAGTAATGTCACAGGAAGTTGCACTAGAAATTATGCCATTACCTATAGCTCTTTCCTTTTTAGCTAACTAGCTAGGAATGTCTGTTCAGCGTATTCCCTATACGGCAAATGTCTGTATCATACTTTGGAAATATATATATATATATTTCCCTGCCAGAATGGAAATGCATTTTATGAACATTCAAGTAAATTTCCTGATATTTGTGCTTGCTAATTGTATATTTTAAGGGTTGAGGTGGGGTTTGAATAGTAGTATGTTAGAGTCCCAGACATACCTGAATCTGTTCTGCCAATTACCTCTGTTCCTGTGCAGGGGACCCCAGGGAAGGTAAATGCAGGCGGTGGCAGCCAAATGGTAATGAGAATACCACTTTATTAATAGCTTGAGCTGGTGCCAATTACCCTTGATGCAGGGCTCTTTGGAAGAAGGTGGTTTGGAGCACGTACTCTAGGCTTGAGTCCAAATATATATTTTTAGTCTTCATATGCTCTGGTCTAG
This sequence comes from Balaenoptera ricei, assembly GCF_028023285.1. Lineage (NCBI taxonomy): Eukaryota > Metazoa > Chordata > Mammalia > Artiodactyla > Balaenopteridae > Balaenoptera > Balaenoptera ricei. Next base: position 65,058,448 of record NC_082648.1, read on the forward strand.
CCGTAATTTGGGAATTAAGTCAAGAAGAGAAAGGAATGGTCATGTCCTAAGTTGAAATTAGGACCCCTCTTAACAGCCGTATAAAACTAGGAAGTAGAAGGAGAGAGGGACTAGACCCTGGTTTTGTGCTCTTTAAAGCATGGTGACCCTGCTCACTAATAATTAAAGTCTGGTCATTGTTTTTGTATCTGACCTATTAGAAGAGCAATTCCTTCTTTAGAAGGGGTGGACAGAAAAGGCCCTGGTGAGGAGGGAGAGGTCCAGTAGTACAGATACATCATGGTATAGGTCACAATCTTATCTGAAACCCTAGGGATAAGAAATATTTCAGAATTTGGACTTCTTCATATTTTAGAAAGACAATAGAGTGTGTGTGTGTGTGTGTATGTGTGTGTGTCATGTAACAATCCCAGTGTGGCCTGGAGCAGCTTCTCTTGGTCAAACATATGACTATTTCTGTAAGAAAATCTATGAATATGCAGAGTAGGTAGGAGTAGTAGACAGAATAATGCCCTCTTCCTAAAATGTCCACATTCCAATCCTCAGAACCCGTGACTATGTCACCTTTCATGGCCAAAGGGGACTTTGCGTTTGTGATTGAGGCTTAAAGACTTAGAGATGAGGGCATGATCCTGGATTGTCTGGGTGAGCCCAGTGTAATCACAAGGGTCCTTGAAAGCAGAGAAACTTTCCCAGCTGTGGTGGGAGGAGGAGATGTGGTGGTGGAAACAGAGAGATGCTACCTTGCTGCCTTTGCAGATGGAGGAAGGGGCCATGGGTGAAGAAATGCAGATGGCCTGTAGAAGCTGCAAAAGGCAAGGAAACAGATGGTCATCTAGAGCCTCCAGACAGGAATGCCATCCTGCTGACAGTCTGATTTTAGCTCAGTGAGACCCCTGTCGGACCTCTGAACTCCAGAAATGTAAGACAATAAATTTGTGTTTTAAGCCACTACATTCGTGGTAACTTATTACAGCACTGATAGAAAACTAATACAGTGAGATAAAGACTGTAACCTTATTTTACTTCAAGTTCAGTTATGAGAAACCTTTGGATTTTCAGAGCTTTTTGGATTATGAATTGAACTTAGAGATTGTGGGCCTGTAAAAGGAATTGAAAATATTAATGTTTTAACTGGATGACCTTATGGTGTTTGAATTAATCGTGGGAGGAAGAGTTCTTTAGATGGAAGCTTTGTAGTTGTTACCGTCCTAATACTTGAAACTTTGCTGATTTTTTGTATGCGTGTCCATTGCCTTTATGGACCTTACACTGGTTGATGATGGCTCTGGCCAGCTTGGCCAACTGTGGACCTCGGTTCACCATGATTCAGATTAAGGTAATATATGTGATGGGACTCAGACTCTAAAGTACTGTGCAAATGTTCATTGGTCCTTGTTGATATTTATTACTGAGCAGCTGCCTCTGTCCCTCCTTCCTTCTAGCAGGGTTGGTGGGGAGGAAATACCACAGGATGATTCTGTGAATGTGGCAGCAGGATTGCCTCTTCCTTCTGGCTGCCAGGAATCCTTCCCCTGTATCCCAAGTCTCTACAGTGTGTATGGCTCTAAGGGAGGTGGCATCTGGAGTGAATGTCTCACCACACAAAGGCTGGGTACCTTTGGGCTCATCCATGTATCTCATTGTCAACCATTTAATTACATTAACTTTTTTAAGTGACGAAGAAATATCCATGTTCTGCTTCTTCTCATGGGAGAATCCAGGGCAAAGTCTACATAAGGAAATTTTCCCACAAAATAACCCACAAAGTATACAGCATACTTTAGAATAAAGGGCAGCCGTTCACACTAAAAAGGTAGTATTTGTTTTCTTATGATGCTGGGTCCTTGTAGTAGATTCCATGATTATGAAATGTTCACATTTGAAGGTTATGCTTTCAGTGAAATGTTTCAGCATGATGATACTAGCTCTGATTCAAATTGAAATGCTAACTTCCAGCATGCACCTTACACTGTCCTTGATCTGTAGCTGAATCTTCAGGAACATCAATTTTCCTATTGATTCCTTTGATGCCCACGTGCTGGGAGAGTGAGTCTTCCTCTGCCTGGCCCCTGTATGGTTGTGTTATTGTTTTTCCCTCTTCTTCTAGAAAATTGGTAGGTTTTGAGCTGTGGTTTGTGACCTAATGTGTGAATCTAACCTTTTTTACTCACTAAGGACATAAATGTCCTCTTTATCCCCACAACCACATTGCCCCTACCCATAACAATACTTTTCTTCACCAACATTTTCAGTATGATGCATTTGAAACCTTTTCTAAGCTTTTGACGTAAGTGATTGTGAATCAAATACAGCTTTACAACTTACTCTAGACAGGAGACTGTGTTGAGACCTCATGTCTATGTAATCAATAACAAGATAGCTATTTATGCAAAGTTTTGTGCCCAAGTGAAGATCTAGCATGTTGGGAATTCCAGAGAGAAATTTTGTTACTTGAAATCTATTCTGTAATTGCTATGATGCATAATCATAAATTTGTTGTAATGCTTATAGACTCTACTGAATTTTAGTTGAAATATATATATATATATATATATATATATATATATATATATATATATATATATATAAAGTAGTTTCAGAACCTAGAGAATGCCTGATTTTTCACACCACAATGTACTGGGCTCTGGGCTATGTTCTAGGAGTAAGTGGCAGGAAGAAGGACATAGACTTTGCCCTTACTGAGTTTATGTCCAGCAGATAAGACTTGTGCAGAGGAAAAGGTGGCAAGTTCTGTAGACAAGTGCAATAGCCATGGAGAGGAGCAGATGCAGGAGGGGAAGGCTTCCTCCGGATGGGGAAGCTACAGGGTGCTTGATGGAGGAAGGCATTTGAACCACGAATGCTAGTAAAGTATTCAAGCAGAGTTCAATCTGTTCCATGGCATGTGGACCTCTAGGATCTGGCCCTGCCTTTTTTTGCATCTGACCATCTTCACCTCCCATTCCAGCCATGCTGAGCTATTCGTAGGGTCTTTACAAGTGTCATGCTCTTTCCACTTTGGACCTATGCTAACAGGTATAGTTTCTGTACAACGAGATTTCCATGTTGAGTATTTTTTATTTTTTATTATTTTTTTGGCTGAGTTGGGTCTTCGTTGCTGCGTGTGGGTTTTCTATAGTTGCGGCGAGCGGGGGCTACTCTTTGTTGTGGTGCGTGGGCTTCTCATTTTGTGGTGGCTTCTCTTGTTGTGAAGCATGGGCCGTAGGTGCGTGGGCTTCAGTAGTTGCAGCACGTGGGCTCGGTAGTTGTGGCATGTGGGCCCTAGGGTGTGCGGGCTTCAGTAGTTGTGGCATGTGGGCTCAGTAGTTGTGGCTTTCAGGCTCTAGAGCGCAGGCTCAGTAGTTGTGGCACACAGGCTTAGTTGCTCCGTGGCACGTGGGATCTTCCCAGACCAGGGATCGAACCCGTGGCCCCTGCATTGGCAGGCGGATTCTTAACCACTGCGCCACCAGGGAAGTCCCCCATGTTGAGTAATTTTTAAAGAACTCCTCTTAAGACATAGAAATGACTCTCTGTAGATCACATCTTCCTAGTTGTTCAGTCTTGCCAGCCACAAAGTCCTAGAATTCCAGAGCTTGTATGTAGGCGATGTTTGTTGTTCAACTCCAATAATGCCACTTATACATTCTTTCCTTTGCTTATTTTTTGAAGCATGTGTACTGCCGAAAGGATGACAGAGAAAATAGTCGCTCTTAAGGAGGTCACTGCTGGCGAGAGACAGACAAACAGTTTTAGTATGAAACTTTCATAGCTGTACTAGACGTATGAAGAGGGGGCCTGGGAAAGCAGAAGTGGGAGTGACCGTTCTGCCTGCTGGCTGGGCCTCAGGGACAAATGCCCAGAGGGAAGATGCTTGAAGTGAGTCATGAAAGATGAGTGGGAACCTGCCAGATGGACACAATGGGGGAGGATGTTTCAGGATGTGAGTCTGCAAGTGTACAAAGACATAAGGGAACGTGAAAAGTTAGGGAACAGTCCGTCCCCACAAGCAAAATTATGTGTCAGGGACAGGTGCCTCGTGATGAAGGTGGAAGGGTAGGTAACCCAGAAAGTGTATAAATTCTAGATCAAAGAGTTAGTACTTTATTCTGCAAGTATCAGTGATCATTGAACAATGTTAAACAGGGAAGCCATTTGTATAATTCCCTTTGAAAGCAGATATCAGAATTATAACATCTTAATATAACATTGTTTGGTGCAGAAGCAATACGAAGTGTCATCTCAGAGCTGAGTCTTCACAGTATGCTAATACTTCTTATAGGTTGTGTGAACGTGGACAAATTATGTAGCTTCTCCATGTCTCAGTTTCTTTATCTGCAAAGTGGGCATGATAATAGCACCTGTTGCAGAACTGATGTGAGAATTAGGTGGGCTATTGTTGCTAATGAACCCAGCTGTTATAGTAAGTATACAATAATTAAGTGTACATTTACTATGCATTTTGATTTTATTAAGAATAAAGACTCGATGTCCAGCAAGAACTTGGCAGTGTTGCAATGGAAAGGATCCTTAAACGTCAGTTGCAGTGTGTATTTATTTTAAGTTCATAATAAAGGCCAAAGCCATGAGCTGAATTTTAAATATGTCTTGAAATCTGAGATTGTCTTGTTTACCTGCCTGAGGAAGGTTCATTAGAAAATGAGATATGGTAGGAAGCAAAAATGAATCGTAGCATGGCCAATAGTGTGTGGGACCTTGACCGGGATTAGGCAGATTTGGGTGAGGATATTGAAATCCCTCTCCACAGTCAGCATTATTGTGTCCTGATACAAGCAAAGGTAGAGTCATTATGTGAGGCAATCAACAGAAAACGGGGAATGTTTGAGATTGAAAGAGCTGCCCCTGCTATGACTCAGTTGATCCAGAGAAATTTGAGCTGAAGCCTGGAGCATCAAAATGGTGTAAGGGTTTGGCATGACTTCTGCCGGCCTTTTAAGGCCGAGTAATTATCAGTGAAATGTGGATAACCACAGAACTGTGTGTTTGAATATTCACTTGAAAATCCCTCACATGTCATACTTAGATATTACAGTTCAGCTGATGGTAACCGCTTAAATGTAATAAATTTTTCTCAGAAAAGAATGAGACACAGATTTATGCTTCAGCTGGTAAACGTGTATGTAGTATTAGTGAGTGAGCACAAAGCATTTCACAAACAAAGGCATTCTGACAGTAGGAGAACTCCTGTATACCAAGACATATATATATCATTTGTCTCTCTGTTAGTGGAAAAATCAAACAATATTTTTATAAGATGGAAAGATAGACTGACACGTCATAGGATATCTACCATTTTATTAATTGATAATTATGTTTTCTTTGCTGTTTTGAGGAGTGTTTTGAGTTATCTCCCTATTACTGTAGCAAGATTTTAAGGAAATAACCATGTCGGTTGTTTTGGTGGGAGGAGTGGTTTTATTTCACTGACTTTCCAATGAATATTGAGATGTTCTGTTTCATCAGATTAATCTAAACAGCAGGACTTTTAAATGTTTGTAGCTTCTCATAAAATCTGTCATATGTGATACAAAGGTGAAGTCAGACCTTGGTCCTTTTTGATGAGCAGTGACTAAAGACTGAATGATGAATAATTGTTACTCTCCCAGTCACGTGAATCACGAGTCCCAAAGGAAGGCACAGTCTAGAGAAGTTTTTAATGATGAGTTGGTGCCGCTAATGAAGAAGTGGGTGGTAAATTATAGATCCAAGCCCTTGAAAATTAACCTCTAGCACATGTTATTAGTTTCACTTTTTGCTTAGAGTTAGAGTTTAATTTTTTGGATACAGCAGTTTATTGCCCTCTAAAAGATACTTAAAATGGAAAAATGCTTCTTTTGTGGTACTTACCCCCCCCCCCCAAAAGCAATTTACCAGTGGCTATGTTATGGTTGCTTTTCTCATTTGCATTCTGAACCCCCTATCAAAGCTCTTGTTAGGAACCTGTATGGATTTATTTGTAGAAGAGGACACATTGAATTGGACCTCAGGATTAAATGAATTCCATGAATTAGAAGGATGACCTTGTAGACAGAAAAAGATTTCATTATATGTCTTCCCTGCTTTCTGTGTAATAGAATTTGTGCTGTATGCTTCATGCTCAGGCTTTTTTTTTTTTTTTTCTTCTTGGTGCATGTGTATGTGTGTGTTACATTGAAAGAACAGATTGAAATTCAGCACCCTGACAGTGGACAATACACTGACTGAGTTCTAATTGTGGGGACCGTAGCACTACATTTTATTTTTCCTCCTGTCATGCTCAGCAAATAAATAATCCCATTTACATTTCAACCTCCAAACATGCTTGTGTCTTTGGGCATGATGGGAATACCACGTGGGCAAATGGTTTTATGGTTAGAATCCTAGTTATACGGATTTTTATTTCTTGTATGTGTAGCCAACTAGTGTAGAGTCTGTTTTCACACAGGTATTAAAGCTTTGCTGGACCGAGGGAGGATAAAATACAGGGGGATGAAAGCATTGAACTTCCAGGGTCTGTTTCTAGTAGAAACAGAGTTCACAGCTGTATGCCAGAGGGGGAGGCTTTGGAAGCTGCAAAATGATCAGATCAAATGGTAAAGTTCTAACAATTTACTGCTAATTGATTAACTTTATGCATAAGGAGGTGCAGTTGCATGCTATTCCAGCCAACTGTCTTTTATTTTTTTCGTAAGTTTATCTGACTTTTAAACCAGATTCATTCGCTGCCTGTTCAAAGTGGTTTTATTTTGCCCGAGGGCCTGATTGATTTGATCAAGTGCTGGGTCTCCATGATAGCTAGCTGTGTCAATGGGGGGTAAATTAAAATAGCCTATGGCCAGGGTCAGACCATCTCTGAGAGGTGATAGAAGAGTCCCTAAGGCCTGGTGACAAAGTGCTCAAATTCTATTTTCTACTTGAGTTAAAAACAAGTTTAAAATGGTATCATTTAAAGTACATGAGATACAGTAAGTCATTTCCTCTTTCTACAAATGGGTTTATAGAAAATCTCCAGGAGGACTACAGAAGGATATTTTACTCTTCCTATGGAGATTTAATGTTAATAGGAAATACCTATTTGGTATTTGTTGCAGGTTTATTTATGTAGTCCTTTTGCTTTATTCTGAAGTACTTTAGCATATGATGATTTTAAATTTGGAAGGTACGTGGTACATGTATTTGCCCCAATTTACAGGTAACTATATTGAGGCTTGGAGTAAAGTTCAGTGGTTTATTTGAATTCAGAACAGTCATTAGTGGTAGAGTGGAATTAGAACCGAGTTCCACTAATGTCTAGAGTTTTGAATTGACATCTATGATTAATCAAGAAAGGCATGTAGTTGCTAAGGTAATGGGGCAAGGATTCTATTACTCATTACTTCTGGGGCATTCTCAACCATGGTAGGACTTTAATTATACTTCTGTATCATTGGGGGAAGCCATACATATTTTAAAATTAGTAATGACAGTTGAAGGGAAAAAAAGCATGATCTGCTTGTTTTATTAGGGAGGCATGAATGGAAGGAAAAAAATATATCCTTCTGCAAACCACTTCTTTTCTGCTTGTGTTTGGAGTCAGTGTATCTCATCTTTGACATTGGCTGCAAAGTCGATAGTGATGGTGAATTTTAGTTACATGATGCAGTCTCTTCCTTCTATACATCATCAATGGATCAAGTATGATAATTTTTGTTTCCATTCTCACTGTAAATAATCATTGTGGATAATTTACCCATTTTTTCTCAGGAGTGTATGATTTAAAGTATCATTGTGTTTTTTTTTCGTTCTCAAAAGGGACTAATAAAACCCGCCTCTGGAATGAATAAGTACATTATCATAGGTGTTCAGATTGTTCAAATAGGAATGTTAATCCCCTCCTTGAGTAAAGATATATTATCCCCAACACAAACACTGTCAATCGAAGAGTTTGAATGTGTCCTTCAATCAGCTCAAGATCACTTTGTATAGCTAGGGCTCAATCAAATACCGCTTTTAATCAGCTAATTACATAAAGCAGATCAGGTTTTCATGCCAAACAAATGACTGGGGAGGAATAATTCTGTAAGTGTGCAGCCCTGAATGGTTTTTTTCCCCCCAACAAAACAGTCCTTTGAGGAAACCATCCTGACAAGGTTAAAGTTGTATATGCCTCAGATTTTGAAATGGTTGCCCGTTACTGTGGGAGGAATATGGGAACATTTGATTGTGTTTAGGCAAGATAATTGATTTGGCATTTCCTCCTCTCCTCATCCCTGCTGTAGAATCGCCTAATCTCCATGTTTCCTTTCGTGCATTAACCTTTTCTCTCCAAGTCTTCAGGTGTCCTGAGGCTCAGCAGGCCAAGAGCACAAACTGTCTTTTTGGGGACATCATCAGTTTGTCATAGGGACAATTTCCTGGTCTTTAGAAAAGAGTGTGTAGAAAAGAGTGTGCAGTCTATCTACGGTCCTTTAAAGTCAGATAGTTGTATATGGCTTTAGATATTTCTCAAAGCCCTCAACATACATAATTCTGCAAAGTTAGTAGGATAAAAGTTCACCTCATTGAGGCCCAGGGAGGATAGAGATTGCACAGCAGGTGAGTGTTGCAGTGGAGACAGGAGTACAGGTCTGTTTGCTTCCCGATCTTTGCATTTAAATTAGGACATTGAAAAGTAATGCAGTTGCCAAGGTGAAATAATCTATTCATCTTCCTACTTACAGTGCAGTCTCAGTTACAATAGGAAGTCATATCTCAGTTAGGCATCTATTACACCAAGCACATGCAATAAATATTTTTTAAGGCTGCAAGATCTGAGAAAACAACATTGTTCTAATCTCAGGTCTACTGGAAGCTATGCCCTAGCTTTTCTCATTGCCGTTCCAGTGCTTGTTGTCTACTTCTACTATTTACTATTTCTTCTGTCACCAGTAAGGTTTCATATGAGCATTAGTCAAATAGTAGAGCTTGACAGGATTTTCTCACGTAAACAACTTACATATTGCTTGGAACCCGGAAGCATACACTGTTCAGAGTACGTATACTGATAAGAGGCTTGTCATAATTCCTGTTCTTTTCTGTCTGCATTTGCATTTTCCAGGCATGCCTCTGGGTATGGAGGCAGCATGGCTATGCTGAGGTGACGTGGCTGGGTCAGCATTTGTAGGGCAAGGCATCATCTCATCTCGAGTGAGTTTCAGAAGTCTCTTTCCCCTAGCTAGCAAGAAGTTCTGTTTGGATGTTAATGGCCCAAATGGGACTTGGTCCTAAGGGTTGGGGGAAAAGGCAACACCTTTTTCAGAGAGACACAAAATAAGGAAGACTCTATAAATGGATGAGGTCTCACTCTGAAAAGCAATGATAGTGACCCCCATGGCAGGTCAGGGGTGTCGGCCATAAAGAATTGTTATGGAACACCCCTGGACACGTTTATCAACTCACAGACGGGAAAAGATGGTAAATACATGCCCTAAGTTTCCTGGGGCTGGTTTATGGAAACAAGTAGAAAATTGCTGTGAAACCTCACATTTCATATGAAAAAAGAATGCAGATTTTGCGTTCAACTTCCTAATTTTTGTGTTGTTATTTGCATTATTCAAAAATAAGTAAAATAGAAGATCTAGAAATAAGGACCCTGTTTATACTGGGAATTCCCTCTAGTACACATTTCTGGTTCATTTCTGGACAGTTTTTACACCTCAGTTTAAGTCAGAAATACTGAAAAAAAAAAAAAATCCAGAAGTCTAACATAACTTTTCAAAAGGATCATACAAACAGGCTCTATGGTGTTTTGATTAATAACTAAGGCAAAGAATCAGTGTAGAATAAAATAAGAAAAAATACCCAGTGACCATTTAAATTTTTTCCATGCCTGCTATTAGGTTATAATGGAATTCTTTTCCCTGTCGGTGAAACAAAAACAAAAAGCAAATAAACAAATTTTCTTTCTGATAAGAGGCTAGGTCTGAGTAGTAGGAATAATCCTACAAGCCATGATCTGGTACTGGCTGAACCACACAGGAATGTGGGACCTTAGGCAGATCTGTAACTTCTCCAGCTTGGGTGACTATACAATTTATTGTTACTTTATGGAGCTGCTATTCAAAATTACAGTGGGTCATCAGGCATCAACCCGACTGTCCTGTGCTGATTTGTTACACTGTCTTCAGTTCTCCATGTTTGTTGGTGAAATGAGATAGTTGGATTAAATTAAATATTTTTAAGCACTTTTTTTCTTCAAGAAACCCAAAATGTAAAACGAAAGTTCATTCTGCAGCATGGACAGGGGCAAGGTTCCAGTTCCCCACCCTCCCTTCCACATACACACCCCACCCAAGGATCCTGGGAGATCCCTAGAGGACAGTTTGAAAACTCTGACCTTCCGTGAGTATATTCCACCCATCACTTGCCCTCAGCTGGAATCCCATGCCACATCTTCATGTCCAGAAGATAATAGGCAAATGCAAATCCTAGCAGAAGAAGGATATAATCTCATCTAAAGTGTTCCTTTGGGGCTTCATCTTCTTGTTTGTGACTTTTTTTTTTAATCTCATATTTTGTCTTTCCATTGGAGTAGGAGCTTGGGATAATTTCATTTCTTCTAACCTTTTTTATTGTTTTCTTGTTTGAAAGACATGAACCTGCAGAATATAAACGTAAGGGTGGAAATGTAGATATAGCCTTGAAAAACAAATATCAAATCAGAAATTGTTCTGTGTGTTCAGGAAAGTGATAAGGTTGTTCCCTGACCCTCCGTAATCATCAAGAAGAACGTCCCACTGCCGAGACCCTAGGTCATAGATGATAAAAAATAAAAAATAAATAAGGCTAATAAGGCTATTTTTAGGGTGGTATATGAAGGCACATACGAAAGTAACAGTCCTGATTTGTCTATGAATTTCCCAAATGGAATAATCAGTTAATTCTATCATGTGTTCTCTGTCCCCATGTTTCTCTGCTGTATTCTTTTCCCTTTCCTGTCTCTTCTTTGCAGATCTTCCGTCCATCTTCCCGCACGTGATTTGGCAGTGTTATTCCTAAGATTGCCCTAATCACTCTGTATAGTCCTCTAGATTAAAGCCTCCTCTCCTGTAGGTCTGCAACATCCAGCAGCAGGAATTCAAGCCCCTCACAGAGGAGGTGGAATGAAGTCAACACGCCCCTCCATGTACTGGCAGACATGTGCCAAAAGTGCAACACTCCATCCACACTGGACATTACTGGAACAGGAGAGAGGAGAAACCTATCTTTTATTGATCCTCCCAATTTTGTGTTTTATTAACTGTGGCGGCAGGCTCTTGAATTTCTATGTCTCAGCCCTTCTCAGTGATCGTCTGGAGGTTCCTCGTCATGGATGCCATCAGATTTGTAGGCTCAGTAGTCTTAAACCTGACCTGAGGCAAGTAGACATGCTTTTTGTTATTTCTTTTCAAAGCACTATGGGTTTTTTCTGCTTTGAGTTATAAGACCGCCCTTGGGCTAATGATATTCCTGTCTAGGTTTGCTCATCTTCAAAGTTCAGAAGCTTCTTGGTTGATGGCACCTCCATTTCTGGTTCATTTAGTTATCTGGACTATTTCAGGTGCAATTATCTGCGAATGAATGGTTAGAGGATGATATCTATCTGTAACTGTTTGATATGTGGTAGGAGGCATACAGGTTGCTGCAGGTAACAGACATTAGCTGCAGTGGAAAACTACGTGACTGTGGTTTCTCAGAGAGTCGTGGAGGCCTTCTGGTCACTGGCGTCTGTCCAGTAGAATTCAACAGCCATCATTTATTCAGAGCCTGTTCTGTGCGATGCATTTTGTACATACTTTCCCATTTAATATATTGATAAGGTAGTATATTAGTATCCTATTGCTGCTGTAACAAATTACCAGCAATGTAGTAGCTTAAAACAACATAATCAATTTGTTACAGTTATAAATTTAAAAGGTCACAATTTTTTTTTTTTTTTTTTTTTAACAGTTCTGGAGGTCAGACTTCCTCAAATCAAGGTGCCAGAAGGGTTCTGTTCCTTTAGGAGGCTCTAGGGGAAAATCTGTTTTCTTGCCTTTTCCAGCTTCTAAAGCTTGTGCACATTTCTTGGCTCACGGCCCCCTCCGTTTTCAAAGCCAACAGCATGTCATCTTCAAATCTCTCTCTCTACCTCCGCTTTTGTCCTCACATCTCCTCTGACTCCTGGCTCTCTGGCTTCCCTCCCCATTACAAGGACCCTTGTGATTACATCAGATCTACCTGGGTAATCCATGATCATCTCCCCATCTCAAGACCCTTTATATAATCACATCTACAAAGTTCCTATTGACATGTAGGGTAATATAGCCACAGGTTCTGTAACTGGAAGTGGAGTTCGGCTGTTTGCCGCTTTAAAGCCAGTAAGGAGGCAAGGTTGGTGGAAAGGAAAGTTGCTTTACTTTGGATGCTGGCCACCGGCAAGGCCAGGAGAGAGGGCGGACTCTTGTCCAAAGGCCGACTCCTCCCCCCACCCCAACCAGTGGGGAAGAGCTTTTATTGCTGAAGGGAGGGGCCTACATGCAGAAACAGTACAGTCAGCTCTGACAGTCATCTTGCAATTGGTCATGCGGTGGTCTGACCAGCGTCACCTTGATTGTTTTAAGTACAGTTAATCTTCAGTTCCAGAGTCGGTTCCTATTTCCTTGAGGCCCATTCTCGGAATTGTGGCAGCTTATGTCATGGCTACAGTCTGGCCATCATGTAGTTAACTTCTTCCACCTGCTGGGGGTTTCAGTATCTACAAGACAGCCCACAGGATATGGCTCAGAATATTATCTACAGCCCTTGAGGAGGAACTAAAGGTCCTTGACTGTGCTTAATGACTAAACTATTACTATTTTGTCCTGTTTGACTGTTTTCCTTTGTTTCTGCATTTTCTCACTTCTCTGATTAAGCTTATTCTTTGGCTGAAGTTTTTCCACAGACAAAAGGCAGGTTGAGGACATGGGGGGCAAGGACCATAGGGTCCTGTTACGTTTCAGTTCCAGGGGTTAGGATGTGCCCATCTTTAGGGCACCATTGTAATGCCTACCGTAGGTAGTCATAGCTCCCACCATCAGAATGATAGCAATAGCTAACATGTATTAAGTTCCTACTGTGTTCCAGTCAGGTCGTCTTTAACCTTCATGACCACCGTAAGGGGTAGGTAGTGTTAATCCTTATTTTACAGCTGAAGGCACTGAGGCTTGGAGAAGTTAAGTAACTTGTCTGAAGTCACACAGCTAGTTGGCCACAGACAAAGGATAACAATCCATGCTGTTCATTCTCACATGTCTAACCATTATGCAGTTCCGCAGTTGTCTCATTTGTACAGACAGGCTTAGGTGAAAAGAGGGTGCTTTTTCCAGGTCACGTAGGTAGTCAGTAACAGGGTCAGTATTCATACTGAATCTCTGACTCCAGAGCCCCAGTCTGAAAGGCTCTTCCATACGTGCTGATGATACTGGACCCCTGTTCTAGCTGAGATTTTGGCTTTCAGCTGTAGTTACTGTGTCCTTTGGTCTGTTGGTTTGTTTTGTTTCCCTTTTCCGGATGGTTCTTATTTATTGGTGAAGTCAGGTGGGGAAGGTTGTCATTTAGGTTGGGGTGTCACAGCGTTGAGAGTTAACGAGTGAAAGCCTTTGGCCTGGGGCAGCTGAGCTCGCCTGGATGGTGACTGCCATTCTGCTTAAGTGAGGTTTGTTCCTGGAGTGGCTTATTGCAGGTGGAGGTGCCCACTGCTGCCTCATTTGGAGCAGGGACCCTGACTCATGCTGAATTTTAAACACGGTCCCTGCCATGGAAGGCTAATGTTTTACGGAACCAGCCACAATTTAGTTACCATAACAACTTGGTAATACTCATTCCATCTTGGCTTACTGCCTCCGAATGTGAGGTACAGCAGTCATTCTGGCCAACTGAAATGGACTCTCACGTTCTTCTTGTCAGGCATATTGATAGATGGCTCCGTTTCATGACATACATTTCAAAGTCATTGCTTTTTGTATGCCACTGACCTTCCCTTAAGCTGCGGGTTGTATAAAGAGAAGCTGTTGGAGTAACACTGTGATTGTGCTGCTTTTCTGTTCCTGAGTTATTTTATCATAAAATTGTATGACTGTGTGTGTGTGGAGGTGAGGGGTGATGAGGAGAGAAATAAGTAGATGGTTGAGTATAATTTTTGGAGCAGAGTATCACAGTATCATAGTAGTATATTTATGTCATCTGCTTCCCCCCCCAAAAAAAAAAGCTTGAAATAATGTTAAATTCAATCTCATTCTTAATGCAGTAATTTTGACATGCTCTGGAAAGGGTGTGGGCAATACAGTGAAAGAGAGGGTTCTTTTTTTTTCCATTCAAGCATTATTTTGGGGCTGGCCAAAAAGTTCGTTCGGGTTTTTCCGTTACGAACTTTTTGGCCAGCCCCAATATATGCACTAACGTCCAGTGTTTCCTTGATGATAATTAACCTGTAGTAGAATTTAAATTTTGCATATGGGGAAATAGATGGGCTGGTGGGAATTTGACAAAAAGCAGACATCAAGATTTTATTTTGTATTCTAGTAGGTGAGTGTTCTTCCCTTTTAGGAAGGGTTAATAGGTATTCCTTGAGGGGGCAGGGGGAAGGGAAGGAAAAGGCAGGGTAGTGATGCATTCTTTATTCCTCTCTGGAAGATACAGGATGTATATTCACATTCCAGGGCTCTGAAAAGTCCAGTGGCAGAGAAACCTATTTAATTAAGTGTTTCACTCAGACATGAGGGCCATGGGAGCTCCTTTTCCAGCAGGGCATCTGTGAATATCTCATAGAGCACTGTTTGGGAAATGGTGCTTTTAAAGCAATAATAATGAAGAGGAGACCAAAGTCAGGATTTCGCCTTCTGTTCCTAACTGTCTGTGTAGTGATTCAGATATAGGACAGGTTCAATACTTTGATTCTTCATTGTGAGCTGATGCATTTTCTCTGCTTCCCACCCCAAATGTTAAAATGGCGTTTCTTGTGATTTGTGCCATCCAGGGTTCCATCTATGCATTTATTTTGGGCAATTTGTACAACATTCTGTTTAGCTGCTTCTTAAGTATGTGAGCTTATTGCTAGGGAAGAGTATATAGTCTCCTGTGGAGAGTTCCAAGGAAAAGTAGTGATCGTCATTTTTATGGGATGGCTAGAGTTCAGTCTTCTAGGAAACAGGTAATGCATACATAAAAATCTGTATTTTTATCCTAATTATTTTGTGAAAAAATGTGGAAGTCTAGTGCTTAGTAAATTCTAAGCTCTTTGTATACGTTGGAGAGAATCTTAGAATAAGTTAGTTATACCTCTTTCTCTAATGATGAAAAAACTCATGTCTAAAAAAATGAATTACCCAGTGTTACCAAGTGAGAAAGAATTTGGATCTCTCAACTCCCTAAGAATGCATTTCCATGTTTCCTTATTGGTAATCTTAAGAAATTGAGGTAAGCAGACTACTTAGGGAAGGGATATTAAACCCCTCTCGACCACAACCCTTCTTTAAGAGGCAAGGTGGAAAGGTCTGTGTCCTCACCATTGTTGGCTCTCTAAGGCAGTGACTGTTTAAGATATTGAGGGATAAATTTTTTAAGATGATTCCCTGCTTGTATGCCTATTTAAGATATTATCCAGTGCTATGTTATTTTCTTCCAATGACAAAGAGTTGGAAGAAAGCGTATTTGGGTAACTTTGGTATGCAGGAACCATATTGTTGCCTACTGTTGACTTCCCAGATGTTCTCAGATCTGTTCCTGGCCCAGCTGGCTTGCTGGATATTTGACCACAATCCGTGGGGTGCTAGTGGTCAGTGTATTGTATGTGAATTAGCAGAGTCAGTAGATTTTAAAATTCAGAACAGCCTTTGTATACTGTGTTGTCTACCCATGGTTAACATTATCCAAATAACAATGCCATGCCATGATTTTGAGGCAATTGTTAATCTCTATCTGATGAAGCTTTCCCATATCCCATTTGTTAGAATTTAATGTGCCTCTCTCTTCCTTTCTTTCTTTAATTTTTTTTCCCTACAACAGCATTGTCTGAAATTTTGAGGTAATTGGTATCTTCATTTACATACTGGTTAGAAAAATGGATTTATCCAGCACTGTCTATATTGTTAGCCAAAAGAATTGTACACTAGGGTAACTTGATAATGGAGCATCTAAATGTATAATTAAAATTTTCAAGTAATTTTTTTTGGTGATAGAAATTAAAGCTTAGTGGCAATAAGCATATAATAAACCGCAGTGTTAACCCAAGATATTTTGAAATATTGGGGTATTATACACAGCTCAGGGGAAAGAAATAGACACTCATGTGTATGACTGCTGAAATGCTGACTTTGTTTATTTTCAATAAACATAATAACTAGTTTCATATGAGTACATAGTTTCTTGGAAGAAATTAGGAAGAGCTGGAGTAAAGTGGAACGTATATACATATATATATATTTACCCACTAAAAATAAACTTCCTGGTACACAGTCACTCAATTTTTATTTTTAGGAGGGAAATCAGATAAAGACAATGTGTTAAAAATCCTTCTTGGCTTCAGAAATGTTAGTACTTTGCATATTTTCTTAGGTGCAGTTAGCATACTTACTCATTTCCTGGCGTGATGTGGCGAAAGTATGTCTTTTGGATGATTAAAATGAGAAGGAAAAGGAAGATAAGGATTGGGCTTTTGGAAAACTGTCTCCCAAGGCAGGGCAGACAAAGAAAGACATCATCTGTGTTGCTTCAATGAAGCTATAAAAATAAGACATGCTGCGGGCATGAATAGGATCAGAACCCAGTGAAGGTCAGTTAGATGTAATAAAGACCAGAAATTTGTTGACACTGTCATTTCACATGTTATATTTTTATTTTACTTAATTTTGTGTCCTGATTAGTAGCCGGGCTGAAGACTTTTCTCTTTATATCATTAAGTCTTTGGTTGGTTAGTGAGTGTGATTTAGCTTCTCCAGTCTGAGCAACATTGCCTGTCACTGGAAATTGAGTTATGTAAGGACCATACCCTGGATTGTGGTGAAATTCACTGAGTTTAAAGCATGCCCTTTGGGTGGGCATCCAGGTGCTCCTGTTAGACACCCCACACTCCCAGCAGCCTTCCAGAGAATGGGCCTTGCACTGTGGGAGCATGAAGTGGAAATGTGTCCTTTCTGGTTGCCATTCTTGGTGGGTGGCAGTTGCTGCAGGAGGAGGGTTTGTGTCATAGAAGTCTTCAGAGGAGGAGATGAGGCTTGAGTTGAGTCTTGTAGGATTTGTAAGAGTTTGCAGGAGGCATGGAGGGGTGAACCAGCATGGCACGTGTAGGGTACTGAAGATACACTGGGAGCGTGGCATGGCTGCAGCCTAGTGTGCGTGGTTGGAAGGGGGCAGTAGTCGAGTATCCAAAGGCAGACGGGGACTGTATCACATAGAGCCTCTCATGCTGTGCCGTGCTAAGGGTTTAGAACCTGTGGCACTGGAGAGAATGATGAACTTGCGTCTTATAAGGATAAGTGCTCCAGTGGTGTGGGGAATGAGTCAGGAGAGGGCTGAGACTTGAGAGTAGGAATTTAGTAAGAAAATACATTCAGCAGTTTAAGTTAAAGGTGATGAGGGCCTAAGTTAACGTAGTGGCAGAGGGGATGGAGGGGACAAATGGCTAACCAGAAACGTAGGTGCTGTGATCCTCAAGACTTGGTAACTAGCATATTAGAAATGGGGAGCAAAAGATTGTTGTGAGAATTAAATGAGATACTATATTTTTACATGTTCAACACTCGTACGGTACCTGGCATATAGTTAAGCACACAGGAAATGAGAACTTATAGTTCTTTTGTTACCCACGTTGGCAATAAGAAACATGTTGGCGATTCCTGTTTGCCAGTAACTCAGGACTTCACCTCTGTATAACCCCATCTCCAAATACATACGCTAGCAGATTTCATACCCTTAGATTTTGCTTGTTAGAGAGACTGGGGCCATCTTGTGTTCACTTTATGTGATGGCCTGAGAGTAATACTGAAGTATTTTCTAGTTGTTAACAGTGTCTTAATTTTTACATGCCCTCATCCAATAACCTGATAGATTTTTTTTTTTTTTTTTTACCTGATAGATGTTTTAAATACAATTCAGTTGTGGACCGCATTTGTTTACCTTTATGTTGTCATTCAGGGAGAAAGCCCCAACCTACCACTCACATTTGATGATTTGTCTAGGGTTTTGTTCTACAAATATTTCCTTTTCCTCCGTGTCTTTGGAGGTACCTGCAGATTCCATTCCTTAGGAGAGTGCTCTTCCTAGCTTGTAGATAGCTGCCTTCTCTCAGTGTCCTCACTTGGCAGAGAGAGATCTGTCTTCTCCTTATAAAGCTACTAATCCCATCATGAAGGCCTCACCCTCATGACCTCATTGAACCCTAGTTACCTCCTGAAGGCCCCATTTCAATACCATGACATTGGGGGTTTGGGCTTCAACATAGGTTTTCGGGGGACTCAATTCAGCCCTAGCAACTGGGGTTGAGAAGTGTGAATTAAGGTATTTGTTGCCTTTATGCCCTGCTTTTACATTCTACTATTTCCAGACCAGTCTTGATGGTTGTCTTAAGCTGGTTGTGCTGGTTGTTTCAGGTATCTTGAAGAGTCATTCATTAATTGATTCATCAGATAGGCACAGAGCTAGAATTTAGAAGCCAATAACATAGTTTGGTGCTTAAAAGCTTGTAGAGCACAGCTGTACTTTCTTAACTGGGAGGAAAAACAAACACGTGCAGAATGTAACAATGGGAATAATTGTCTCTTAGGGGATGGGAATCTGGAAGGTACAAAATCCGGGTCTGGGCAAGAAGGCTATTCTTCAAGATCCCTTTCAAGGCCAATATAGTACTTTTTGTGCTGCTGAAATTGACATTGCATCATGATGTAGTTCTGTCCTCTGATTAAGTTGAGTGCGTAATCTTCACTATAAGCATGGATAATTTCCCTTCAGGTATGGTCCTGTATTTAAAGGAAGCTGTTAATTTAATTACTTTTAGTTAGTATCATTTTTTCTTTAATGCTAAACCACACATTTTTCCGCATTAAAAAAAATCTCTGAAATCAGGATATATCTTAAAATCAGTGATGCATTATGGTTAATTGACAGTCTTTTTCTTTTCTTCCCTATTATAGTATATTATTTCTTTTAGATTATTTTCTTCTTATAATAATTTTACAATTGGTGGCACAGAATATTTAATGAAATACTGCAGTAAAAGGTATGATAATATGTACCTGAGTGAGCTCTTCCCTTAGTATCTCATTTAGTGCTCATAATGAGCCTATCATCATGTTCAAATTACAGAACGTTTGGTGATATTAAGTTACTTGTTCAAGGTCATTTTTTCTTTATTTAATTTCTCCATGAAATAAACACACATATTTTTCTTAGAAGGCCAGGCCACACATCTTTTAGTAACTCTCTAAGACTGCATTTTTTAGAGGAAGATACTGACTTTTGCTCTGAATTTCGTATGAATTTAAATCACATAGTTGTTGGAGGAAAATTCTATCTTATTGTATTTGCTAATGTCCCACATGAAACGTATAGTAGTTTTGTCCTTCACTGTATTAGAAGATGAAGAGTTCTTTCGGGACAGCTGAAAGGACACATCTGGATTCCTGGCTTCCTCTAATTCCAGTCTTCGCAGCTCTATAGCTGAGACTCCTTAGCGCTTGCTTGCAGGCTTATTCTCATCTCAGTCTCTGAGGGGAATCTCTTAGAGGGAATTTCAGAAACCCAGGCAGTTATCTTGATTGGCTAAGCATAAAATTAGCCATGATTCTTGTCCTGCTGTTTACAAAGTCTGGGTTCCATTCCCTGGGTTCTCTTGTGAACAGACTTTGAACCTAGTGTCAGTAGCTATGTCTGCATTATCTCATCATGTCAGAACCTCTGCCCAGGTCTTCCAGGACCCAGGCTGTGTCTGCCTTCATCCTCCCTGACTAGGGCCTGTATCTTGTGTATCTAGACCTGTTCTCTGATGCCAGACACTTGGACCCATGTTCTGCCTTTCTTTGGGGAAAACCCTTATGAGCTCTGCTATCATTACCTGGTCCTGCCTGTTGCACATGGGGGCTGGGTCCTGTCTGTGGTCTCGGTTCTCTTTATTCTCTCTCTGCCCTGGGCTCTGATTCAAACATCAGAGACCGTGCCTTGAACACTACGCAGCTTAGCCTTAGCCTAGCATTCATGCTCTCTAGAATCTGCCTCTAACTCTTCCAACAGTTTTGCACCGTCCACTACTATCAAACTTCCTATCTTATGGTATTCTTTTTCATTACTGTATTATGATTTCTGTATTTGTGTATGTATCTAATCTTGGCTAGCATACTTTATGTTCCTTGAACATGGGACCATGTCTTTTATCTTTATATACTCCCATAGTAACTTGCACATAGTAAGCATAATGAATGAAGGGTAGTAGAGCTAATAACTATTAGGCACCCAATGTGTACCTGATGATTAAAGGCTCATAATAAACAGAAAAGCATTCACAGGAAGTTGTCCCTGATCACGTAGTCTGTGCCTGATGGGTCCATGTGTATGGACTTTGGAATAATGCTCTTTGGCTTTTGGTTATTTGGTTATATATCTTTCTAATCCATTTTGTGTATAATCTATTAATTTATTAACATAGAATTTTGCTGTTTTTTTCAACTTCTGGGTTCATATTTTACACATGATTTATGTATGAAGTATATATATATATATATATATATATATATACACACACACACACATATACATTGTGTAGCCTTTCTATATAAATGAAGGTTTATAATGGTTTGAGTTTTTTTTTATAGTTCAAGTACTTTATTTATTTATTTATTTCTTACTCAGCCTTCAACAGGTTATATGAGGCCCACTGACATTTGGGACGGCAATCTGCTTTACTCAGTCTACTGATTCAAATGTTAATCTTATCCAGCAACATTGTCACAGACACAAATACTTTCGGACTGTTTAAATGTGTCCCTAGAATATAAGCTCATCAGGACAGTGGCTTTCTTTAGTTTGTTCTAGGAACTGGGCATACAGAAATAATGTCTAGCACATAATAGGTGCTCAATAAATATTGAAAAGTGAATAATTATAACACTCTCAGCTTTCCTGGGGAGAGGAAAAAAATAAGTATTTAAAAATTCTTCAGATTGGGTATATTGTTTGCAGTTTGATTCAGCTTTAATTTCCAAGTTGCATGAGCTTATAGACTCTTGGGTTTGGAATGGAACTTAAAGCTATGTATAGTCCAGCTTCTCTACCACAGAACAGCTATCAAGTTAAGTATCATACATGTCAGTAAGTAGAATATTCAGAAATTGTCACAGGAAGCATATAACTGAAACACCAGTGAGAAAATACTGATTCCTCGAGCACTTCCTCACTCAGCCCACCACTTAAAGGATTGTTTATATGGAAACTGCAGAAAATTACATTATATTAGAGTGATTTGTGATGTCAGCTGAAGGGGCCCAAAAGTGGCTTGTTGTTGATTGGAGAGATCAGAACCAATTCTTCTGTTGTGTTTATTCAGCCTGTTTCTGTTCCATCTTCTCTGCCAGTGGAAAATGGCGTTGGGATTAGGAGAAGGAAACAAGTGAAATATTTGAGCTGTGTTTGGTGCCATATTGAAGGTTTAGAGCATTTTATTGGTTCATTTGCTTAACCCTATTTTTTTTTTTTTTTTTTTTTGCTTTACCCTACTTTGATTGAAACCTTATTTTTAGAAAAAAGGAAATATACATTAATAATTTAAATTTTTGTAGTTGGCCAGTTGGCATTGGCAGCAAGTAACTGGGTAGCTAATTAGTCCTTAGAGTGTTTCAGAGTTGAGTATATCATTTTTCTATTCTTGCTTAATAACATTTCCAGTGATCAAATATCATAGTCCATCTAAAAGGACCTGAAATGTTTTGGAGTCGTTTTTCTTAAGCTTGAATTTTCTCTATAACCTCCTTCTCAGCTTTCTAGATTATCCTTACACAGTAATCTACAAAGCTCTTTCCATCTTTAAATAATGCTGATTTTTCAAAATAGAAAGTTTCCTTATTTTAAGTTGTCATTTGTTTGCCTAAACTCCTGCTCACTGCTGCTAGTTTGATACCTGGTGCCATCAAGAGCACATCTAATCCCCCTCACATAGATGGGTCTTCTCGGGTTGAATCTGCTTCCCCAGGTGAAATAGCCACAGGCCTAGAACTGCTTGTCAATGCTGTGGCTGTTTCCCCTTACTATCCCATTATCTTTAGATGTGTCTCTCTTGTTATATGCTACTTTCAAAAAAAAAATTCTGGACAGTACGAGCACAGAGCGAGTTGTATTCTTGTATATAATCATAGAGGCTTTCTCTTTTTTTAATTTATTTTTTTATTGAAGTATAGTTGATTTACAATGTTGTGCCAGTCTCTGCTGTACAGCAAATGACTCAGTTATACACACATATATATGTTCTTTTTTTTATATCCTTTTCCATTATGGTTTATCATAGGATATTGAATCTAGTTCCCTGTGCTGTACATTAGGACCTTGTTTATCCATTCTAAATGTAATAGTTTGCATCTACCAACCCCAAATTCCCTGTCCATCCCTCTCCCTCCCCTTCTCCCCCTGGGCAACCACAAGTCTGATCTCTATGCCTGTGAGTCTGTTTCTGTTTTGTAGATAGGTTCATTTGTGTCATATTTTAAATTCCACATATAAGTGATATGATATGGTATTTGTCTTTCTGACTTACTTCACTTAGTATGATAATCTCTAGTTGCATCCATGTTGCTGCAAATGGCATTATTTTGTTCTTTTTTATGGCTGAGTAGTATTCCATTGTATACATAAACCACATCTTCTTTTTCCATTCATCTGTCGATGGACATTTAGGGTGTTTCCATGTTTTGGCTATTGTGAACAGTGCTGCTATGAACATAGGGGTGCATGTATCTTTTTGAGTTATAGTTTGTCTGGGTGTATTTCCAGGAGTGGGATTGCTGGATCATATGGTAATTCTATTTTTAGTTTTCTGAGTAATCGCCATACTGTTTTCCATAGTGGCTGTACCAACTTACACTCCCACCAACAGTGTAGGAGGATTCCCTTTTCTCCACACCCTGTCCAGCATTTGTTATTTGTAGACTTATTAATGATGGCCATTCTGACTGGTGTGAGGTGGTACCTCATTCTAGTTTTGACTTCATAGAGGTTTTCTCTGGAAATAAGTGAAGTTTTGTGCATTGTGAAGTAAAAGTTTTATCTTAACAAATGAGGCAAACATCACTTTTCTTCACTTTATGGTGTGTTTGAAAATGGTCACTAGGCCTCTGTATCTACTATTATGATCTTTACAGCAAACTCAGTGATCATGGCTTCTCTGTCAGATATGAACAAACACAAACAGAAGGGACATGAACCTGTAATTGCATAGCTGAGACTTAACGCTAGAAAGATTGTTTAATATGTATTTAGCATACATAAATGAGATTAAAAATGAGAAGCTGTATCATGTGCATTTGCTCCAGCCTAATTCTTGTTCGTTAAAATGAAAGACGGTTCATTCTCTTTTGGAGCATTGCCATTATAAAAATAAATGTCAATATGTTTCGTACTTGCAAAATTTTAGCACTTGTCTACAAAATGCCAAAGGATGACTACACCAATCCTTCTGGGTGTGGGCTGTGTTTTCACAGTAGAATGACATCAGTTACAAAAATGTAAGCTTGTGCTCTTAGAGGAGTTTCCCAGTTGCAGTGGTTATTTAATTACACCAAATGCTTTCTTGACTGGTGAACTCTAAGAAGAAAGGTAGGAACAGTCTAGGTGAGAACATATTTGCAGGTCTTCTCTCTGCCACTTGCTCCCATCCAGTTCCTACTCTTTAAATTTTCCCTCTGGCTTGTCTTTTTCTCTCTTCAATCATCTTCCCCCTTGACTTGCAGTGAACAGTGTGGGCATTACTTTGTCCCAGTGGTGGCATAGGGATTTAGTAAGATTGCTGACCTCTGGGCCAGAATGACTCTTGGCTGGCTGACAGTTGTTAACTCCTAGTGGGCAATGTAGGTAAGGGAAGTAAAGTGATAGAATTTGCAAGAGTTGCTGAAGCAGGTGTTGAAGACTGGGGACCTCTGTCAACACTTTTTTTTCTTCCTTTTCTAGCATTGGGTCTGGATGGGTGATGATCTAATTGGTTCAGAATTCGATGACAGGAAGGGATTGGTAGTTTTGCATTCCATTTTGCTTGTAATCACATGTGCTCACTATGCTCGAGGTCTTATAGAGAGGTAGAGGGGAAAGAAAACAGGATAAAGAGGTGCTGTAAAAACCAATTGTGAGGGACTTCCCTGGTGGTCCAGTGGTCAAGACTCTGCGCTCCCAATGCAGGAGGCCCAGGTTCAATCCCTGGTCAGGGAACTAGATCCCACGTGCCGCAACTAAGATACAGTGCAGCCAAATAAATAAATAAATATTTAAAAACAAACAAGCAAACAAAAAACCAATTGTGTGTTCCTTGTCCTGTTCCTTAGAGAGCAGGGTCTGGTTGTGGGTGTGGAGGTGGAGCTGCTGTATTACTGATGAGGACTAGGACCTGGAAAATGGTTTTGGACGAGGAGTTTCTGGAAGAGTTGGGGCGATTGCTATAGTTTCCAGGACATTAGCAGAGTGGAGACCTATAAGAAAATACTAGTTCAGTGTTTACACAGTTGAGGTCAAGCCGGCCTTGCAAATTATGCATTTGCCTAATTTATTGCTGTTCACAGGAGAACTGCTATGATTTTTATATTTACATAAGAATTCCTCTCTAACTTTGGGACTTCTTAATACCAAATACATGGATACAGTTTTCTAGGGTAATGAAATATTTCATTCTGGATGCTGTTATCTTGTGACTTCTTAATGCCTTATTATATGAATTCTCCCTCTTGTGTATCTGATTTGCAGTAAAAAGATACTAATCCCCAACTGGTCTCATAAGGGAGGTACCTATGAATTTCTAGTTGGGGGAACAGACAGGTCAGATTCAATTAAATAGCTTGCTCTGCTCACTGACATGTAACCATTTGCTATAAAGAGCTGGGGGGCAGAGTGGGTGGGTGGAGAGTTTTCTGTAATCTACTGAGTTTTCTTTACCCAGTACAAAATCAAGTAGCTAATCCAAGGCAATCAATTTCTGCCCATCCCCCAAAAAAACCCTTAAACTAGGATATATGATTTGAAATTTGAAGGTATTTCTTGCAGTTATTCTGTGAATGCAGTTATTTGAAAAGGGGAGGTCTTTTGACTTATTTGATCTTCCTCTCTACCCTATCTACCAATAAAACAAAATAAGACTTAGTATTAAGTAATTCTTTGGTTAGGTCAGACATGATTTATGGGGAGCCCATTAATGTACTGCACAGACAGGAATTGTACAGATTTGATGAATCAACAAAGCAGAAGATGGAAAACACATTCTCACCTCTGGGTTTTGTGAGTCAGGAAGAATACATACTTGGCCACGGTTAGGCTTTTCTATCAGTCCTGCAAAAGAGAAAGTAAACTGGTCTCCATTTGTGCTGATCTATTATGCTGTGAAAATGCTGTGTGTGTTTTCATCCTTATAAAAGATTTCTGCAAACAGAGCTTTAAGAACTGAACATAAATGATTGTGGAGATTGTTTTATTTATCCTAAAAGCAACGTCCTTTCTGTCAAAGCAAGGGATTTAGATGGCAGAATCCATAACTTGGTTACCGTGTGGGACTTCCTAATACACAAATTAGTGTATGGTGCTTATGAGCTTGATAAGCTTAAAAGGCCATATTCTCTCAATATTTTATTGCCATGCAGTCAAATGAAATAATAGAAACAATGTAAGGGAATGAAATGATATATATCATAATCTTCCTAGGATGTTAATTCACACGTGTAGTGGCAACAGCTGACATCTCTGTACTACCTCATTGCGTGACAAACTCCTGTGACGAATCACTGGTATTGTGTATGGTGTGTTTTCCTAAAGCAAAAATCAGATAAAACCTGGTAGTTTTTATAAGAACTCATCATCCTTTGGCATGTATAACTAGGAAGCATTGGCAAATGGACACCCGGCTGGGAGATTTATTCCCTGAAATGCTCTTTTCAGGGCTCCGTGTGAAAGCGTTAGCTGTGTCAATTAGTTGAGATGAAATGACATAATTTATTGACCGGTGGTGATAACTTTCTAAATACATTGAACATTTGCGCCACATAACTGAATGCCTCACTAATTGCTTAGACGCATGCCTGCTTTTATAATCAATGTGCAACTTGGGCTAGGCTCAGCAGAATTTATTGCCTCATCTTCTATTTCAGACTGCTTAACTATTCACTGGGTGGTATCCCTGAAAATGACAGTCCCTAAGGAGATGAATTCATGTGTCAGGGGGCAGAGGTCACCCCTTTTCATGGCTTTGGAATCACTCTTTCATAGTCTAAGAGCAAGGCAAAGCTGGCAATTTGCATTTAAAGCACTGCTCTCCAAGGTTACCGTCTGCTGAGTATATCTTTCAGATAGTGGACATTTATCATAGTGTAGCTCTCAAATCTGAAATAGCTGCTGAAGGTATAGCCAAGGAGCCATCACAGTCCTGGGGAACAAGGTAATAAATCAGAAGCTGCCACATGATCGCTATGGTAACCACCAGGTCCTGTCACACTGCAAGCGTTATTGAAGGGTAGGTACAATGTTCAGCTCATCAAGTGTTTATGATCATAAACCTGTTGACATTATAGATTTGATATGATCATATTATTGTCTTTGTGGATTGAAAGGGACTGTTCTCAGACTCCGTATTGGGAGAAAACGGTATCATAATGGAGACTTTAACTTGTTGTCAATATCAATTGGCATAATACAGTAGCATGCAGCTTTTCTTTTTAAAGGTAAAACCTAATTTTTCAACACTGTGAGACTAAACATTTTTTTCTAATGAGACATTTCATGCAGAGCTGTACATGTAGGCATGTAATTTTATACATACTGATTAAAATCACTTGTTCTAATAGTTTAGCTATTGAAACACTTAGTATTCAATACTTATGTTTGACACAATTTCTTTATGATTATAGGAATAAATAAAGGATCTTGAGATAATGCTTTCTTTCAACATTGTTTTTAAATACATGCACATAATTATATTTTGAAATTTTATAATATGACATTTAGATTTAGATATAGGTAGCACCTGGGTAAAAATGTTGATGAATTTGTTGTGAAGCAATTAGAATATAAGGCCAACATTATGAAAGGTAATATTTTTAATTATAAGAACTAACTGTGCGTTCTCAGAATTATAACAACAACTTTTTCCCTAAAAGCGAAATTCGTATATCTGGTACATTTTATATGAATGTCGTGAGTGGTAGTATTTCCAATTATATTACTCATAATTGTTTAGCATTTTATTAAAGCACGTATATTTAGAACTAATCAGCAGGGGAGGAAATCCCCACATTTATTATTATAATAAAATTGTTAGTATTTTCATGATTATTGTTGAATTTTAACCTCTTTCTTTCGACTGACCTAATTTAGTCATTAGGGCATTACCAAACGCTAATGGCAGTGACTATGGTAATCCCCTTGTAAGAGAGATAAAAACTCATTAAGAGGATAATAGGGCCATCACTTCTACATATTCCTCCCAAGGATTTGAATTTTCTTCCTTTCCTTCTCCCTTCTTTGAAAAGAGTGATCCAACATTAAATTACTAAGCACACGGCCATCGTTACATCTTCAAAACATCCTGTCCCACGACAGGCAGGCAGAATACACTGTAACGTTTGCACTGAGCAAAGTACTTTGCTCCCTCAGTGTTAGAAGGCAGGAAGGAATGAAGGACCGAGGGAGGGAAGGAGGGAAGCCCTCAAGCGTTTCCTGCCTCCTTTCTTATCCACTGCGTGAGGCTGGAATCAGTATATTTCGTGAGTAGCAGAAGAAGAGGCACAGCACATATGTAGCAGGTTTCAAAAAGAAAGGTTTCTCCCTGCCATCCCTTTTTTTTCATTGGGAGGGCAGCCTGCAGCAGGGGCCCGTTGCTGCTGAAATGTAGTGGAACTCAGAGGTAGGGCGGGCACAGCGGAGTCCGAACTGGATGGTGAGTGCTCCTTTTCAGGTGGGAGGCCAAGCAGCCGGCTGATGGGGAACTGCTTTGCACCATTTATGGGCCGGAGTCGAAGTGGCAGGCTGGAGAGGAAAGACTTGGGGCCAACCAGCTAGCTTCTGAGGGCTCTGCCTGAAAGAGTGTTTATAAAGGCAGCAGTTAGACGTTACTTGTTATCTTGACTCAGTTCACTTTGCTTAGTCTCAGTTTCCATATTCTTTTTGCATTAGATTCGTATTCAGGGTCACTTGCACTAGCATTTTTGTAAATTATGAAGAAGTTCACGATAATTATAAAGGAAGGATGCTAATACTGCTCACTCCTTGTGTGCCAGGTACTCTGGCAGGTATTTGCATATAGTATACTTTAATCCTGAGGGCCATCCTGAGAAGTGTTATAATTTCCATTTTACTGAGAAGAGAGCCTAGCCTAAGAAAGATTTAAATGCCTAGAAAGTGACTGAGCTGGATTTTCAACTCAATTCTCTCTGATACCGAAGTCTATGCTCCTTCTTTTTTTTTTTTTTTTTTTTTTTTCCTGTACTGTTTGCATGAGTGTTCAAGAAGGCATAACTTCTCATTTCTTTTTTGCTTTTTACTATTGTGGTTAAAAACACTTAACATGAGATCTACCCTCTTGGCAAAATTTTAAGTCTACAGTACAGTATCGTTAACTGTAGGCACAATGTTGTACAGCAGGTCTCTAGAACTGATTTACCTTATGTAACTGACACTTCATACCTATCGAATAGCAACTCCCCATGTCCCCCTGCCCCAGCCCCTGGCAACCACTGAGTGGAATCATACAATATTTGTCTTCCTACGTGTGGCTTATTTCACTTTGCATAATGTCCTCCAGGTTCATCCATGTTTCTGTATATAGCAGGATTTCCTTCTTCTTTAAGGCTGAATAACAGTCCATTGTGTGTGTGTGTGTGTGTGTGTGTGTGTGTGTGTGTGTGTATCACATTTTCTTTATCCTTTCATCTCTCAATGGGCACTTTGGTTGCTTCTATGTCTTGGTTATTGTGATTGATGTTGCAATTGAGCAAGGGAGG
This sequence comes from Balaenoptera ricei, assembly GCF_028023285.1. Lineage (NCBI taxonomy): Eukaryota > Metazoa > Chordata > Mammalia > Artiodactyla > Balaenopteridae > Balaenoptera > Balaenoptera ricei. The sequence continues at coordinate 65,087,628 of NC_082648.1, forward strand.
GCAGGTCTCTCTTTGAGATCCTTATTTCAGTTCTTTTGGCTATATACCAAGAAGTGGGATTGCTGGATCATATGGTAGTTCTATGTTTAACTTTTTGAGGAAATTCCGTATGGTTTTCCATATGGCTGCACCATTTTACATTTCTACCAATATCATACAATAGCATCCGATATCTCTGCATTCTTGCCAACACTTGTTATCTTTTGTTTTTTGATAATAGCTATCCTAATAGGTAGGAGAAGATATCTCATTATGGTTTTGACTTGCATTTCCATCATGATCCGTGATGCTGAACATTTTTTCATATACCTGTTTGTCATTTGTATGTTGTCTGTAGAGAAATATTTATTCAAGTCCTTTGCCCATTTATTAATCGGATTTTTTTTTTTTTTTTTTTTTTTTTTTTACTATTGAGTTGTAGGAGTTCTTTATATATTTTGGATATTAACCCCTTATCAGATATATGATTTGCAAGTATTTTCTCCCATTCCATTGGTTGGCTTTTTATGCAGAAGCTTTTAAATTTGATGTAGTCCCACTTGTCTATTTTTGCTTTTATTGCTTGTGTTTTTGGTGTCATATCCAAGAAAGCATTGCCTAGACCAGTGTCGTAAAGTTTTTCCCCTATGTTTTCCTGAAGGAATTTTACAGTTTCAGGTGTTATGTTTAAATTGTTAATCAATTTTTGATTTGATTTTTGTGTATGATATAAGGATCTAATTTCATTCTTTTTGTTTTTCTGATACCATTTGTTGCAGAGACTATCCTTTCCCAACACCATGTGTTGCAGAGACTGTCCTTTCCCCATTGTGTGTTTTTGGCACCCTTGTCTAAGAGCAGTTGACATATATGCCTGGATTTATTTCTGGGCTCTCTATTCTGTTCCATTGGTCTATGTGTCTGTTTTTATGCCAGTACCTTCGTGTTTTAATTATTATGGCTTTGTAACATAAACTTGACCCTTGAACAATGCAGGGGTTAGGGGTGCTGACCCTCTGTGCAGTCCAAAATCTTAGTATAATTTATAGTTGGCCCTCTGTATACATATGGTTCACATCCGTGGATTCAACCAACTGTGTATCATGTAATACTGTAGTAATTATTATTGAAAAAAATCCTTGTATAAGTGGACCTGTACAGTTTGAACCCATGTTGTTCAAGAATCACTGTAATTTGAGATGAGGCAGTGTGATGCCTTCAGCTTTGTTCTTCTTTCTCAAGATTGTTTCGGCTATCTGGAGTCCTTTGTAAAAAGGTTCCATATGAATTTTAGGATTTTTTCCGCCCATTTCTGTAAAAACATGCTGTTTGGATTTTGATAGAGATCACGTTGAATCTGTAGACCACTTTGGGTAGTATGGACATTTTAATAATATTAAATCTTCTAATCCATGAACATGGGAGGAGTAAGAGGCATCCAAATTGGAAAGGAAGGAGTAAAATTATCTGTTTAAAGATCATGTGGTCTTATATGTTGAAAACCCTACAGATTCCACAAAAAACTGTTAGAACTAATTAACAAATTCAGTAATGTTGCAAGATACAAAATCAACATACAAAAATCAGCGGCTGTTTTCTTTTTTTAAATTGAGGTGTAATTGACATAACATTGTATTAGTTACTTTTCAGTATACTAACAATGAACTATCCAAAAAGGAAATTAAGAGAACAATCCCATTTAGAATACATCAAAAAGAATAAAATGCTTAGGAATAAATCAAGGAAGTGTAAGACTCATACACTGAAAACTATATAATGTTGATGAAAGAAAGAAGACATGAATAAATGGAAAAACTTCTTTCAGTTTCTTTGGTGTATATTTGGGTCTTTCTACTTGTGCTGTGTAGTTCACATTCAGACACTGTACCTGGTACTAGAAAAAATGTAACCAAGTTCAGGCCTCTGGAATTCCATTTGGTGTCACTATAAAGATCACTAAGGAAAAGTAAGCAACTTCTTGGAATGGTACACTTCCACTGGTACGCTTAGAAGGTGATGGGGAGGAGAGGAACCTGTACCCTTAGCTCTAATGGAGGCAGATTAGGGTAAGAAAATCATGCTTAAGCAATCATATTTGGGGTTTGGTTTTAGATCTTATCCTGTAGTGCTTGACTCTTTAATTTTGGGCGAACAACTTTACCTCTCTGGACCAGTTCCCTCATCTATAGGGGAGAGATGATAACGTCTACTTCACCATGCTGTAGTGAGGATCGAATGAGGTAGTGGGTGCCGAGGACCCGGTGTGGAGTGGATACCGCTCATCTCCGTTCTTATTTGCTGACACTTCCAATTATAAAACAGCTAAAGGATAGGTTAGAGTAAGACAAAAAGTGTTATATCAGGGTCAGTATTCGTTTTCCTGAAATTCCATTGCATATAATACATTCACCGAGTATGTGACATTCATAATAACGGTATTGTATTTATATCTTCTTATTTCTTATTAGAGATTAATTTCTTCGTTTATACATTTGACACTGAGCTAGTATCTTGACCACTGGAGGCAAATATGGAAGAGAAAAATGAGAAACACTGTTCTCCCCAAACCTAAATTTGCAGCTGAGCCCTGAGGGTCTCCCAGTGTCGGCCCTGGAGCCTGTGCAGAAGAGAATCCTGGTGATTAGAATCAGGAAGGCAAATGCTCATGTGCTAATCCCTACCGTTTCTCCAGGGCGTCACACCTCCCTGTCCGCTTCTGTTGATTTGCCTGCCTTTGTTTTCCTGTCATCTCATTCTTCAGAGCAACAGCTTAGGTTTTATGCTTTTTTACCTCCTCTTACATTTTGTTATAAACCTGGCTACACAAGGGTGGGCAGTTGTTTCCTTTCATCTGGGCTGTTCCTGTTATGTTGGCCTTTTAAATGATAAGCTCCTGGTTCTGCAGCTCCCACACCTGGACACATCCAAGCAGAGTGGAAATAAAGGCCTAGTTCACACCTGGTGTGGAGAGAGGCGGGCACCATGCTACTGAGGGCCACTAGGGTCACAGGTCCAACTTCATGTCCGTGCCAGAGTGATTAACGTTCCTTTGAAATGATGGCAATTATTTGATTAACTGAAAGATCCTTCTCATAGTAAAGGATTAGTTTAAAAAAATATTAAAAAGGTTTCAGTTTTGTAATAACTTTAGTTGTCTAATTGCTGTATCGTCTTTGTTTTTGGAGTTTTTTGTGTATTTTTTTTTTAATCAACCTAACTCAGCAGTTTTTGTTTTTGTTTTTAAATTAATTAATTATTAGCTGCATTGGGACTTCATTGCTGCGTGTGGGCTTTTCTCTAGTTGCGGTGAGCGGGGGCTATTCTTCGTTGTGGTGCGCGGGCTTCTCATTGCGGTGGCTTCTCTTGTTGCGGAGCACGGGCTCTAGGCACGTGGGCTCAGTAGTTGTGGCTCGAGGGCTCTAGAGCGCAGGCTCGGTAGTTGTGTGGCATGGGCTTAGTTGCTCCACGGCATGTGGGATCTTCCTGGACCAGGGCCCGAACCCATGTCCCCTGCATGGCAGGCGGATTCTTAACCACTGCACCACCAGGGAAGCCCTTGTGTGTGTTTTTACTTCAAAAGCTTATGGATGTGTGTAGAAAGGAGATTAAAATTCTGAAGCTTTTGTTATCTTAGGTAATGCTTAAAGCAGAATGGCCATGGTAAGGTATGTTTGGATAGGAATTCTGATGACATTGACTTTTCCTCTATCATCCCTTTTCAGTTCTGAACAACAGGCAGTAGCTTGAAATTCTTGTTTCTATTAGATGAAACTCACCCTTTTACTGAAATGTTTTATTTATCTTAACTTTGCCTTTCCAATGGTAAACAAATAAGCATTACTGTTTGCAGAGCCAGACTAAGTTTAAAACAGGTCTTTATATTTAGGCTTCTTGATCCTAGTCATTACTATCACATATATTTTGATGCACTGCTTTCTAAGAAGTTGAAACAGAAATATTTATAATTGATGAACCAGGGAACGCTATGATTGTTTGATGTGTGTGCAGTTGTCTTGTTCCAAAAGTGCTGCATTTTCTTATAAGATTTGGGAGCTGAATAAAAGGCAACAGGAGACTTAGTGAAGATATAAAAGTTATTATTATTATTTTTTTTTTGAAATTTACATATGTTGAAAGTCACTTTTTTGACGAGTAGTTCTGTGAATTATGACAAATTGCATGGGGTAGTGTAACCATCAGCACGTTCAAGGTTCAGACTCCTCTTCTATTTAGAAATTCCTGTTCCTTCTCTTAGAAATTTCCTCAAGCTGCCTCTTTGTAGTCAAACCCACCCCCTGCCCCCCAACCCCTGGCAACCACTGATTTGTTCTCCTTCCTTATAATTTGACTTTTTTCAGAATGTGATATAAATGGAATAATATGTAGACTTTTAAGTTGGGCTTTTTTTGCTCAGTATAATGCATTTGGGATTCATCTAAGCTGTTGTGTGTATCAGTTTTTCCTTTTCATTGAGTAATGTTCCATTGTATGGATTTACCATAGTTTGCTTACCCATATACCAGCTGAGACATCTGGGCTGTTTCCAGTTTTTGGCAGTTATGAATAAGCCTGCTCTAAATGTTCACATACAAATTTTTATGTGAATTTAAGTATTTATTTTTCTTGGATAAACATCTAGGAGTGGGATTGTTGAACTGTATGGTAAGTGTATAATTAACTTTATAAGAAACCGTCAAACTTTTTTTCAAAGTGACTAACATTTTGAACTCTTCCCACCAGCAACGTATGAATGTCTTTGTTGCTCTCCTTCTTTGTTAGCACTTGGTATTTTCTTTTTTCTTTAAGCTTAGCTGTTCTAATAGGTATGTAATAATACCTCACTGTAGTCCTCTTTTGCATTTTTCTAATGACTAATGTTGAGCACCTTTTCATGTGCTTAATCTATATGTCTTCCACAGTGAATTGCTTGTTCAAACCTCTTGCACATTGAAAAACGGTTTGTTTTCTTATTGTTAAGTATTCCTCATATACTCTGGATACAAGTCCTTTGTCAGTTTTGTGACTTGAAAAATTTTTTTTCCCCACTCTGTGGCTTGTCTTTGAATTCTCTTAACAGAGGCTTTTGCTGAGCAAAATGTTTTAAATTTTAAGTCCAGTTTATCTGTATTTCTTTTTTGGGTCATACTTTTAATGCTGTATTTAAGAACTATTTGCTTCACCCAAGGTCAGAAAAAAATTCCGTGTTTTCCCATAAAAGTTTTATAGTTTTAGGAATTATATTTAGATTTATAATCCATTATCAGTTAATTTTTGTATAAGGCGTAGAATATATGGCAAGAGTTTTTTTTGTTTTTTGTGGTTTTTTTGGCATATGTATGTTCAATTATTCTAGTACCAGTTGTTGAAAAAATCCTTCTTCATTGAATCACCTTTGCATGCTTGTCAAAATTGATTGTATTTGTGTGCTTTTACTTCTGGTCTCTCCATTCTTTTCCAGTAATACATGTGTCAGTCCTTTGATAACACCACACTTTCTTGATTACCATAACTTTACAGAAAGCCTTAGAATCAGGTACTGGAAATACTCCAACTTTGTTCTTTCAAACTTGTTTTGGCTATTCTGGTTCCTTTGCCTTTCTGTATGAATTTTAAAATCAGCTTATTTGATCGAAAAAAAATTTTTTTTCTCCTGGCAATTTTATAGGAGTTGTGTTGACTCTATAATGCAGTTTCTATATATCAATTTGGGATAATGGACATCTTAATGATATTGAATCTTTCTATCTATGAGCATGTTGTATCTCTCCCTTTATTTTTTATTTCTCTTACATCAGTGTTTTGTAAATTTTCAGCATACAGATAGTGCCTATTGTTAAAGTTTTAATCATCCAAATATTTTAGAGAGTGCTATTATAAATGGTAGTTTAAAACCTTTTTTATTTCTAATTGCTTATTGTTACTTATAGAAATACTGATTTTTGCATTTCTACTTGTTTCCTATGGTCTTAGTAAAATTTACTTACTAGTTATAGAAGCTGCTTATGAGGATTTCTTGGTTTTTTCTTTTTTTAAATACAGGCAATCATGTTGTCTACAAATAGGAATAGTTTTATTGCTTCTTTTCAGTCTGTATGCCTTTTGTTTTTTCATCTTATTGCACCTGTTAGAACTTTGAAATGTTGAAAAGAAATGGTGAGAGCAGATAGCTTTACATTTTCCCCAATTTTAGGGGAAAGCATCCAGTCTGTTATCAAGTTTGATGTTAGCTGTAGGTTTTGTTTTTGTTTTTTTTTTTTTTTGTAGATGCCCTTTATTAGGTTAAGAGGATTCCCTTTCATGCTGCTAACATAATTTTTTAAAAATTGTGAATGGGTGTTAAATTTTGTCATATGCTTTTTTCTGTATCTACTGATGTAATCAGATTTTTTTTCACTAGTCTGTTAATATGGTGAAGTACATTTATTTATTTATTATAAATTTATTTATTTATTTATTTATTTTTGGCTGTGTTGGGTCTTCATTTCTGTGCAAGGGCTTTCTCTAGTTGTGGCGAGCGGGGGCCACTCTTCATCGCGGTGCGCGGGCCTCTCACTATCGCGGCCTCCCTTGTTGCAGAGCACAGGCTCCAGACGCGCAGGCTCAGTAATTGTGGCTCACGGGCCCAGTTGCTCCGCGGCATGTGGGATCTTCCCAGACCAGGGCTCGAACCCGTGTCCCCTGCATTGGCAGGCGAATTCTCAACCACTGCACCACCAGGGAAGCCCTACATTTATTTTTAGAATGTTAAAGTAGACTTGTATTACTGGAATGAACCCTAATTAATTATAAAGTACTGTATGTATATATATGGTGTGTGTTTGTGTGTATATACATACATGTGATATGCTCATATTTTGAGGATTTTTGAATCTATATTCATGAAGAATATTTGTAGTTTTCTTGTAATGTCTTTATCTGGTTTTAGTCTCAGTGTAATGCTAGACTCATAAAATGAGTTGGGAAGTGTTCTTTCCTCTTCCATTTTCTGAAAGAGGTATTGTGACACTGATATGATTTCTTCCTTGAATATTTGGTAGAATTTCTCAGTGAAACCATCTGGGCCTGGAGTTGTCTTTGTTGGAAGGATTTTAATTGTGAATTGAATTTTTCAAAATAGCTGTAGGCCTATTCACGTTATCTGTTTCAGTTTGATGGTTTGTGTCTTTCAAGGAATTGTCCCTTTCATCTAAGTTGTCAAATAGCTGTTTATAGTGTTCCCTTATTATCCTCTTAATGTTTGTAGGGTCTGTAGTGATACTATCTCTTTCATTCCTGTTATTGGTAATTGTATTTTTCTTTTATTCTTTGTAAATCTTTTTCATTGAATCACCTTTGATAGAGTTTTTTCAGTTTTATTGGTCTTTTCAGAGAATTGGCTTTTGGTTTCATTTATTTTTTCTTTTTCTGCTATTGTTTTTTGTTGTCAATTTCATTAATTTTTGCTCTTGCCTTTATTATTTCACTTTCTTCTGCTTGTTCTAGGTGTAATGTGCTCATTTTCTAGTTTCTTAAGGTGAAAGCTTATATTAATGATTTTGAACTTTCTTTTCTTATATAAGCATTTAATGATATCATTTACCCTCAGTGCACTTCTTTTTACCAGAATCCCACAAATTTTGATGTGTTGTAATTTCATTTTGTTTTTATTTAGTTCCAAGTATATTCTAATTTCCCTGGAGACTTTCTTTTTTGACCTGTGGATTATTTAGAAATGTGTTATTTAAGTTGCAAATATTTGGGCATTTTCCAGTTATCTTTCTGTTACTGATTTTTAGTTTAATTCTGTTGTGGTCAGAAAACATACTTTGTAACATTTAATTTCTTTTAAATTTGTTTGTTTGTTTTGTGGCCCAGGATGAATGTTTCCTCTTCACTTGAAAGAATAGGCATTTGGCTGTTGTTGGTGTAGTGAATTAAAAATGTCAGGTCAAGTTGGTTGGTAGTATTGTTCACTTCTCCTACATTTTTGTCGATTTTTCTGTCTACTTTTTCCATGAGTTTCTGAGAAGTGTTGAAGTCTCCAAGTATAATTATGGATATAGCTATTCCTCTTTTTTGTTCCATCAGCTTTTGCTTTATGTATTTTGGTATTCTGTCATTAGCCGCATAAAAAACAATACGTTTTCTTTTTTTAAATGTCGCCTTGTTGAATTGATGCTTTTGTCATCATGAAATGTTCCTTTTAATCCTTATTTTTTGGTTCTGATACCTTCTTTGCCTCATATTAATATAGCTACTCTAGCTTTCTTGTGATTGGAATTTGCATGATACATTTTAATTTCTTTTGACTTTTAACTCACATATATGCTTGTATTTAATGTGGGTTTTTGTAGACAAAATATAGTTGGGTCTTTGTTACTATTGTTGCTTAGTCTCACACTTTATCTTTTCATTTGTGTGTTTAGACCATTTGCATTTAACATAATTACTGATATAGTTGGATTTAGGTCTACATTGTATTATTTTCTGTTTTTATCTTCTGTTTTTTTCCCTTCTCTGGTACTTCTTCTTGCCTTCTTTTGTATTACTTGAAAATTTAGTATGTTATTAATTGCCTTTTTGCCTATATCTCTTTATTTTATTCTTAGGGTTTTAAAAAAATTAGCATACATAGTTGACTTTTGCAGTCTACTATATACGTCTTTCTCCTTCCTACCCTCGCTGTGCTAGAATTTTTGCTTTCATGTGTCGTACATATTTTTAAAACCTTTGAGAAGAAAAGTAATCTCTTTACCCTGTTATTTATTATTTCTCTTGGTCTTCCTTCATTCCTTGTATTTCCCTTCAACGTGAAGACCTTCCTTAAGCATTTCTTTTATTATTAGTCTGCTGGTGACAAATTCTATTTGCTTTCCTTTGTCTGAGAATGCCTTAATTTTGATTTCATTCCTAAAGTGTATTTTCACTGAATCTATAATCCCAGCCTGATAATTCTTTTCCTTTAGTACTTTAGCAATGTGTTCCATTATCTTCTGTTCGCCATGGTTTCTCATGAGAAATCCACAGTCATTTGGACCCTCCCCTGTATTTAATGGTCTTTTCTCCTCTGGCTGCTTTCAGCCATTTGATTACAATATGTCTGGATATGGTTCTGAGTTTACCTTTTTTGAGGTTCACTTGGCTTAATGAATCTGTAAATTAATGTTTCACCAAATGTAGGATTCTGTCAGCCATTATTTCTTCATATTTTTTTTTTTCTGCACCCTTATCATTCTTCTCTCCTTCCAGGAATCCAGTGACACAAATGTTTACCTTTTTGATATTGTCCCACATGTCCTTGAGATTCTGTTCATTAAAAAAATATCATTGTCTTTTCTTCAGATTGGTTAATTTCTATTGATTTATCTTTAAGTTCACTGACACTTTCCCTTTTCATCTCTATTTTGTTATTGAGACAATCCACTGAACTTTTAAATTTCAAAATTTTAAATTTCAGGGATTTTTTAGTGTGTGTGCTTCAAAAATTTTTAACTGTTTGCACTTACTTCAAAATAAGAAAGAAGAGGAAAAAAACTAGTAAACTTGCCCTTTCTTCTTTATGGTTTCTTTTCTTTTCTTTTTTTTAACAATTTATTTATTTTTGGCTGTGTTGCGTCTCCATTGCTGCACGTGGGCTTTCTCTAGCTGCGATGAGCAGGGAGCTACTCTTCATTGCAGTGCACGTGCTTCTCATTGCAGTGGTTTCTCTTGTTGTGGAGCACGGGCTGTAGGTGTGCAGGCTCAGTTGCTCCGCGGCATGTGGGATCTTCCTGGACCAGGGATCGAACCCGTGTCCCCTGCATTGGCAGGCGGATTCTTAACTGCTATGCCACCGGGGAAGTCCTCTTTATGGTTTCTTGATCTCTATGGAGACCTTTCCCTTTCAATTCATTTCAAAAGCGTGTTCATATTTACCACAGTTACAATTGCTTTTTAAAAAATCTTTATTAATTTTAAGATCGTCTTGGGCTGGTCCCTATTGTTCGTTTTCCTTGTGAATTGGTCAGAATTTCCTGGTGTTTTGGATGTTGAGTGAGTTTGGATTATATCCTGGACTCTTTGAATATTACTTTCTGACACTCTGAGTCTTGTTAAAGTCCCCTTGAGAATGTCGATTTCTTTTGTTTCTTTGTTTCAGCAGGCAGTCGACCCATTTAGGTTTGTACCACTTCAGTAGGTGGTTTTCCCAATGTCAGTCCTGTTTTCCAGCCCTTTGCTGTGCTGCTTTGGGTCCACTTCATGCATTCCTCACACTGGGTTTCATTTCAGACTCGGTTGGTGGTTTGGATCATAGCTTAATTCTCAAAACCTTTGTGGGGTTTCTTTGTGTCTGTGTCACAAAGTGCACAGTCGGGATGGCCTGGGACTTGTGTTGGTTTATATACAGCATTAGCTGATCCCCTTCTCCAGATCTTTCCTAATTGGATTTTCCTCAATACTCTCTGACTCACAGGGGTCTGTTTTCCTATTTCTCTGGTGAAAAAAGCTAGCGTTTCAATTTAGTTCCCTGTGCTATTGCACAGTTCTGCCCATCTGGGCTGCCCTAGGGATAGAGCAACAGGGGTGGAGTGGAGTGGGAGGTTTGGGGGAAGAGAGAGGCAGAAATAGAAATGCTGATACCCTCACATTCTTCAGACCACTTGGGTTCATTTGCCCAGTTCCTTTGAGTCAAGAAATGGGTTTTCTCTCTAGATCCTAATGTTTGAGTCATAGCTGTGGCAGAAGTGCAATGCTGGGACTGCAGCTGGTGTCAGGCCAGACTGGAAGAGGAAAAAAAGGAAGGATTCCCTCCATACCCTCCTGTTTGCAGGGGTCTCTTTCCCAAGTCCTCTGGAGAGAAGGAGAGGGCTTTCTGTTGGAGTTTTTTTTTTTTTTTTTGCCATTTGTACCCACTGTATAGTTCTGGGATTCAGGCCCAGCCTTGGGTCAAAGCAGGGATGTAAAAAAGGGGGGTAAAATCTAGAAACCACCATTGCACTGTCTTTAAGTTTTGACTTCCCTCCCTAAATCACCTGCTCTTGTTTATTTCTTAGAGTTTTCAAGTAGTTGCATTTTGTGTCTTGTCCAGAGTTTTCAGTTATAATCAACCATGGGGAGAGAGAGAGGGTATAGGGGGCTTACACCGTCCTGGGTGGTATCAAGAAACCAAAATAGTGTTTTTTTAAATTAAATATTATTTTATTTGCCAATAACGAAATACACACTATAGAAAACCTGGGAGACACAAAATTATAATTAAGGAAAAAATTACCCATATTCTTATAACTTAAAATTAAGTAGTCCTAGCATTTTTATGTACGTATACCAATTCTCACTTTTTAATATACAGGTAGCTGTGTTTTTAGAGGTGATCATATTATGTACAATTTTGTATCTTGCTTTTTTTTACTTATTACAAAGGAAACTTGTTTGGTATTATTAAAATTATACTTAGAATGATTTTATAATGAGTTCATTGAATAAATCCACTATTGTTTATTCAGTCATTTCCCTATTGTTGGACCTTTTTTTCCCCAAATATTTGCTACTGTAAAATTGCTGTGATTAACATCTCTGGGTATAAACATTTCCCTAAATTTAGATTATTCTTTAGGTTATCTTTCCAGATGCATAATTACTAAGTCAAAGGGTATGAATGTTTTTAAGGGATTTGCTGTGTAATTCTAAATTGTATAATACCATCATCTTACTGACATACTATCCCACTGGCAGTGTGTCAGAGTGCCCAATTCCTGGCAATGGAGGTTGCTCCACACATATTTTAGGAACCCTTATGTTAATCAGGGCTCTATCCATTCCCCTGAACCCCATGGACCTCATCAGGAATCTGCTCACCACTCAGAACATTCACATCCTGAACACTGTCTTGCTGCACCTTAAAGCTTTATTGTATGTTGACCTGATGCTATAACGACTTGTGCAAGAGTTGCATTACTTGAGGCAGTCACTTGAGAATCACAACTATGACCACCTCACTTTCCTGTTTAAAACCTCTTATGAGCCCTCCATTGCCTATGGGAAAATGTCCAAGTTTCTTAACATGGCATGAAAGGCCCTGCACCATCAGCCTTGTCCATCTGTGATGCTCCATTTCTAAGCTCTCGTGCCTCATGAGTTCAGTTTTACTCTACCGTTTCTATGTAACCTGCTTTCTCTTGCCTTCATATCTTTATTCATGCCCTTCCTCCCCTTGTGCTCCCATTTCCTTCCTTCCCTTACCCCTGCCACATAACTCTCATCCCACACAAACAGAAGCAGACACACACACTTGCTGGTTCTTGCGCTTTTTATGATTTAGTTGAGGTGTCACTTCTTCCATCTTTCCTGAACAAACCTCTGTTCCACTCCACTCACCACAGTTATATATATGCGTGTGTGCGTATATAGATATATATACGCACACACGTATATACGTTATATGTGTGTGTATATACATATATTTGTTTTAGCTGTATTCAAATTATTTTCCATAGACTTTTCCCCCCTTCAGTAGATTATGAACCATGCAACTAGCAGTGTTTTATTTTATATCCCCAGAACCCAACACAATGCCTGTTGCATGCTAGCACTTTAAGAAACCTTGGTTAATTGAACTAATGCATATCTGTTTGAACGAATGCATACCTCTGAAACGTACTTGCTTCTACTCGTTTTTAATGTGCTAGTGACTCAGAGGAACATCTTATTTTTTTATTGTTTGTTTCCCACGTGTGAGTATCTGTTACTGGTGACGGTGACCAGTGATGGACGGACAGCTCTCTTAGCACTGCTACATTATGAACGATAGTTCTTGATTCATAGGGTTAAAATGAATGTAGGTTCATGTGGCTTGACCAGTTATTTCAGGCTCTGGAATATGACAGCAGAACACAAGTCTTTGTATATTTATGTTAACTGATGTTATGTGCCGTGGAGTAAATGCTTTTTTGTCTTTGTTTTTTTTTCTTCATTTTTTTCCCTGTCCTTTGAAGTTCTACATTTTGTGCCTATAAAAACTTCAGTATGTATGACTGAAATTATTTTACAAATGGTCAGTTAAAGAATTCTGAGAACCATTTGGCTTCACTCTTGCAAAGTAAAAACAGATTAAAAATGATAAAATACAATAAGTGGTTACTCGGGGAAGGGCATATAGATGAAATTATTCATCTATAAAAATATTGCCTAGACTTTCTGCTTTTTTCTCTTCCCCTAATTTTCTAGAACACACCCAAACTCGGTTAAATCCAGATTTTAATGATTTCCAAATAGGTACTCAGTTTAAAGCACACAAGCCATGAAATAAAATGTAGGCAAATAGGTGTAAAGCAGAATATAAAGCAGAAATAAAGTGAGGCAAAAATCTCACCTGATTATCAGGTATATGTATTCTTTTTAGATCTTAACCCATTAATGTGGACTGAAAGTTTCGTCAGAGTTGTCATTGTCACCTTCACCTTTTTTTCTGGCAGTGTTTTCCATTTTTCCCTATTACTAAGCATCCTATCACATCCTTCCACAAGCACCACCATGGGGCAAACATCCACCTTTTTCTTCTCCCATTTAAAAAAAGATTTGTGCTAGCTTCGAACTGCCTTTAGGTGATCCTGAATTCTTTAGGAGCTGACTCCAGCTCATGCTATCTTTGGACCTCAAGATGAGTTTGGGTTTAGAATATGCCAGCTGGTTTGGCCTGTATCGTTCATTCATTCAAAAACATTATTGGGTGTCTGTTATGTGCCAGGTCCAGTACAGTCATGGAGTATACATGGTGACAGGACACAGTGTCTGCTATCACGGAGCTCACGTGGGGACCAAGTCAACAGGCACTTGCCGATCACACTGTAATGTGAAATGTACCAGGATAAGAGTGAATGCGTGGTTCTTTGAGGGCATCTAGAGTAACCTTGGTGATCAGGAATAATTTCTTGGAGGCAGTGAGAACTTCAGCTGTTGATGTTATTGAGTTATCATTTGGGATATAAAAAAATCCTTCTGTGCTTTTGGATATGGGTATTTGGCTCTTACCCGTGGGTTTCCAAGTCTGTCCTCACGACTCTATACCTCACTACTCTAGCAATCTGTCCTTTCTCTTTCTGGCATTACATCTTTAACACTATGAAGCATCCAAAGAACTCTTCTTGGAATCTGTGATGAAATCCATAAGGCATGTTTATTCAGGGCCCCTAGCTTTATCCGCCCCCCCGCCCCGCCCCCCGTATCCTTAGGCCAGCTGGGAACAGTACTGCCATCAATGTTTGCCAACTGCAGTTGCCAGAAGGAGTGTTGGAGGAGGCAGGTGGTTAAGGTGAGGTTGTGTGTGGCTCAGCTAACTCTGGCTATTGGCAAATTGTTGTTTAAATTACTCGGGGGCAAAAGAGGGAACTTTTGTTAGCAGTTTTGAATAGAGAAGAAGTGTTGTCTCTAGAGAAATGATAATTTAAAACATACTGTTTTCCATTTTGGAGCTGGTCCTAGTAGCTGTGTATATTTTCTCTTCCCAGCTGGGTGAATGACACTCTCTTGCACTCCAGCAAATTGGGGTGCGTCTCTTGGCTCCAGTCCTAGGGTTACAGCCGAGTAACTGCAAGTGCCATGTTGGCTACACATTCTCCCCTTGAACCATACACGGACAATAGGAATTCACATAAAAAAACACATGAGTCCATTCGTCTTATGTATCACTTCTCAAATAGATTCTTAAGTATACTTTTTTTGAGGGGTGGATACATTTAAACAGAATATGTTTATTGTTTGGTATAGTCAGTGGTGGTGTAGACTTTTTTTTAAAGGGTTTTTTTTAATTGAAGTATAGTTGATTTACTATGTTGTATTAGTTTCAAGTGTACAGCAAAGTGATTCAGTTACGTATATATGTATATACATATTCTTTATCAGATTCTTTTCCATTATAGGTTATTACAAGATGTTAAGTATACTTCCCTGTGTTATACAGTAGGTCCTTGTTGTTTACCTATTTTATATACAGTAGTGTGTATATGTTAATCCCAAGCCCTTTAGATCTAGATGGTTTGGGTTCAAATTCTGGCTCTGCATATCTCTCTCTGGGTCTCAGTTTCCTCATGTGTAAAATGGGAACAGTAATAATCACTTTCTTTAAGAATTAAATAAGTTTATATACATAAAGTACTTAAAATAGTAGCTGGCATGGGAAAAGTACTCGAGTGCTATTAGAAATCATTAAAAATCAACAACACTGAATTATATGGCATCAAAGTATAACAGATAGAAGTAGGAATTGATTAGAGTTTTTGATAAAGATCTGCATAGCCATTGAAGATTGCTTTGTGCAGTATATATAAATTTAAAGAAATCTGATTCTGATAGTAATTTCTTTATTCACTGTATCATTGAATTTCTCATCTACTGTACCCTCCCTCCTCCATATCCAAGGGAGCATTTTGGTCCCTTCTGACATATCTCATTCCTTTATCACAGATAGTAATCATATAAGTTAATTTAAATCGCCCTTGAAGTTTCCTAGTCCAATGGTAGCCTCTGGCAGCCTTTTAAAAAGCATCTCATCTTAAACAAGTTTTATAAATAAAGCTTGTTTATCAGAATCTGGGTTTGTTTGCACTCTCCTTCATGTTATTTATTTACTCACCCTGTTATTTCTTTGGAGTGCTTTTTTTTCTTTTTCCTTGAACTTACTCTTGTGAATGGAGTTTCTCCCTTTGTTTATAACATTGCTTTGTGATGCTTTCTGTCCTTCTGCTTTTTCCTGTTTCATTTCTTACCAACTGGAGGAGAATTTTTCTTTCATTAAGTAGTAAAATGAAAGGCTTGAAGTGCATTTAATTCAGCTTCTACATTGTCTTATTCTTGTTTGCATTCGAGCAGTGAATGCATGTCATCTTCAAGGACAATTGTTGCATTGCATGCAGCGTGCAGCTTTAAAAGCAATATAAGGAGTAACCTTCATTTGGTGAAATTTGATTGTAGTTCTCACCTCTACAAAAATTCTTTACAGTCACTAGGTTAGGCTCTTTTCTGCGTACTTTATCAGAATCTATGGTAAAGCTTTTAACATCAGTCTGTACGTTGCCTATACATTGCCTAGCTAAAATGAAATTGTTATTATGTCTCATCTCAGTCTCCATTCAGGGAAGACCAGGAAATAGACCCTTTCGTTGGCTTAAACATAGCTCATGTCAAAGTTAGTAAGCCTTCCCTGAAATGCCCTTCCCATAACATATATGGAAAATCTTACTTAAAAGGATGCTTAGTAAGGGGAAAACATGATGTAGCAGCTATTCTGAAATTCCTGGCAAAAGGTCACTGTGTAGGTGCAAAACAGTCTCATTCTTTCTCCATATATGACACTCACAAGTTACTTATAAACACATTATCCCAATGTTTTCAGATACTTTCTCTCAGCATATAAATATAATATTCATCGGTGTCTCCTTTGGTGTGTACTTTTCCTATCGATTCCTCTTAATTTTACATCCTTTTTATTGATTTGGCAACTTCGAACATACTCAGCTTGTTTTGAATGATCCTTGTTTCCTCTAGTTTTTCTTTCCTTCCTGAGATTCTGTATAGATATTGTTGCTGAGTTGTGAGATATCAAATGGGTTGTTAAACTCAAAAGTGCTTTGTGTTGTTCCATTTACCTCAGCAGACATTTCTTACATGCCTATGCTATGCCGTGTTGAAGAGGCCCAAATACATAAAATGGGTGCATGCTTTTGAGATTGAAAACAGTGGTAGAGTTACCTGTAAAGGTATAATTTCTGTACCTCATGGTATGTGTAACGATAGAAGCGTGCATGGGAAGTGCTGTGAGAGCTCAGAGAAAGAGCATATAAGTAGGTGGGCTGGCCAGCCTTTTCTGGAAGAGCTAAATTTTAAGGGAAAGTAGGATTTAACTAGAAAAGAAAGAGTGAGCATAAGTCTAAGATGCAGGGTGGCGCTCTAGCCAATGGGAACAATTTTACACGGTCATGTAAAACATCAGAGTATATGTGGTAACTCCAAGACACAGTCAGGTCTGCTATAATGTCACCTACGCATTCCTAAAAGTCACTATTGCAGAATTGCACAATGAAAAACCACATGGCTTATGGGAAAGCTCAAAAGCTTCCTCAGTGACTTATAAGGAAAAAGATAGAAACCTAATAATAGACATGGTAGCACAGTTTTACATAAGTTAAAAGGTTAAGAAATATAGAAATACCATAGCAAATGTGGCACATTTCCTTGAAAAGAATCTGAAGTTTACCTGTGGAATTTGCTGTCGGAAGGGTTGTAGCTTGTAAATTTTCGCAGAGTGTTGCCTGGAGGGTTATCTGAAGTGGGAGTGAAAACTGTAACAGCAGATGTGGATCGTGAGCCTCATAATACAGGAGCTGCGGGAGCTGGTAGATGCTGAAGTGCGTGGTGTGCATAGTTTTTTGTATTCCTACCTGGCTTGGTTCAGCCAGCTGCTGTTTTCTTTGCTCACCTAGTCTTTCCCAAAGATGACGTGGCATATAATCCAATGCAAGATTTGCTTATGCTTAAATTGTTTCCTGATACAATCAATTACGTTGGAACAAATTCGTGTTTTCACAGCAAGAGCTGTAGCAGAAATGGCTGGTTTGTGCCTCTGGAGGGTAACAAGGGACGTCTGGAGGGGCCGGAGATATGGGCTGGGGTTCCAGCCTACGGCTTCCATTTCCATCTCCAGCATCTTTTTAATACTATGCCATTAAATAAGGTCATTATGATTTCTTTCAACCTCCAGCAAGTCTGTTTGATCTTTCATGACCTTCCTGGTTTTCTTGTCAATTCTGTTCTCTTCAGTATTCCCCCTTGAACCTCAGGGGGAATTTCTCCTGTGGTCGTATTGTCTGTCTCTGACCCTGGGTGCTCCTGAGTGGCCTGCTTCGTTGTCAGCGGCCCAGGCTTTTCCTCGGCCTTGCGTCCTGTCCTCTCCTTTTGGGCCTTTTCTGCATTAAATGCGAAGGCTGCTAGGAACTCAGTCCTGTGCTCCCTGCTTTATGTTGAGCGCCTGCTTTGCTGTGGTTTGGTTTCTCTGTGGACTGGTCACTCTTATACCTAACATGTTGTTGCTGGTATCTTTAGATGTCATGCTTTTTGAAAATTTACCCTCAGGTGCTCACTGTTTGGAATCTTTGCTTAGCAATTAAAGTGGACTTGGGAATCAGGAGATCTTTTAGATCATTTACCTATCTGGAAATTAGTAAGACCTTGCATATGTCTCAGCTGACGATCATTCAGTCATAATAAGTAGCTGCTAACATTTCCTGAATGTATAGTGTAATGTCAGGCAATGTTACATAGTTGACCTGGATTACCTCATTTCATCCTCACAATGGCCATAGGAAGTAGTTACTATTATTATCTTCATTTTACACAGAAAGCAACTGAGAGCGAGAAAGTTAAGTGACTTGTCCAAGGTCACATAGGTATGTGTTCAAGGTCACATGGTCTTATGTGCATAGGAACTTGGATAGTTTGATCCAGAGCCTGCATTGTTAACCATTGCTGCATAATAGAAATAGTTTCTTTCGGACACTATTATAGGCATCTTGAACTTACACTGGGAAGAGGGCAAACCTCACTGTGAACGACCATGAAATTTGGATAGTTTTGAAATCAGATATACTAGCAACCAAGTCTCTGCCCTTAGCTACATAAATGTATCATTCATTACATTATATATGTGGCATTCATTCAGAATATTTCAGTGCTACTTGAATAGATGTCAGCTAACTTTTCCACCTACGCTTTTGTTAGTCTTTTTTTCTTGTTTTTTTCTAAAGTTGGCTTGCTGTGGTGGCACAAATGGGGAGAGGAGAAACGACCCCTTCCCTGTTTCAGGTTATAGAGTCCTTCCTACGTACTGGGGTGGGGGAGGGGAGATGTTGTGCAATATACCTATGAGAAATGGGCTGAAATATGAAACCTGAGAGATCATGACTATCAATAAATCAACTGTTTGGTTCTGTGTCTCTAAGCAAAGCACTAAAGATGGAAACTGACAATGAGGAAGCTCTAGTGCCATCTTGTGGAGAGACCACCGCAGTCAGGTTCTGCCCCTGCAGTGACCATGCTTCTGCTGGTGGCACTTGGTGATAGTGGCGCTTGGATGGGGTGTTGTGTTGTGTTTACTACCAAGCATTTCTAATCAAATATTTCGCCTCTAACAATTGGAGGCGGATGAAATTCGATACCCCGTGTAATGGGTAACGTTGACAGTTTACAGGGCCCTTCCATACGTATTGTTTTCTTTATTGCGTTTCTGTAAGGTAGGCAGGGAAGCTATTATTCTCAGTTAATAGGAGAGGAAATGGGCATTCTTGGAGGGTTAATTTACTTGACCAGGGTCACAACCAGAAAGTGATAAAGCTGTGATGTGAAATACAGTTTTTTGTGTGCTAATCCAGGGGATTTTCCTGCTCTCCCATGTTCTTCATAATGTATGAGACTGTCTCATGTGCAGGCAGCAGCTGTTGCATCAGACAACTGCTTCTGAAGCTTCTTTTGTTTATTGTAGTATTTTGATGCCTCTCATCATTTTCTGTGTGACTGGCAGTTTGGGATCTGAGAAGTTCATATTCTTAAGGAAGACTTAAACCTATTTTTTTCCTAGAGCTGGATGGCTAGAGAGTGGCAAGTCCTTACATGGAATCTTTGTTTGGAATTTGCCATCAAATGGTCTTTAGTGAGGAGAGAGCTCTTTCTATCTGTATGGGGAAGCAAGGGTTAGTTTTGGCTTTTAAAGAGAGGAGAGGAGTCAGCACATGATTAAGCTGTGCTTTGCACTGGGTCTGGTTAAAGGGAATCAAAATTTCTCGAACAAGTAGAAAGCTCTTGTTTCTGCTTTGTCCTTATGGACTTTATCATCAAAGATTCCAGCTAACCCCTAGAGTCTCATTCTGGAGATTTTCTATCCCCCGCTGGTTTGTTAGCTGTCTGAGATCAAGGCATCTTGTCTGTCTTCTTCTTAGCTCTCAGGAGGCACTCAGATAATTGAGGGATAAATGGAGGAATGTTGTTTTTTTCTCTTTCTTTTGGGTCAGTACTCTGATTCATTAGGAGGTTGGTATGGCACAGTGGTTAAACCTAGACTCTGGAGTCAGATATACCTAGGTTTGATTCCTAAATTTGCTCTTTGTAATTATTACCTTATCTCTCTGAGCCTAAGTTTTCCTAACTGTAAAATGAATAGTTTATAATAACCAGACAATATTGTGCCTGTAAAGAATTTAGCATGTATTTGGCACACAGGAAGTTTTGAATCAATGCTGGTTGCTGTTGTCATCATTATTATTATCTGGATTCACTTGAACTTCCATACTTTTCATAGGATGGACTGAAAATCCCAAGGGTATAATGTCTACTTCTGTTTCATCTCTAAATATGGATGCAGTTCTTAAGATTTTGGTACCTCTCCAACCCATAACTCTTCATCTTACCAAATCACTTTGCATATTTGGGTGCCATTGCAGTGACTCATGCTCATATTCTTTGGTCAGTTGCGGGTGAAGCTTTGGATAGCAGCTAAGCTCTTTTACTCTACTATCAACTTTTGTCTTAACAAAGTTTTGGAGAAAACATCGGCCTGCTTCTGGGCTATGCAGATCAGCACAAGCAAAGCGAGATCTTCCCTGGAGAAACTTTTTGTACCTGGTAAAAGACCCTTGTTTCATTGTTCCTGCAATCATTTTTCATGTTTTATAGAAGTCTAAACCAGAGTTTCTCAATCTGCGCTGGGCTGGATAATTCTTTTTTTGTTTTTTAATTTTTAAAGTTTTTTATTGAAGTATAGTTGATTTACACTGTTTGTTTCTGTTGTATAGCAAAGTGATTCCGTTTATATCTATATATAGATATAGATATAGATATACATACACACACACACACACGTATTTTTTTCAGATTCTTTTCCTTTATAAGTTACTATAAGGTATTGATTGTAGTTACCTGTGCTATACAGTAGGACCTTGTTGTTTATTTTATGTATAGTAGTGTGTATTTGTTAATTCTGAACTCCTAATTTATCCCTCCCCCTCCCCTTTCCCCTTTGGTAACCATAAGTTTGTTTTCTATGTCTGTTTCTGTTTTGTAAATAAGTTCATTTGTATCACTTTTAAGGTTCCACATATAAGTGATAGCGTATGATATTTATTTTTCTCTGTCTGACTTCCTTCACCTAGTATGATAATCTCCAGGTCCACCCATGGGCTGGATAATTCTTTATTGTGGGTAGCTGTCCTATGTATTGTAGGGTGTTTAGCAACATCCCTGACCCCATCCACTAGATGCCAGATCATTCCTTCCCTTCTAGTTGTGACAATTAAAAATGTCTCCAGATTGCCCTAATGTCTCCTGGGGGACAGAATCACCGCTGGTTGAGAACCCCTGCTGTAGGTTTATGTGCTGGATACTGCCTCCCTTTAACTAATGACTGACTTTTCTCATTTATTTCTTCCTTTCTCAGTGTCATTCATTCTCTCAGCTCCCTCCTTTTCCCTCTGAGCACACCCATTTGCTTAGGTTGAAGGAATTACTAAAGCGCTATTTTGCTATTTCAAAAGTGTTCAATGATTATAAAAGTCTCAAGGGCCACAACAATCTGCAGAAAGTAAAAGTAGTGTTTTTTGCTCTTTTTTTATCAAAGGAAATTCAACCTTTTGAAGGAAGGATAGGGTTTTGTCAACGTTCTGAGGCAAGTGACATTTGTCTTGCTTTCTACTTTCTTTTATCTCCTAATGCTCCCTTTCCCAAACTTCAAACTTACTCCTTAATTACCCTCTATAATGCAAAACATTTTACTGTCAATCCTCACTTTATAAGGACTTCCATAGGTATTGGATCTCAGCTAATTATTAGAGGAGCCAGATAATCAATCTAATTTATGTGAAATTAGAAATACAGTTGACCCATGACCAACACAGGTTTGAACTCTGTGGGTCCACTTTTATGCAGATTTTAAAAAATACATATTACAGTACTACATGTGGTTGGTTGAATCCACGAATGCAGAACCTCAGATATGAAGGGCCGGTTGTAAAGTTACATATGGATTTTCAGTGATCCGCGCCCCTAAGCCCTGCATAGTTCAAGGGTCAACTGTAATTCATAGGAGACACTGTATTGCTCCTCTTAGCATTTGCATTTTGTTAAGAGTAAAACTTTCTAACTTAAATAAGTTTCATGGGTTATGCTACAGCGAAATGAAGAATTTTCAGCAGATGGGTGAGATAGTTTTAGATATAAGAGTCTTCCTTGCACTTCATAAGTTATGTCTCCCAGCCAGCCACTTCTTCTATATAGTGACAACCAACATCCATTTCAAAAGTAGTAAAATAGAGGCTGTCTCACTTTCTTGCCATCTTGTAGCTTCTTGGATTCTTCCCCTATTGGGTATAATCATTTCTTCTAATTATACTAATTTTGTTGTTATTGGTATTGATGAGACTTTCCCATATTCATGGTCTGCAAGTGGATAAGGGTGTTGAGCAGTGGTACAAGTTGTGCATTTTTGAAAGCTGCTGGAGGCTGGAAACGTAGTTTAAAAATTGCATGAGTTATGTGGGAGGCTTTGGAGAAGGTGGTGGTGTAGTTCTGGTTATGGGAAAGAGTGAATTTATTCTGAAGATTTAAATAACTTTAGAGGAGAAAAGACAGCTGGAAAAAAATGTTCTATGGGACATTCTAAAGAAGAAGATTGGGGGAAGATTAGAGAGACTGTAGTAAAACATTTGAAAGCTCTCATGTAAGAGTGCTGTGAGGATTTATTTATTATCTGTAAAATGAGAGTATTGGCTTGCTCCCCTCCGAGTCTAATACTCTGTTATTACAGGATGACATTCTTGAGAAGCTGGGAAAGCGGGAATGTTTGCTATTTAATACCAAAAATGTAATAGGAGGACCCTCTTCTCTGTACTTCATTATAGTGAACACCATGTAACAGAGAGGAACAACTGCTGGCTATGACTGTTGTTTAGACAAAAACTTGGGCGTATTTCCTCCTGTCCTTTCATGCTTGAATGTATTCTATGTTCATAGACTTAGGAATCACAGGTATCTGAGTTCGATTCAAAATGCATTTGTCATTTAAAATATTTTCATGGGGAGGGATGAATTAGGAGGTTGGGATTAACGTATACACACTGCTATAATATAAAATAGATAACCAACAAGGACCCATTGTGTGTGTGTGTGTGTATAAAACTGAATTGCTGTGCTGTGTACCTGAAACTAACATGGTATTGTAAATCAACTATACTTCAATAAAAACAAAAAATACAATATTTTCATGGGATTAATTAGCTTTCATAGGTCTTGTTTTCTTTCTGGGTGTTACAAAATATCATGGGGTAATATTTTAGGAGGATCACTATCCTCTTTCATTATTTCCAAAATTCTTTTGGGATAATCTTTAAAAACATGTCAACAGAGCCAGTACAGATGCAGTTGAAACAGGGCCTACAGGGACTTCCCTGGTGGTCCAGTGGTTAAGACTTCGCCTTCCAATGCAGGGGGTTGCAGGTTTGATCCCTGGTCAGGGAGCTAAGATTCCACATGCTTCATGGCCAAAAAACCCAAAACACAAAACAGAAGCAATATTGTAACAAATTCAATAAAGACTTTAAAAAATGGTCCACATCAAAAAAACTTAAAAAAAAATAAAAAAAACAGGGCCTACAATTACCAGTAGAACATTACATTAAAAAGAAATACTTCAACAAGCCTTTATTAAGGGCCTGCAATATGCGAGGCATTTTGCTGTGTGCTATGGCTATCAAAGAGGAAGCAAACAAACAACAGCAGCCGTTTCCAAATTATAGTTTGCCTTTCTTAGTTTGCAAAAGCATGGTGATTAGAATGGGGCCAATACACAATATTAGGGACCTACAGGCTTGGCATACAAATGGCACGCAAGGGCCCTTTGCTCTGGACATCTCTCCACATGGGGTCGGCTGCAGAGAAAGTTACTGAAGGCAGGAGGAGGAGCAGAAAATTACCTCCCAGTGTGGGAATAGCCCATAGT
This sequence comes from Balaenoptera ricei, assembly GCF_028023285.1. Classification (NCBI taxonomy): domain Eukaryota; kingdom Metazoa; phylum Chordata; class Mammalia; order Artiodactyla; family Balaenopteridae; genus Balaenoptera; species Balaenoptera ricei. The sequence goes on from NC_082648.1 coordinate 65,111,596, forward strand.
GCCTATGGATTCATTTTCTGTTCTGGATGGATTCTTGGAACACCCTGCCCCATTTAAACTTTTCTGAAAGATTGATCTGGGTTTAAGTTCCATCTAGAGGTCATGCGGTTCTTGGCTCTTTTCCAGACTACGGAAAAGACAAAAAACAAAAAACAACAGGTTAAAATTCTAGGGCAGGCTCTACTTTCATGGAGGGTCCTCCTACCTACAAGTGGACCGGCATGCTTTTGCTTTTGTGGGGTCTTCAGGCTAAACTCTACCCACCTCAATCCTCTTCAGAAGAGGTCTGAGATGCTAAATGGCCCAAGTTTGAGAGAGAGTCTCCGGCTCCGGACAGGAGGATTAGAGGTGGGTTGTTAATGATGGTTTAATGTAATCAACTGTATTCCTAGTGGTAAAATGTCTAAGTGGTAAAGAGATTGGGTTCCGTCTCTGGCTTGCAGCTCCCTCTGTGACTTTGGGCAAGTGATGTTTATTCTCTGGGACTCTGGTTTCATATCTGTCGCACGAGGGAACGAGACTACATAATTTCTAAAGTGGATCAAAGCAGACATTGTCTCTAATGTTGTGTCTTCTTGCTATTTCTAGTTTTTTTTTTTAAAGAATAGGATTTGTTCTGAAGCCGTTTCTGCAATCCTAGTTCCCTGAATTTTGCTTGTAAAATTCTTATTTCTTTGCATTAAAGAGGGAGCCTTTTTAGGGTGAGAGTGAGCACCCATCCTCCCTCTTTCAAATAAGAGGCCCCGGTTAGTCCTACTGCCAAGACCAAGACGGATTCTTCAGTTTACCTATAGCATCGGAGGAGAACAGCAGCCATGAAATGGGAGGGAATGTGTTGATTAACTATTATTGCTGCTCGAGCAGACACAGGAGTGAGGCCTCAGAGTTCCTGGCGGCCAGTTATTACTATCTTGTCTCAGTCTTGCCACAACTCTAGAGAGAATGCAACCAAGATAAGGGGTATGCTTCCCAGTTAGAGATTCAGTGGGCAACTCACAACAGATAGGACTTCTGTGTAGAAGTGAAAGGGTAACATAACAATGGGGGATGGTAGCCAACTTCAGAAAATGCAGGACTGATTTGACATTAAAACAACATGATGTCCAGAAAAGTGATCATGTATCAGTGGCACACTCTGACCAAATTTCTCATCAGCCAGTGTTTGATTCATACCGACCTCTTTTACAGGAAAAATAAAATAAGTGCACATGGCTGTTACCATAAAAGAAGCTATCTAAATCCAAAGGAAGAGCTAGACTCTTTCTCTTGCATTATAGCCAGAGCTGTCAGTGATGTAAAGTGATGGCAGAACTTCTTTTATCGTGGCAGTAGTATAAGCAGGCAGAGATCCCAGGTGGGATGTGTCTGACTGGCACTTAATATCCTCGATTTTGATTTATAAAAACAAGAACAGAATCACGAAGGGAATATAAGCATTGCCACACCTAATCTGTCATTTTGTTGCATTACGTCCAATTTTATAACTTTCTTTCAGTACAGTTTTTTTTCCTCTTCCCTCTTATTAGAAAAATAAATGCAGTGCTATCGTTTTTAGGAAGAAAATTCCAGAGTTTATTGTATTTAGAGGGACTCATGAATGATTTATTTACATTAAGTATGAGAGTTTCCAGAACAGTGATTAAAAATGCTTGCAAATTCTAGATTAGAAGTGTGGGAATTTCCTTTTGTGCTAATCACTCTCTGAAAGTTACACTTATAACATGACTCACAGGAACCAATTAAAATTAGGTCATTTGCATTTATTCTCTTCTCTTCATGGCAGTGTGAACTTTAAATGTTGTGAATTTTGATTCTTATTAAAAAAATTTTTAAATTGCAATCAAAATTTTAAACATTTATTGGTATTTAGAAGTGGTAGTTCTCCATGATTTAATGTAGTTGGATCCATTCCTGAGAGACACATCTCTTATCCCCTGATTAAACGCAGTTTTACTTCTACTAAATTGGAAATAGGGATGTTTAAACAGAAATGTAGCATACAGTATTCACAAGTAATCCTTCTCCAGTATTCTTTGTTGGAAACATCTGGAGCATGACTAATGGTTTGGGAAATAGGACCTATGAGTAAAAGTGAACAGGAATTGAGAATTATTTCATATGTAGATAAATAAATGGTGATTTAAATAACAAATTGTAAGTTCACGAGGAGCAGTTGGAAGGAGGACAGTAAATGTCATCCATTCTTCTCAATACTAAAGAAAATCCTATAAAACAGCAGGAGAAATTTGTGTTGGGAATAAAGTTGAAGACTTGTAATGGCCCAGAGAGACTGCAGATTTATAGTGCATTGGAAAAAGGACAAATAGTTAACTATCTATGAAGTCCCAGGATTTGGGGCCCTGGACCCAATTATTTCCGAGGTCTGTTGTAATTTTTTTCACTTACCAGTGAAGTGGTAAATACACACCCATGTTCTTAAAGTTTGTATCACTTGTATCCAATTTTCTGCAGAGGTGTGATGAGAGGATCAGGTCCTGGAAGCAAACCTGAGGTCCATGGTATTGGTTGTTTCAGAAAACAAAGTCCAGGAGTCAGAGACTCTGCTGGATTCTCTCCTGAGTATATTAGAGATACTCTAGGAAGAGGCAAACCACAATAAGCTGTTTTTTAACTGGAAGGAGTCACTAATGTCCTGAGACATGAAAGAATATGACTAGGGAGTTGTAACGTAATGGAGAGGAGTTGTGGGCAAAGAGAATGCATTGATTTAAAAATCACCACTTGGAGGTTCTGGGAAGTACTCCTTGGCGTGAGCCCTCCCAGAGTCTGCCATTAGCCCCACCAAAGAGCCCAGGTAGGCTCCAGTGTTGGGTTGCCTCAGGCAAAACAACCAACAGGGAGGGAACCCAGCCCCACCCATCAGCAGTCAAGTGGATTAAAGTTTTCGGAGCTCTGACCGCCACAGCAACAGTCAGCTCTACCCACCACCAGAGCCTCCCATCAAGCCTCTTAGATAGCCTCAACCACCAGAGGGCAGACAGCAGAAGCAAGAAAAACTACAATCCTGCAGCCTGTGGAACAAAAACCACATTTACAGAAAGATAGACAAGATGAAAAGGCAGAGGGCTATGCCCCAGATGAAGGAACAAGATAAAACCCCAGAAAAACAACTAAATGAAGTGGAGATAGGCAACCTTCCAGAAAAAGAATTCAGAATAATGATAGTGAGGATGATCCAGGACCTCGGAATAAGAATGGAGGCAAAGATTGAGAAGATGCAAGAAATGTTTAACAAAGACCTAGAAGAATTAAAGAACAAACAAACAGAGATGACCAATACAATAACTGAAATGAAAACTACACTAGAAGGAATCAATAGCAGAATAACTGAGGCAGACGAATGGATAAGTGACCTGGAAGACAGAATGGTGGAATTCACTGCTGCGGAACAGACTAAAGAAAAAAGAATGAAAAGAAATGAAGACAGCCTAAGAGACCTCTGGGACAACATTAAATGTAACAACATTTGCATTATAAGGGTCCCAGAAGGAGAAGAGAGAGAGAAAGGACCAGAGAAAATATTTGAAGAGATTATAGTCAAAAACTTCCCTAACGTGGGAAAGGAAATAGCCACCCAAGTCCAGGAAGCGCAGAGAGTCCCATACAGGATAAACCCAAGGAGAAACACGCTGAGACACATAGTCAAAGTGGCAAAAATTAAAGACAAAGAAAAATTATTGAAAGCAGCAAGGGAAAAATGACAAATAACATACAAGGGAACTCCCATAAGGTTAACAGCTGATTTCTCAGCAGAAACTCTACAAGCCAGAAGGAGGGGGCATGATATACTTAAAATGATGAAAGGGAAGAACCTACAACCAAGATTACTCTACCCGGCAAGGATCTCATTTAGATTTGATGGAGAAATCAAAAGCTTTACAGACAAGCAAAAGCTAAGAGAATTCAGCACCACCAAACCAGCTCTACAACAAATGCTAAAGGAACTTCTCTAAGTGGGAAACACAAGAGAAGAAAAGGACCTACAAAAGCAAACCCAAAACAATTAAGAAAATGGTCATAGGAACATACATATCGATAATTACCTTAAACGTGAATGGATTAAATGCCCCAACCAAAAGACATAGACTGGCTGAATGGATACAACAACAAGACCCATATATATGCTGTCTACAAGAGACCCACTTCAGACCTAGGGACACATACAGACTGAAAGTGAAGGGATGGAAAAAGATATTCCATGCAAATGGGAAGCAAAAGAAAGCTGGAGTAGCTATACTCATATCAGATAAAATAGACTTTAAAATAAAGAATGTTACAAGAGACAAGGAAGGACACTACATAATGATCAAGGGATCAATCCAAGAAGAAGATATAACAATTATAAATATATATGCACCCAACATAGGAGCACCTCAATACATAAGGCAACTGCTAACAGCTATAAAAGAGGAAATTGACAGTAACACCATCATAGTGGGGGACTTTAACACCTCACTTACACCAATGGACAGATCATCCAAAATGAAAATAAATAAGGAAACAGAAGCTTTAAATGACACAATAGACCAGATAGATTTAATTGATATTTATAGGACATTCCATCCAAAAACAGTGGATTACACGTTCTTCTCAAGTGCGCGCGGAATATTCTCCAGGAGAGATCATATCTTGGGTCACAAATCAAGCCTCAGTAAATTTAAGAAAATTGAAATCTTACCAAGCATCTTTTCTGACCACAACGCTATGAGATTAGAAATGAATTACAGGGAAAAAAAACGTAAAAAACACAAACACATGGAGGCTAAACAATATGTTACTAAATAACCAAGAGATCACTGAAGAAAACAAAGAGGAAATCAGAAAATACCTAGAGACAAATGACAATGAAAACACGACGACCCAAAACCTATGGAATGCAGCAAAAGCAGTTCTAAGAGGGAAGTTTATAGCTATACAAGCCTACCTAAAGAAACAAGAAAAATCTCAAGTAAACAATCTAACCTTACACCTAAAGAAACTAGAGAAAGAAGAACAAACAAAACCCAAAGTTAGTAGAAGGAAAGAAATCATAAAGATCAGAGCGGAAATAAATGAAATAGAAACAAAGAAAACAATAGCAAAGATCAATAAAACTAAAAGCTGGTTCTTTGAGAAGATAAACAAAATTGATAAGCCATTAGCCAGACTCATCAAGAAAAAGAGGGAGAGGACTCAAATCAATAAAATCAGAAATGAAAAAGGAGAAGTTACAACAGACACCGCAGAAACACAAATCCTCCTAAGAGACTACTACAAGCAACTCTATGCCAATAAACTAGACAACCTGGAAGAAATGGACAAATTCTTAGAGAAGTATAACCTTCCAAGATTGAACCAGGAAGAAAGAGAAAATATGAACAGACCAATCACAAGTAATGAAATTGAAACTGTGATTAAAAATCTTCCAACAAACAAAAGTCCAGGACCAGATGGCTTCACAGGTGAATTCTATCAAATATTTAGAGAAGAGCTAACACCTATCCTTCTCAAACTCTTCCAAAATATTGCAGAGGAAGGAAGACTCCCAAACTCATTCTATGAGGCCACCATCACCCTGATACCAAAACCAGACAAAGGTATTACAAAAAAAGAAAATGACAGACCAATATCACTGATGAATATAGATGCAAAAATCCTCAACAAAATACTAGCAAACAGAATCCAACAACACATTAAAAGGATCATACACCACGATCAAGTGGGATTTATCCCAGGGATGCAAGGATTCTTCAATATGCGCAAGTCAATCAATGTGATACACCATATTAACAAATTGAAGAATAAAAACCATATGATCATCTCAAATAGATGCAGAAAAAGCTTTTGACAAAATTCAACACCCATTTATGATAAAAACTCTCTAGAAAATGGGCATAGAGGGAACCTACCTCAACATAATAAAGGCCATATATGACAAACCCACAGCAAACATCATTCTCAATGGTGAAAAACTGAAAGCATTTCCTCTAAGATCAGGAACGAGACAAGGATGTCCACTCTCACCACTATTATTCAACATAGTTTTGGAAGTCCTAGCCACGGCAATCAGAGAAGAAAAAGAAATAAAAGGAATCCAAATTGGAAAAGAAGAAGTAAAACTGTCACTGTTTGCAGATGACATGATACTATACATAGAGAATCCTAAAACTGCCACCAGAAAACTGCTAGAGCTAATTAATGAATTTGGTAAAGTTGCAGGATACAAAATTAATGCACAGAAATCTCTTGCATTCCTATACACTAATGATGGAAAATCTGAAAGACAGATTATGGAAATACTCCCATTTACCATTGCAACAAAAAGAATAAAATACTTAGGAATAAACCTACCTAGGGAGGAAAAAGACCTGTGTGCAGAAAACTCTAAGACACTGATGAAAGAAATTAAAGATGATACCAACAGATGGAGAGATATACCGTGTTCTTGGATTGGAAGAATCAACATTGTGAAAATGACTATACTACCCAAAGCAATCTACAGATTCAGTGCAATCCCTACCAAACTATCAATGGCATTTTTTACAGAACTAGAACAAAATATCTTAAAATCTGTATGGAGACACAGAAGACCCCGAATAGCCAAAGCAGTCTTGAGGGAAAAAAACGGAGCTGGAGGAATCAGACTCCCTGACTTCAGACTATACTACAAAGCTACAGTAACCAAGACAATATGGTACTGGCACAAAAGCAGAAATACAGATCAATGGAACAGGATAGAAAGCCCAGAGATAAACCCACACACCTATGGTCAACTGATCTATGACAAAGGAGGCAAAGATATACAATGGAGAAAAGACAGTCTCTTCAATAAGTGGTGCTGGGAAAACTGGACAGCTACATGTAAAAGAATGAAATTAGAATACTCCCTCACACCATACACAAAAATAAACTCAAAATGGATTAGAGACCTAAATGTAAGACCGGACGCTATAAAACTCTTAGAGGAAAACATAGGAAGAACGCTCTTTGACATAAATCACAGCAAGATCTTTTTTGATCCACCTCCTAGAGTAATGTAAATAAAAACAGAAATAAACAAATGGGACCTAATGAAACTTCAAAGCTTTTGCACAGCAAAGGAAACCATAAACAAGACGAAAAGACAACCCTCAGAATGGGAGAAAATATTTGCAAATGAATCAACGGACAAAGGATTAATCTGCAAAATATATAAACAGCTCATTCAGCTCAATATTAAAGAAACAAACACCCCAATCCAAAAATGGGCAGAAGACCTAAATAGACATTTCTCCAAAGAAGACATACAGATGGCCACGAAGCACATGAAAAGATGCTCAACATCACTAATTATTAGAGAAATGCAAATGAAAACTACAATGAGGTATCACCTCACACCAGTTAGAATGGGCATCATCAGAAAATCTACAAACAACAAATGCTGGAGAGGGTGTGGAGAAAAGGGAACCCTCTTGCACTGTTGATGGGAATGTAAATTGATACAGACACTATGGAGAACAATATGGAGGTTCCTTAAAAAACTAAAAATAGAATTACCATATGACCCAGCAATCCCACTACTGGGCATATACCCAGAGAAAACCGTAATTCAAAAAGACACATGCACCCGAATGTTCATTACAGCACTATTTACAATAGCCAGGTCATGGAAGCAACCTAAATGCCCATCAACAGACGAATGGATAAAGAAGAGGTGGTACATATATACAATGGAATATTACTCAGCCATAAAAAGGAACGAAATTGAGTCATTTGTTGAGACGTGGATGGATCTAGAGACTGTCATACAGAGTGAAGTATGTCAGAAAGAGAGAAACAAATATCGTATATTAACGCATGTATGTGGAACCTAGAAAAATGGTACAGATGAACCGGGTTGCAGGGCAGAAGTTGAGACACAGATGTAGAGAACAAACGTATGGACACCAAGTGGGGAAAACTGCGGTGGGGTGGGGATGGTGGTGTGCTGAATTGGGCGATTGGGATTGACATGTATAAAGTGATGTGTATAAAATTGATGACTGATTAAAAAAAAAAATCACCGCTGGAAAATGTGCCTTTTTTGTAATCAGACTTCCAATGCTCAAACTATGGCTGGAATGAGGGGCTCCAATTAAAATGTAGCGAGAGCAATGTGTTAGATACAATTTTTGCATATTTTTGAGAAAGTGCTAAATACGTTGAAGGCATTTCTTGATTCACTGTCATTCTTTTTTCTCTGTTTCTTTATTTCTTAGAATGATATTTTATGATGCATTCTTTTAGTCCACAAGCACCTCTTTTCTTCCTCTATGCTTTTTCCTGGGATTGAAATCAAATAAAAAATGTAGAGCTATACAATGTTGTCAGACCCATAATGAAATCTTGCTTTATTTATGTGTGCTTAGAGGGTTTAGGGCAGTTAAGCTGCTAACTGTGGTGTTAAACATTGTTGGACACTCCTCTCCCTTAAATCCTTTGAAAAGAGCTGATTTTTTATGTTCATGCAAAAGAGCCCTTAGAGGATCGTGAGGGAGGCATGTGGTTTGCTCATACATAGATTATCTTATTACGATGTAACCTGTGCAATTGTTAGAAAAAGCAGCAGCCGTGGCGTAAAGTAATACTGAGCTGTTTCCTATAGAGTGACGTCCAAGTGCTCTACAGCTTAGAAACTTACAGGAAATCTTGATTATGCCTATAGATTTCAGTGATATAATTGTGTGACCACTGTATTAGGGCATGCATGTGATCACAGTATGAGAATGAGACCTGGATCATATCTCTTAGTTTGTATATTTAACACAAATTAATTTAAATGGCTGGGCAACTTAATATTTTCTAATAGCCTGAATATAGATGATGATTACGAGGATGATTGTTTGATTGGGCTTCACGACCTATCTGAAATGATTTTTTCCATGAATAGCTGCCTAGGTATCGCAGAATCACGGCCTTATGTTTGTATCGGGATGTCGTTGATGATTTTGTGGGAAGGGACCAGGGTACCTCATATTTAGCAAGAGGAATATGCATACTGGAAGAACAAGTGATAACTAACAATTAGGAATGTTAAGGTCCAGGAAACTAAGAGGGATGTAGAGAAATGTGTTATTCAAATTAGCAGGACCTGCAGCCTAGTCATGATCTGAGAGCTTGTTTATAATGCAGAATCTGAGGGACTTTCCTGGCCGTCCAGTGGTTAAGACGCCGTGCTTCAACTGCAGGGGGCACAGGTTCAATCCTTGGTCAGGGAACTAAGATTTCCACATGCTGCACGGCGCGGCCAAAAAAAATGCAGAACCTGAGTCATCACCCCAGATCTACTGATTCAAAATCTGCATTTTTCACAAACCTCTGAGGTGATTGTTATGTTCTATAGACTGATGTTGGTGTGTTCCTCTCAAAATTCATATGTTGAAACCTAACCCCCAACGTGATGGTATTTGGAGGTGGAGTCTTTGAGCAGTGATTGGGTCATGAGGACAGAGCCTTCATGATGAGGATTAATGCCCTTATAAAGAGACCCCCAGAGAGCTCCCTCACCCCTTCTGCCATGTGAGGACATGCCTAGAAGACTGCCTTCTAGGAACCAGGGAGCAGGTCCTCACCAGACACTGAATCTGCAGCTACCTTATTCCTGGACATCCCAGCCTCCAGAACTGTGAGAAATAAATTTCTGTTGTTTGTAAACCATCTCGTGTATGGCATTTTGTTATAGCAGCCTGAACTAAATAGTGTGCGTATTGAAGTTGGAGGAATACTGATCTACAGGGTCCCTCAAATGGAATGGGCCAGAAATTGAAATTGAACTTAAAAGGCACAGAGTGAGGGAACTTGAGCCTGGGATCAAGTAAATCAAGGGAATCAGGATCAAAGGGAAATGTATGAGTTTGGGTTTGCTTTTAGTGATGGGGAGGGTGGGGGTAAGGAAGAAGATAGTTGGTATCTTGAGTGTTTGCCACAGCTAAAACCACTGTTGTTGCTTGGCATTTGGTTTTATGGAGTGTGCATGGGATGGATTTGTGTACAGTTGGGTGTGGAACACACACTGGATGACTGTGGAATTTTGCATCTATTAAACATTGGAACAGATCAGAAACTTGGATATCTGGTGAGAATGGAAGACCCCTGCTGAATGAAGTCTGGGGAAATGAATGTTGTTGGCCGAAGGTGGTTCCGCCTTCTGGAAGTGAAAAACCAATCAAATCTTGCTCCCAAGAGAAAAGGCATTTTATTGGTAGGATGTTTGCTGAGTCTGGCTTAGCTGTGTCTATCTTTCAGGTCATATAAGTAACTATTGCATGCATACATTTTCTCCAGATGCCAGTGAGCTGAATCTTTGAGGGCAGGCCCAAAGATGGAAACATTAGTTAGCAAAACCTCATGCTTTTTATTTTTTTTTAAGTCGAGATAAGAGAAGCAGTAAGACATACATTCTCTACTGGAAACAACAGGAAGATGCCCATCTCATAATTGGAGAAATGTCAGTAATTATTTTTTGTTAATTTTTAATTTAACTTTAATTAAATTAAAAAAATTTAATGTTTTTTCTTAATTTTACTTTAAAAAATGCACACATGGTAATATAAAAGTTTAAAGAGTAAGAATTTAAATCAATCTATACTATAATATAAAAATATTTGTATCTCTTTATATAAACTCCCTCCTAATTTCATTTCCTCTTCCTTCCCGTTGGTAACCATACTTACGGCTTGGTATGCAGTTTTCCATATCTTAGGAGGAAAAACTAATCTTACTCGTGATAGCATTTGGAAGTTTTAGAAGAGAACAAAGCATATTTTAGTAACAAATTTTCTGAATAAAAATTGAATAGGGCTTTTTAAGACTATAATAAAGACCAAAGGACAAGATTTTTCTTTGAACTACTAACACTGCAGGCAGGAAATGATGAGGTGGGTTGCAGTGTATTTTAGTCTCTACCAATTATGTCACTGAGATCAGAGGTATATATAAAATATATTTTTAGTGGTTGCATAGCGCTTAAGCTGTGGTGGTCCTCGTCCTACACTCTTGTGGTTTAGCTTGGCAGATCTGAGATGAGACGTAAGCCGCAAAGTGCTACGGGTCTTAAGACATAATGAAGTCATGCATGCATTACGGTAAAGGGTAGGCAGAGGAAAATCAACGTTTTTCAGTAGCCAGGCTCTGCACATAGATGCTTCAGATACAGTTTGCTCTTTCTGTATTTATAGCCTATTAAAACTCTGTAAAGATTGCCTTGATTTCTCCACCTATAAATTTACAGGACTAAGTGACTTGCCTTTGTCGTGTTTGTGGGGCTACTCAGTGCTATATGAAGCCCTTTAAAGCAATATCTCTGGCTCTTCTTGGTACACAGTGAGTGTTACATGGCCCGTTTTTTTTTGTTCATTGGTATTTCGTTGGCTACCCATGGTGGAACTTCTAGATGTTGTAGCTAGTGAGGAACTGCTGAGGTTATTCACTTGACTGGAGTGGTGAGTCTGAGTGAGAGGTAAATATGGTGGAGTGAGGAGACAGTGTGGGTAGACTCCAGCCAGACGTGGGAGGATGACACACCATTTGTGATCAGCTAATGGCTCGATCTCCCTGGTCGTCATGGTCCTGATGCCACAAGCCAGAATATGACAGCAGGAGCTGCTGGACTTGAATAACTAGGGTGACTTGGAGGCTTTTGGTCTAAGTTAACATTTCAAATTGGAAATTCCCACCAGAGCATAATCGTCCTTGGTAAAAGGATGCTTTATCCAAATAAGTTAATCTTGTTTGGGTTCTACTTACCTATAAATGTTGGAATGAGAATACATGCTGTAATATAGAAATGAATGGAAATGTTCATCTTTTAGTTGCTTCTGTTGTGTTTTCCATTCAGAATCATAACTATGCCTTATTTCTAGCATCTACCTGTATTAGAAAAGGTCTTAGTATGAATCCCTTGTAGAAAAATGACTACTTTTAGCCATTTTTTAATGTGAAGGCATATAGGTCTTTTTCAAGAGGTAGCTTGTTGGTAGTTCATTTGAGATATTTTCCCTTTGCATGTTTCTTGTTATTTTAGCTTCATTTAACCCAGTAATCTGTGCTCTGCATTTATGTATTATTCCTTCTGATTTGGGGGATGTACTCCTAGGCTTAAATCGGTTTCAACTGTACATGTTTATTATGGGTTCAGAAAGGGGAGCTGAAAACTATCCTCTGAGTAATCCTGATAGTTTTCTATTGCTTCTTTTTAAAAGACACTAAAGCATGTCCTGAATTATCTCCGCTAAGACTGATTTTGTTTCTGAATGGTCATAGTTAATTGAAAAGTAACCCAATTATTATTTAAACGGAGGTTGTTAAAATTCACCTGCAGAAGATGTTTTTCTAGAAGAAAAAAATGTCAGCTTACAATTTACTGTTCAAGTAACTATCATAAGATTATACTGCATATCAAGCACTGCATGTGTTGTGTGTTAAAATTTATAGACTAAATCTGAATAAATGCATAGTAGATGTACTGTTATTTTATATCCATACTTTGATTATTTTTGATATTCATGTCAAGCCACTGTTTTCGAATCAGTTAGTTAAATGTATACTCGTTTTTTAGAGGCAGAAGATTTTTCAAGGGAAAGAGAGGCAGCCTTTTGTCTTTCATAAGTGAATTCATGGAGTGCATTTTAGAAATGGATTTTCTGTGGCAAGACTTGATCTCACACATTGCTGAAACTTTTATTAGTCAGGCCTTATCAAATTTCCATTTAGCACGTTTCCCCCTCCATTTAAACACCAGGACATGAAGAGAATTTAAATAGCCTAGAAAATTTACACATAACTATTCATGGACTCAGAATACTTCCTTTTACTTTTTTAATTTTGACTTTGTAGTGAAAATTATGTCATATAGGGTGATCATCGTTAATAACAGTGTGGAGTAAATGGATAAGAAGGCACCGGTGCCCAGTAAAAAGAGTAATAATTTTAATGGGAATTAATTTTTTTGGAGGGATTGTATTTAAGGTTCCACTTTAAAAAATCGCCTTGACACTAGCTCTTAATTATATTTCTGCCTAAAAGCCCTCCATGTAATAAGCAATGAGCAAGCCAAGCTGGAGGAAACTTCACTGTGTGTAAATACAAAGACCTTGTGCCTGTGTGTGTGCTGGATTTGTAAGTAGAGCTGAGGAGCATATGGTGTTTGCCTGTGGTGTGTGTGTGTGTATTTGTGTGTGTGTGTGTGTGTGTGTTGGGGGTGAGGGTAGGAGGATCTTTGCTCCTGAAGATGCTTTGTAAATGTCTTTTGTTTTCATGTATTTCTCTCTCCCTTTGTCTGCAGTCAGTTGGATTCTCCTCTGCACCAGTGCCCTAAATGACAGCCACTGGCAGTAATGAGGCTGCACACTCCACTATAATTGAACCCTGTCAGCGCTGCCCATTAAGGCCGCCGTGTGTATGCCAGCTCATTAATCCAAAGCCCATTTCTTCTCCTCCGTCATTTCCCTTTTATATCATGGCACTGTTTCAAGTCCTGATCCCCTCATTGTGCATGTGGAGGTTCAGGAATGGAGAGTAATTGGTGTTATTGCACCGTCTTGAGAAGTAACCCTTTTAATAAAAGACATGTTCACATCTGCAAACTAAGTTCATTGTGTCATGATTGCGTATTGTTTGGGCTTCTTGGATAGTCTGTTTGCAGTGAGAATTTTTTATATGGGTTTAGATCCAGCATCTCTAAGTCTCACAGTTCCATGAGCTAAAGATAGGTCTTTATGATTAAAACGCACAGATATGAGTACGTGTATATTTGTGTATATATGTATATATGTGTGTCTGTATATATATTTTCTTTTATAACTGATTAGCTATTATGAAATCCCCATGGAACATAAAACTGCAACTGAGTGTTAATTCTTCTTCTTCATTATTACACTCTTGGTTAGTCAAAATTTCAGAGAAAAACTTCCCTTCTTTCTTCAGTTATTTTTAAGTGTTAGGAAATTAACATCAAAATAATAGCTGGCTAATAGTAGCAGGCTTTCATCTTTACAGTTTCTCATACAATGCATTCAGATTTTGTAATTGTTTTCATTTTTGTGCTTTGCATACATGATCCTTTTGTATGTTCAAATTCTGTGATAGTACAGCAGAGACCACCTAATTATCACTTGCATAGCAAAACGTTTCTAATATTATTATGTGAAACTCTGCTTAGAGCCCTTCTTTCATCCCATCATGCTAAATACGCCCCCTTTTTTTTTACACTCAAAAAACGTAATTAAATTCCTTTTTAAATCATTTTGAATCTGTAATCTAATTGAGGCTTATCTTTTAATGTGCTTTCTAAGTAGGAATCAAAGAAAATATACTTGGGGCCTTAGTGTAGGGAAGGCAGTTCAACTCAAGGTATCACCTAATTGAAATGCAGAAATGAGAGAATGGTCTGGCCTGTAGATCCTGGATGAGAGGAGGGGTGTGAAAAGGTAAATAGGAGGTACTGGCAAAAATGGTTTTAAAATTCAGGTGAGTCTCCAGAAATCAACAGCTCTAAATGAGTCAAATTTGTCAACATTAACACTTGCTTCTAGATAACTTTGAAGTTTAGTTTATTGTAATGAGGTTAGGAACACTTTTTATAAAACCAAATGAGTGGAAATTCTTGGTATTTGGTAAATTATTATCTAATAAGATATTTTGTTAGGCTAACTTGGGCCTAAGTATCCTAGGATTCACTTTCTATAAAAGTAAAATATAGGGGAAAAAGAACCCAAAATAAAATTAGCAGGAAAAAACAAGTAAATTGCAACTTCTTGAGGGTGAGATTGTGTTTTCTTCATTGTTAATGTATTTGCTGTTTAGTTCAATGTCTGAACACAGACATTTTGAGTTTTCAGTCAAAATTTAGTCCAAAGAATGAATGTTCTCTGTGGGCAGAGATATTTGCCTCTTACTGTCTGTATTTCCTCTAATTCCCAGAATGGTGCCTGGCATAGAGGAATGTGCTCAATAAATATTTATTGAATTCATTAATTAATTCATTTTATAATATGGAGAAAAAGATTGCTGTTGAAACAAGGATTTTCAATCTAGCTTTTTGATGGTATTTAGGATGATGATGGAAAACAAAGAGGAGGGTGTAGCAGAATAACCAAAGAAAATATCCTTTTATAATCAAGAAAAAGAGTATACAGGATGAAACTCAGTCTCCAAAGTAAGCCTTTAAACTTTCCTCAACCA
This sequence comes from Balaenoptera ricei, assembly GCF_028023285.1. Taxonomy (NCBI): domain Eukaryota; kingdom Metazoa; phylum Chordata; class Mammalia; order Artiodactyla; family Balaenopteridae; genus Balaenoptera; species Balaenoptera ricei. The sequence goes on from NC_082648.1 coordinate 65,126,794, forward strand.
GCCGGCTTTGTTCCTATTCCTGTAATCAGGTGTCAAAAAGTATTTATTTTAAACTCTACATTTTCCTGATAATTCTTTTCTGTTTCACTAACTGTCAGGTAAAAAGTGATACTGATGTAGATTCAAAATTGAGTTATTTAATCTCTACTAAAGGCAATGAAACATGTATTTTGATTTCTTTATTTTTAGAAAAGAAAGTTCAGAAAAGGCTCTTTAAGGTTATTCAGTTGGTTTAAGCTAAATGAAATTGGCATGTTTTTAGATCAGACCTACTAATTTATATCTTATTTCTGGATCATGAGGTCAGAAGATACTTGAGTTTTTGAGGTTTTTTTCTGTTTGTTTTTTTGTTTTGTGTTTTTGGTGTGTGTGTGTAAGGGAGTGGAGGTGAAGGAAAATTTGAACATGGAATATGGAATAGGGAGCGCTGTCATGTGGTTCTAGATAAATCAACCAAGAAGCCAGAGTGCTTAAAGCCTCTTTTTATCCTAAAAAGAAAGCGTTAATATGGGTGTGGCAGTCAAGGGGGCCCCACCCTCTAATTTCAGGGCTCTCATTGATTTTGGTGTCATTAGCAATTTGACCCTTGATTATAACCATATGACTGGGAATTTTCACCAAGGTAGAGAAGTGATCCAATGGTTTTTTTTTAAAATAACAGCCCAATTATAGTGAAAGGAAAATAAACATACGTTACATGTCTTGAAAAATGCTTGAAGAATTTGTCATCATGGAAGTTTTATACACTTTAAATGAAAGCTCAGTATTCAAATTAATCTGTGGTATTGTGAATATTTATGTGAAAGAAGAAATCAGCAGATATTTTCCTGACATTCTTTTTCCTGACCTTCGTTTTCCTCCACAGTTTTTCCCCAGTTTTTGAAATCGGCCACTACTGTACTCCTGCAGATGTCACATTATACAAGAGTCCTCGCAGAGACTGAGCCTCTGGGAGCCCTAGACAGTGTAGGCATAGGGGTGAGTGTATTCTCTCCTGTGCAGGAGCCATGCCTCTTGCAGAAAAGATAATTAGGCTTAGAAAACAACAATAACAACAACAACAAAAAACATATCCATCTCCCCCCCTTTCCCAGCCTTTCATTGAGGTTCAAGCAAACTAATACTCCGAAGTCTTATTGAATCCCGGTTCCTAAATTCATCACCTTCCTCTTAGACCCTCCCTTCAGACCTTGGTGGCCTCCAAATCAGCTAATGGTTGTATTTTCAGTAAGAGCGTGACCTAGTCTTGAGTCTGGTACAAAGATCTTATAAGTCAGATCGTAAGAGCTCACCAGTAACTTAGCTGGGGTTGTTGGGTGTGTAGGTTGGGTGGGATGGGGTGCAGCTAATGTTGACTCTGCGAGAAGGTGTCTGACATTAGGTGCTTGGAGACCAATACACAGACTTGTGAGTAGATAGAAATCTGTGTGTCATGCCCCAAAGAACTGTCATGTCCATCAACATGAATCAGTCAACATCAGTTGGATCAATTTATGCCTTAAATTTTTGATCTTTCTACTGAACTTTCTAGAGGCTTTTGTTTACTGTGCTAGGATTGATATTGCCCATTAAATTAATATGACTATTTCTGATGTGCCCATGTTCTAATTTACAGTTTTTTTCTTGGGAATATCCTCTAGTGTTCTTTGCTTAGAGCATTACCCATGTCTGGTCACTTGGGCTCCTCCACCTCAGAAAATATGGAACGTACTGCCTCCTCCCCCCAAGCGCATCAGCTTTACTCCTTGAAACGTTCCATAGAAGTTGACTTCCCCTGAGTGAGATAAATGAGTAATTTTTCACTGTTTTATTATCTTAATACTCTCATTGGCATGGAATTACAAAACTGAAATTTTACCTGATAAAACTCATTCCTCTATTCTCGTACTTTTTCACACTGTGTTATTTCTTCTGTACTGAGCGCTGGGATTTTTTGCCTCCTATGTACCTAAAGGGCCAGGTCCTTGTTTTATAGTATTGTTATATGGTTGCTTTCCTGAGGGAGAGGTTAGATTTTTAAAGTCTCTTATAGTGGCCATCACAGCCATTATTTAATGTGCGCCATTTGTTGATGTTGAGGTAGGAGGTTATAAAAAGTGGAGTTTTTGAGTCATAGCTTCTGACTTTTATTTAAAATCCTGAAGATGAGTCTTCTGTACTGCTTGTTGTGCTGTGAGAAGTTACAGCCTTTCTGAAGGATAGTTTGGAAATGCATAACAAGGGCTTTACAATGTACATGTCCTTTCAGGAATAGTTCCTAAAGAAACTGTTAGGGAGTGCACAAAGATTTGACCAAAAGAGTACCTCTTTCCAGACAAAGGGGAAAATGATAAGGGAGGAGGAATAGTTTGTCTTCAACAGTAGAGCCATTTCTTAAACTTCATTTATTCATAAAATGATTCCATGTTTATTGAAAAAGTGTCTTGAAGTATATGCACTAGGGTACAAATGGATGTTAAAGGTAAACTGTGAGGATTATAAGCATGTTTTGCTTTTGTTTCCGTATTTTTTCTGATCTTTCTACAACAAATGCATATACTCAGTTGGTATTAAAATATTGTTTTTCATAGAAGAGCCCTACATATTTATCAAAACATATTTGTTGAATGCTTAGTATCTGTCAAATATTGTTCCTGGTGCCAAGGATGTATTCATGAAATAACAGCCAATATTCTTCTTGACATCATATAACTAAAGTGAGCTTGCTGCAGCTATTAGCAGTCATTCATGAACAAACAAACAAAAAGGCTATTACTTGTATTGTCTCAGCAAAATGAACATGGGTATTTTCCAAACTTGTGTTTTTATGGCCAAGGGTATTCCTGCTGCCAGTGGTGGTTAAAAGAAAAGATGTTGAGGACCATCTTTTGTAATCAATGTTTTTGTAGACTTCAGCCTCATTCTGTTTGCCCTGAAATTCCTTTAGGTGTGGAGGTGAAGTTTGTCAAGAAATTGAACATACAGATCATCCCCTCTAACTTAAGGGCAGTTTATACTTAAAAGTCTCTAATTGCTTACAAAGTAAGGAAGTGTGATTTTTGTAAAAAGAGAGCTCAGCCTAAGTAGTAACTTTGAATACCAAGTGGAGCGGTGATATTTCATTATGGATTTCATTAGTGGTGAGAGGAGAGACTGTATAATCACAAATGTGTTATCTAAATTAAATTCCAAATTAGCCTTATAATAAAATTGTTAACGGTAATGCTGCAAGACCCTAAAATACTGTGGTATCATGTGATTGTGGTATTTTTTTAACTTAAATTATGTTTTGCAGTGATGTATTTAAGTGCCACAACAGCCATTCTGCTGTGAAGAGACCAAGTCTCATCTTAGAGAAACATAAATAACTTTTTGAAAATTAAAATGGCTTGAACTGTTCAGGATCATGGTAATGGATGTACCCCAGGTGAATTTTAATTAGTACTTAATCAGTATTTTTCAAATGGCTGAAAAAGCAAGATACCTCCGTTATATCATTTAGGAGAGTGATTTCATACACTGGTATTCCACACAGCATTATTTCTTGAGACATGGTAATGATGCTGGTATAGGGTGAGGGGTTTTGATAACAAAAATAGTTGGGCAACATTATGTGCTCTGTTCTCTTGGAGATGCAAAAACACATAAGCATATTGAAGACTATGAGAAATCCTGCAGTAAAGAGGCCAACTAAACTTTGTTTAACCTAAATTTTAAAAAAATTTTAAATTTAATTTCTATTTTATATTGGAGTACAGTTGATTTACAGTGTTGTGTTAGTGTGTTGTGTACAGCACAGTGATTCAGTTATATGTATACATATGTCTATTCTTTTTCAGATTATTTTCCCATATAGGTTATTACAGAATATTGAGTAGAGTTCCCTGTGCTATACAGTAGGTCTTTGTTGATGATCTATTTTATATGTAGTAGTGTGTATATGTTAATCCCAAACTCCTAATTTATCTCTCCCCCCTACCTTTCCCCTTTGGTAACCATAGGTTTGTTTTCGAAGTCTGTGAGTCTGTTTCTGTTTTGTAAATAAGTTCATTTCTATCATTTTTAGCCTAAAGTTTAAAAAATTTATTTAACTGGGAATTTTTTACATTTCCTAATACACCACACAGTGGTATTCTGTGAACCCTCTTTGGCCAGGATGGTTTAAGCTCTAGAGCAGTGCTTCTGAAACTACTATGGTGAAATACCAACTTGAAAAATTCTTCTGTCATAATAGGCCACTAGTGATGACAAATACACAGCTTGTAGCACATGAGTCCGACCACATTCCAACTGACCTGTATCTTGTTCACTAGGATGAGTCCAGTGATCTTGTAGTTGGATCTTGCGACAGTGTCAGATTACAATAATAGTTTCTAAACCTTCATTCTCATTTTCTTCCATTTATGCTCCTGCCTCCTTTTGGACTGATAATAGATACTTGCAAACCAGCACTGCTCAGTATGGCACGTTTGGGTAGCACATGTCCAGAGCCTGGATGCTCAAAGAGAGGCCTGCAGACCAGACCTTGGGATCACCTGGGAGTTTGTTAGAATGCAGCACCTTAGGCCTCACCCCAGACGTGATGAATCATGAAGCTGCATTTTATCAAGATCCCAGGTGAGTTTGATGCACATTAAAATTTGGGAAGCATGAATCTAGAACCGTGCTGTCCAATAGAAATAGAATGTAAGCCACCTGTAATTTTAAATTTTTTGGTAAACTCATTAAAAAAGCAAGGTGAAATTAACTTTAATGTATCTTATTTAACTCAGTATATCCCAGACAATGATCGTTTCAACATATCTCTATAAAATGTTTATAAGATGTTCTGTATTTTTCTAACATCTTGGAAATTTGGTGTGTATTTACACTTACAGCACGTCTCAGTTCATACCGGCCACATTTCAAGTGTTCAGCGGCTACATGTGGGCAGTGGCTGTAGTACTGGGCAGCTGAGAACGTAGCATGATAATTGGCACATAGTAGGTGCTTAGAAAGTATTTATAAAATGAAGTAGTTGAGGGAAAACGTTTATGGAAGGCCAGATATGTACCAGCTACATTGCCTCCTCATAATTTGTAGGGTAGGTAGTTTTGTTGGAACAGCACTTAAACCTAGGTCTGACTCCTTGTTCTACCATGTTCTTTTTACCTCTTGATTGCTTTTTATTTTTATTTCTGGTGATTCTCTTTAAGTGCTTCAAGTAGAATTAGAAACAAATTAACTCTTAAAAAACGCACTTTCCCAAATATATGTATGCCTATTCTAAGACCTTCCTGGAAAAAGTTCAACTCTAAAGAGATAAATAATCAAGATTGAGTTTTTATTGTTTCTTTGTTCCTTTGATATTACCCTGACCATTTTTCTTTTTTACTTGTTGGAATTTGTAACTTAAATCCACTTTAAGAAAACTGGTCAGATATGTCCTCCATTCCAGAAATTCTGTTTCCAAATTTGATGAGAGAAGTCTTAGGAAATTGAAAGCCATTGGTCAAATAAACAGATTATAAATCATGGCACTTTTCTGTGTAATGTGGGACCAATTTGATTAAAAATACTATTGATTCCTGGTATCCTTGGACCACAAAGTAAAACAAAATACCCACAAGATGCCGAGATAATGCTGTACCTACAGATTTTATTATCACAGACTGGGAGAGGGTGGTAACTGAGAATTTCTCATCGCACAGGAGGGCAAATGGCAAGTACTTACAAGTCATTTTCTCCTAAGTGTCGTGATTAGATTTTTGATAGAATCAAGACAGAAAATGAAAATATTTCTTGTCCTGTCTCCTAACTTCTACTCCCATTTTTGAGGCAAATAAAATCAGAGTATTGACTCTGGACACCTCCTAAATAGCTATTCCGAAGTTACTATTGCATCTCAGTCATCTGCTGCTTGCCTTGGTTGGTGAAACGTCCCAAGACAGCTGGTGGGAAAAGTTCCTGAATTTTAATTATGAACCCACAGTTTGTTGACTGACATAGGAACTTAGCAGATTGGAAAAAGCTTGTCTCTAGGAACTAGGCACCCCAGGTTTTAATGTTGGTTTTGCCTCAGCTCACCTTTTCTAAATCTGAGTCCTCATCTGTTAAAAGGAGGATAATACAAAACTTAGAGGATTGTATTGAGAGGAATAAATGAAACAACAGGTTTTAAGATGCTTATGTGAAGTTGGGCCAACAGAACTTAGTTATTCATCCTTTCCCCTGAGTGAGGGCGTGGAGAAATGGGAACTTTCACATACCAGGGCTTGGTAGAGCATTAAGGACAAGCTTTATGGAAGGCAGTTTGGCAGTCTTTTTGACACAGCAGTACCGTTCATGTGCTTGGGCAGCTGAAGGATAAGTTCTTAGGATATATGGACAAGGGTGCTCCTGATAGCATTGTTTTGTAAAATTTAAAACTGCAGACAACTGGACTGCTCATAAATTAGGAACTGATTAAATTACAGCAAATCCATACAGTGAGATGAATAGACATTACAAAGAACGACATAGATATCCTTGGGAAGATATCCAAGACGTATTAAGTGGAGAAAAATTGCAGGATGCTCTTCTTTGTACAGAAAATGTATCAAAGAATATGCAATAAATTATTAAGTGGTTCACTTCTGAGAAGTAGAAATGGGGTCTGAAAGAGAGGGAGGCCTTTGATTTTTCACCCTTCTGTGCTGTCTGAAATTTTTGTTCTGAGCAGCCATTACTTTTTCAAGGTATTTCTATCAATATTTGTAAATAGGGAATGTATTGCCTTCTAGCTAACTATTCTAAATTTTGGATGCAAAAAAACGATTTTGGGGGAGGGGCTCAACATCTTAGAGTGTAGTCATTTGAAGTTTTGCCAGACACGTACTACAAAATCAATTCAAAAGCCTGCATACTCTGTTGAATTTGATTCAGTGTGTGAAGTTTGGTCTAGAAGTGATTGTTCTGGTGCTTTTATTTTAAACAATCTAGTGTTCTACATTGGGATTCAAGCATTTTGGAAACAACTTAATTTGATATCTTACGAGGATTCAAATGCTTAAAGTGGATACGAAAAGTGCAGCCTTAAAATCACATTGATTCAGGTTCTTCTCAATTGAGTATAAAGTCATTAGGTCTGACTTAATCTTTCCAGGGGAGGTCAGTTTCTAACTCATTTTATTGGCACTGCATAAAGAAACATGAAAGACAAAATAAATGCAAATTGACTTATTATAGGAGGGGCATATTCTGAATGAGCTTAGCTAAGTAGATATTAAAACAAATGTGGCTTGTAAAAAATGTGAAAATGTAAGGATTTTTTCCTAATCCTGATTAGATTTCAAATTGTCCCTTCAGTAGTTTGCATAATTATAAGGCACTGCCATAGCATGAGTAACAATAGAAAATAACTCATTAATGCTTGTTTCTCTCTGGCATTGTTCCAGGGCATGTAGCTTGATGTTTGTGCAGGAGACAGTCTGTAGCATCTCCCTGTCTGACATGGAACATCAAAGATTGCTGGGATTTCTCTGTGCTCAGACAGTCCTGATTTTGTCTGAAGTGGTAATATCCTGAGGAGCCAATAGCAGCATGAAATTTCAAGTATTTTGGTGCTTCCTATTTCTTGTATTATTTTCAAATGTAGTGATATTAGAGAAGTAGGTTGAGATTTCTTCGCTTTTAAACCCAGCAAACCATTACAAAATCTGGGTTTTGAGCCCAAGATTAGAAGGTCATTATCATGCTGGTGACTGAGCTGAATTGCTTTCCAGAGCTAGGTTTTAAATATCCACCACTTTTAAGCCATCGTTTCATTAGCATTAGGACATTTTCAGTGCCGTGCCGAGACATTAGATATGCATCCCTAATGAATAAATAATGAGATGTTGAATCTGGAGTATTGGAATTTTATTCTTCACTGTGTAACATTTTTGAATACAAGTTGGGACCAGCCGTAGTGGATCAGGAAATAGCTGTATATGCAGCTGATGACTTGCAAATACTTACAAGTAGGAAGTTCCTATCTTAAAATGGTTAAATCATTGACAGTCTCTGTGGGTCTAAACTGATCAGCCCCCCTTAGATGGAGGAGAAACCTTTGATCTACGGACATGAAACCAAATGTGGACCCTAAGTATATATATTCTTCTTGGGACAGACACTGCAGAACCAATAAAGACACTCTCTAGTGGTTCAGTACAAAGATATGGAGTAAATATTAAGACAATCTTAATTAGGCATTTGACGTATAATTCTTTTTTTTTTTTTTCCATAGTTTGGCAATTTCTTTAAATTTATTTATTTATTTTTATATTTTATTTTTGGCTGTGTTGGGTCTTCGTTTCTGTGCGAGGGCTTTCTCTAGTTGCGGCAAGCGGGGGCCACTCTTCATCGCGGTGCACGGGCCTCTCACTATCGCGGCCTCTCTTGTTGCGGAGCACAGGCTCCAGACGCACAGGCTCAGTAGTTGTGGCTCACGGGCCTAGTTGCTACACGGCATGTGGGATCTTCCCAGACCAGGGCTCGAACCCGTGTCCCCTGCATTGGCAGGCAGATTCTCAACCACTGCGCCACCAGGGAAGCCCTGTGACGTATAATTCTTTACTGTTGTTTCTTACTGATAAATGCTAAATTTATCAGTTTGAACCACTCAGTTAGAAATAATTAGTCCTTAGATCTTTGCTTTTTTAAAAAAATTATTCTTTGGCTGTTTGTCTACTTAAAAATTTTTTTTGTTACTACCACGCAAGGAAGTTTGGACATTCAGCAAGGATTACATAGTTTGTTGTTAGAGTTCTATGAGATAATATGCATCACAATAAGATATATGTCTGTGTATATATTTATATGTGTATATAGTACCTTCACACACTAATAAATATAATAATAATGTATTAGCAATTGCAATTTGAAGGTGTTAGGGTACAGATATTGAAAATTGGTTTTATTGAAATAGTGGAAGAAAAAAATTCATCTTCTAACTTTTGACAGTGAACTTTTGTACAGTTTAGCCTTGACAGTGTAAGAGAAAATTGCCCTCTTTGTTCCTCAACCAGATGTGGGCTTTACCAGCGGCCTTTGCCTACTTTCTGACCACCGTGGTTGTCGGCCCTAAGTAGCCACAAGTAGCAGGACCCTAGTTACTGATGTCTGCCCTAGGATTGGAGGTCACCACTTCTGAGAAAAGACTAGGAAAAACAAATGCTGCCTAGCTCACTGTCCTTGAGTACATGGAAAGGAAACCAAATTCAGGTAGCACTTTTTTTTATGGACCACTTTATTTCTGAACTGTAGAGCCAGCTTTTCTGCCTGAATGTGTGGATCCCTGCATCCATCAGCTATTATGTACCTTTAGCGGCTCCTGGACAGCTCTTCCTCAGTTCCTCCTGTGACGAATTTCATGGTGTGCCTTAAGAAAGTGAGAAGAACTCAGTCAACATGAAGTAATATCTCTTTAGAAACATATTGACGATAATACATAACTGTGTTACTCTCATGATAATATCTGTTTGCTTCAAAACAGGCTGATCATGACCTAGAATTGTCTTAAAAAAAAAAAAAAAGGACAATTCTACCAGCATTCTGCACAGCTATATTTTCTGAAATGTCCACTGCAATATCTGGAAAGACATAATTCTTTTTTTTTAATTGAAGTAGAGTTGATTTACAATGTCATGTTAATTTCTGCTGTATAGCAAAATGATTAAGTTATACATCTATACACACACACACATACATTATATTTTATATTTTCCATTATGGTATATCACAGGATATTGAATATAGTTCCCTGTGGTTTACAGTAGCCCCTTGTTGTTTATCCATTCTTTATACACTAGTTTGCATCCGCTGACCCCAAACTCCCACTCCATCCCTTCCCCAACCCCCTTGGCAACCACAAGGCTGTTCTCTATGTCTGTGAGTCTGTTTCTGTTTCATAGATAACTTCATTTGTGTCATATTTTAGATTCCACATATAAGTGATAACATATGGTATTTGTCTTTCTCTTTTTGACTTACTTCACTTAGTATGATAATCTCTAGGTCCATCCATGTGCTGCAAATGACATTATTTCATTCTTTTTTTTATGGCTGAGTAATATTCCATTGTATATATGTATCACATAATCTTTATCCGTTCATCTGTTGATGGACATTTAGGTTGTTTCCAGGTCTTGGCTATTGTGAATAGTGCTGCTGTGAACATAGGGGAGCACGTATCATTTTGAATGATAGTTTCATCCACGTATATGCCCAGCAGTGGGATTGCTGGATCACGTGGCAACTCTCTTTTTAGTTTTCTGAGGAGCATCCATATTGTTTTGCATAGTGGCTGCACCATCTTACATTCCCACCAACAGTGTAGGATGGTTCCCTTTTCTCCACATCCTCTCCAGCATTTGTTATTTGTAGACTTTTTAATGATGGCCATTCTGACTGGTGTGAGGTGGTATCTTGTAGTTTTGATTTGCACTTTTCTAATAATTAGTGATGTTGAGCATCTTTTCACGTGCCTGTTGGCGCATGTATGGAACGACGTAATTCTTATATATAAATTTTCCAGATGTGGAGCGTATCAAGCATCATATATTCAATGAGAATGTTGTGAAATGAGATCCTCTCTGTAGAGTTCTTCTGTTACAGAGTGTTGCTCATATGACGTTGATTTATTTTTTGTTTATTACTTTCCTTTTTTTCCCTTCATTTTCCTTGACTTTTAGATTTTCTCCAATGGATATGGATTTGCTGATTGAAATCTAAAATTCAACTTGTAAATACATTATATAAATGAATCTATTATGAAAGAGGCTATGAAGACAGTTTAGTACTGACCTAGTTCATTATATCCAGCCAATATATAAAAAGATATAAAGTATCTGTAGTTATGCCATCTGTATTAGTTTCCTAGGACTCTGCCATAACCCAGTGCCAAAAATTGGATGGTTTAAGACAAAAGAAATTTATTATCTCAAAATTCTGGAGGCTAGAAGTCTGAGATAAAGGTGCTGTAGGGGAGAGTCCTTCCTTGATTCTTTTAGCTTCTGGTGTTTGCCACGAGACTTGGCATTACTTGGCTTCTAGATGCATCATTCCAGTCATGTGGCCATCTTTTCTGTGTGTATCTTTACATCATCTTCTCTCTTTGCATGTCTTTCTCTTTGTCTAAACTTCTCTTTTGTACAAGCACAACAGTCATATTGAATTATGGTGTACCCTAGAGAACTCATTTCACTTGATTTCCTAATAAGGTCACATTCTGAGGTACTGGGGGTTAAGACTTAAGTATAACTTCTTTGGAGGATACAATTCAACTCGTAACACCATCTCATGCTGGAAATGTGGAGGATGTTTATTCATTCGTTTAGAACATGTTCACTGAAGTCAAGTGATGAGGTACAGACAAATAAACCAGGTAGTAGCAACCAAACCTCTGAATAATCTCTATCATTATTCATTATTTATTCAATTATTTAAATAGTTTAGAGAATCTCATGGATTAAAGCAGCAGCACAGTTAGTGAAGGGTGTGTTTTAGGGACACTGACGCCGGAGACTGTAATCATGTGAGAGAAGGTTTCTGGGGCTACAAAAATGGACAAAATGCTGGTGTTAAATAGTTTAAAAAGTTCTTTTCTGCAGAACTTCTCAGAACCTTGAATATGCTTTTGTGCTTTGAGAACAACCAGCAGGAGGCCACAGTGTTTCCCATACTTACTTGACCACAGAATTCTGTTTTATAATCATCTCCAAGAATTATGTTCCCTAGGAAAACACTGGAAACTAATTTAGTGTCAAACCATATGATCTTATTTAAAATGTCATTATAGAGTTACGGTAATCTAATGGTTACAAAAATAATTTGCGGCCTGTGGGAGTAGACCAAAGGTTTTCAGAATTTATAAAACTCTCTTGTAGATAGTCAGCCCTTCTCAAGAGAGTGCAAATTTCTTTCATGACAGATGTAAGAAAATTCTGATTAGAGGACTGAATTCTATGTTTTACCCAGCAAATTTGATTTACTTTGAAATTAATAAAAAGCAAGTGACCTTCTCTTGAAACAAAGCAAAGTAGCATATTTGCTTCACTTTTTACACACATTATTTATTGCCATATTTGAGACGTAGGAAATGTTCTAAACAACCAATGATAAACTCTGCCTGATATCCCCTGGGGAATTTTTATACCCCCCCCCCCCATATGGCTGTGGTTAGAAAAATATGATACATAGCTATTATTCTGGACCTTGAAAACATGCACATCCTGTTTATTTTTGAGACAATGCCACATTACTGATTATATATCAACTTGAGGAAATGTGAAGCCATGTACTGAATTATATGAGGAAAAATCCTAGTGACTCCACTTGTAGGTTAGAGGTGGAACAGTATCTAAACCCATCTTCACTATAGGAAGTCTGGAAAATGAGGTCATTGAGTGGGGCTCTTAATAGCATTAAGAACCACAGATCAGCTGAGAGATGCTTAAATGAGTAGCCTGGCCCCACTTTTCAATGGGATATGGAATTGGGATGATTCTAGCTCTTGCAGAGAAGAGTTGTTTAGTATGATTATTTGTCCTACCTATTGGAAACCCATTTGGAGTCATGAAGTTATGGCCAGTCTGAGGAATTGTGGAGACTTTTAGACATATTTACTCTTCCCAAATATGGAAACGGCAGTCAAATTTTCCTACAGCTTTCCACTGACAGAATCTCCCAGTATTACTGAACCAAACTTGGGTCCACTCTCCTGAGTGCAGTAAGGCCAAGCTGCTGACCCCGGGTTGTGGTGAAGGAAAGTGAAGCATTAATTATAAAACCATACAAGTAGTTGGGGACAGCTTGTGCTGAAAAAGCCCGAACTCCGCGTGGGTTTCAGGAAAGCATTTTTAAAAGCAAGAGGAGGGAGCGGGAGGAGTTGCAGGGTATGTGATCAGCTTGTGCGCAGTTCTCCCATCGATTGGTTGATGGTGAGGTAACAGGGCAGTGACACAGGGGTTAACGTTTTCAATCTTTAGGCTACGGTAGGCCTGGGGGTTATGTGCTCATGGCCATCAAGTAGTTAACATCTTCCATTTTTTTTTTTTTTAACATCTTTATTGAAGTATAATTGCTTTACAATGGTGTGTTAGTTTCTGCTTTATAACATAGTGAATCAGCTATACATATACATATGTTCCCATATCTCTTCCCTCTTGCATCTCCCTCCCTCCCACCCTCCCTATCCCACCCCTCTAGGTGGTCACAAAGCACCGAGCTGATCTCCCTGTGCTATGCGGCTGCTTCCCACTAGCTATTTTACATTTGGTAGTGTATATATGTCCATGACACTCTCTCACTCTGTCACATCTCACCCCTCCCCCTCCCCATAACATCTTCCATTTGATGGGGTTTTTCACATCTGTAAAACAACTTAGGAAATGTGCATCAGATAATATTAGCTGGGTACTTCAGAGAGGAGCTAAAGCAGAGGGTATGGGCGAGGGGATCTGTCCTGGAAAGACCCCACAGGGTCCTGCTCAGTCACAGCGAGAATCACTAAATGGTCCTGCGCGTGGGTTCTTAATCTTAATTCTATGGCCCTTCTCCTAATTTTTTATCTTCAGTATTCTATACCTACAGATAGAACTAGCTTAGCGATGCCCTTTCGCCTCCATGGTCCCAAAAAAGAGGAAGATGGCCTGCTTTCTCTCTAACCACGGGTCAAATAACTGTGCAGGACTAAACATGAATTCTTCGACTTCTAGGTCCCAGACTCATGATTTTCCAAACTACCAGACTCAAATATCTCATTAAATGTGTCTGTTTTGAGTTTTGTGGATGTTATTGCTATTAAATTAAACAAAAAATAGGATCAGCTCTCACTGATGTTTGTTTTATATTTAACATCATAGTGCCCAAAAGATTCTGTGTGCCTGGCACAGCGTTCGTGGAATTGAATGAAAATGTTCCTGATGTATAGATTCATAGGGAAACTAAGTGGGCACTCTGTAGAGCCAGACAGCAGTTTGAAAGGTTACGTGTTCTCCAGAAATGGAAAGCCACAGTACTAGACAGTGGTTCTCATTGCCTCCTGGGGGCCTCTATTGAGTCATCCAGCCTGTGGTATTCTTTGGTTGCAGAGTAAATCTGGAGGGCTTGATGGGTTCTTCTGTTCTGCCTCAGTAATGGCTCAGTTTCAAAAATGGATGTTGAAACTTCTGTATATCTTAAAAATTTTTCAGTCTCTTTAGATTAATAGCAAAATAGAAATGTAACACATTGTATTATGATTAATGATTATCATCGTACTCGAGGCTACTCCCTGTAAAGAGAAAAAGCCAAGAACTTTCTACTGATTTAAGTTTATTAGGAAAAAGCAGAACATTGGACAGCAGGGGAATCTCTGGGTTGGATAGAAACTTCCCTTTGCAGTGGCCAACCAATGTTTCCCCTCCATTGAGCTCAACCAAGGAGATGTTCTTAATATCTGGCTGATAAATGGAAATGCAGCTCATCATCTCAAAAATGCACACCATTGACCAGTGTTCAAACAATAGTGTCTGGGTGGAACATTTTTACCGATCACAAGCATTTCCTAACATTTTGAAAGTGGAAAAGAAGACAGATTTGAGGGTATATTACAGAATACCACTGTGATGTGCGTTTAACTTCTGGGAGGAATGACCATGTAGTTGATTCAGTCCTAAGCATGGATCCACAAGACGTGGTTGTTTTTATTGAGATCATATGCAGAAGTTTTTGTTTATTTAAGTTATCCTTGTTTAATTGGAGCAGCTGTGCAAATGTATTTGGGTTACTCATCTAAGCTTAGAGCAAACTTTTCATTAGAAATCCCATTGAGGACTGGAACTGCCCCTTTTCCCTTGAATTGGGGCTTCCAATTTTATTTTATTATTATTTTGTTTTTTATAAATTTAAAAAAAAATTATTTTATTTATTTTTATTTTTGGCTGCGTGCGGGCTTTCTCTAGTTGCAAGCCCCACTGAGTGAGGGCTTCTCTTCGTTGCCGTGTGCGGTCTTCTCATCGCCGTGGCTTCTCGTTGCGGAGTACGGGCTCTAGGCGTTCAGGCTTCAGTAGTTGTGGCACGTGGGGTCAGTAGTTGTGGCTCGCGGGCTCTAGAGCGCAGGCTCAGTAGTTGTGGCGCACGGGCTTAGTTGCTCAGCGGCATGTGGGATCTTCCCGGACCAGGGCTCAAACCCGTGTCCCCTGCATTGGCAGGCGGATTCTTAACCACTGCGCCACCAGGGAAGGCCAGGACTTCCAATTTTAAATATAAATAATTAAACTGTTTTCAAAACATTACGTCTTCCATTTTGTATATGTAACTCATGGTTACCCGAGGTAGTTGTCATCAGGCAACTGCGTATTGTTTCTCTGGGCATCCAATTAAGATCCTTATTGTAGGCAGCTTGATATGTCTTCCGCCCAATCCAGAATGTCTTGAAGCATTCCACAATTACTTTCATGGGGAGGTAGCCATCTAAGTCATATCACATTGTGGTGCAGAACTTTTGTCTGGTAGGACTGAAACCATTTACGCATATAGAAACTTAACCAGAAAAAAAGATATATTCAAGTGTAATCTATAAATGTATTAGGTGGACAGAAAAAAGGAGCTGACCATATGGCATGGAAATGATTTGTTTTCACCTCTGGGCCGTGAGTTCCTTGAGGACAGAGACGCCTCTTATTAACTGGTGTCTTTAATCTTAGCCATCACCTGACTCATGTAGTTCAGCTTGAACAACATTCTCAGTAATTTTGAGGGGCTTTTTCAATAACCAGTGAAGGGAAGTTTTACATCTGATTTATTACAGCTTTCAAATCTTTGTTGCAGATGTACAGGATATGAATATAATTTGGCTGTGATGCCTCTCAACCCCGTGAAGGAGAAAAAGACATATTTTTCCATTTTTCATAGAAGGAAAGAGATAGGAACAAAGGGGGTACATAATATTCTCAAATCTGCAACTAGGATTTCCCTATGAGAAGGAGGAATCCAACATTCTGACTGACATCATATACCTTGTCAAAAAGAATAAACTTTCTCACAGCCTTTAATTCTTTGGAATTACCTATGAATTATAGAAAGAAATGAATTCTGGTTGGCTTGTCAATTTTAAATGCACTAAAACTTGGAAAAGTGGAAAGACTCCAAATTAGAATTTTATTAAAATTGTTTTCATTTTGATTAGTTGACTTAATTATATATGGATTTAGTTAATTGTCTTTATTTCTGCCTGCTCTTACTTACGAAGTTTTTGGAGGATAACAGTTCCACTTTATTTATTTATTAAAGGAGCATTTATTTATTTATTTTTTGGCTGCATTGGGTCTTCATTGCTGCATGTGGGCTTTCTCTAGTTGCGGTGAGCGGGGGCTTCTCTTCGTTGCAGTGCGCGGGCTTCTCATTGCGGTGGCTTCTCTTGTTGCGGAGCACAGGCTCTAGGTGCGCGGGCTTCAGTAGTTGTGGCTCGCGGGCTCTAGAGCGCAGCCTCAGTAGTTGTGGTGCACGGGCTTAGTTGCTCCGCAGCATGTGGGATCTTCCCGGACCAGGGATCGAACCCGTGTCCCCTGCTTTGGCAGGCAGATTCTTAACCACTGCGCCACCAGGGAAGTCTAACAGTTCTACTTTAAAACATGTCAACATGCTTTATTTCTGGGTGACTGACACATGATATCTCTCATGTTAGCTTTTGAGTTTCTCTGGATTTCAACTTTTTTTTTTAAATTAATTAATTTAATTTATTTATTTTTGGCTGTGTTGGGTCTTCTTTGCTGTGTGTGGGATTTCTCTAGTTGCGGCGAGCGGGGGCTCTAGGTGTGTGGGTTTCCGTAGTTGTGGCCCGCGGGCTCAGTAGTTGTGGCCCGTGGGCTCAGTAGTTGTGGCGCACGGGCTTATTTGCTCTGTGACATGTGGGATCTTCCCGGACCAGGGCTCGAACCCGTGTCCCCTGCATTGACAGGCGGATCCTTAACCACTGCGCCACCAGGGAAGTCCCTGGATTTCAACTTTATTTTCCACTGGGAAAATAAGAAAAGTGGTATAGTCATGAAAGGCCTTATTATTTTAAAAATGTTTTTAGGTATATTATACAATTTTACCTATATTGAAGAATTCACCCATTGCAATGTACAATGCAGTAATTATTAATAAATTTACTAAGTTGTGCCACAATACACCACAATTTAGTTTTGTAAAATTTCCATCAACCTCCAAGGTCCTGTGTGCATTTTTGCAGTCACAATCCAGGTAACCATTGATATGTTTTTCCATAGATTTACACTTTCTGGATATTTCATATAAATGTTATCATAGAATATGTAGTTTTTTTGGTGTCTGCCTTATTTCACTTGGCATAAACATTTGAGGTTTATCCATGTTGTAGCACTTACCAGTAGTTCATTCCTAATTTACTGCTAAATACTGGTCAGTTGTATGGATATGTCACATTCACTTATGTGTATGGACATTTGGATTGTTTCCATTCTTTTGGCTATTATGAATAATAATACTGCTGTGAGCATTTGTGTACAAGTCTTTGTGTGAACATATGTTTTCATCCCTCTTAGATTCCTAGGAGTGGAATTGCTAGGTTGTTTATGTTTAATATTAAAGCAACTGCCAATACGTTCTCCAGAGTGTCTGAACCAGTTCTCTCCAGAAATGTACAAGTGACCCAGTTTCTCCATGTCCTTACCAACATTTGGTATTGTCTGTCTTTGATAACAGCCATCTAGCTGATATATAGTGGTATTTCATTGTGGATTTGGTTTGCATCCCCTAATGAATAATGATGTTGATCATCTTTTCATATGCTTATCAGCCATTCTTCTTCTTTGGTAAAATATCCATTGAATTGTTTTGCCAATTTTTAAATTGGTTTGTCTACTTACTGTTGAGTTGTAAGAGTTCTTTATATATTCCACATACAAGTCCTTTATCAGATATATGATTTACAGATAATTTCTGATCGTCTCTGGTTGATCTTATAGTTTTCTTATTGGTGTCTTTTGAAGTGGAAAAGTTTTAGCTTTAAGTCCAGTTTATCAGTTTTTTAATTTTATGGTTTGTGATTTTGGTGTCAAGGTGTTAAGTGGTAGTATTACTATAGTTTTTGAGTTCAGCATCCCTACTAATTTCTGTTTAGACAATTTAAAAATGAGACTTAATAAAATAGAGTATGAAAGATATTCTGGGAGAAATTTTCTTTCTAGGAAATATTAAGGGAAAGGAATCTGCACTGAGGGTTAAAATGCACGCTTGTAACATGTTGGCACCTGGGAATGGTGGGCACCTGTGAACAGTGGTGGTGCCCAAGGACCATCTTGACTTCTTGCAATGCTTGGGTCCTTGTATTAATGTTGGTTTGCATGAGAAAAATGATAAAACCTCTGTGGGAGGAAAATCCACTATATGCAGTCACTTATATTGTTAATACTCTTATGTTTTAGCTCTGATACGTATAAGCTTATTTTTATAAAGAGCAAAAATACTGAGTTTAACACATCACATAGATTGTTCTGATAAAAATGTGTTTCCAAGAATTCTGTGTTGTAAAAGTCTTTGGGCTTTTTATTGTTAGTGTAGTTATATATTAAAAAAAAGAAGGTAAGAGATGTTAATGATCATTGAAGCTCCTTTTCAAAAGCAGAGGCTCAAGATTTAACTTTACTTCTTGCATTTCCTACGCAAAGTGACACCATACTGTAGATTTTTTTTTTCTTTTGCTGTCAACAAGCACCCTGGTCTTAATACTAGGATTGACTGATGCCTGTAGCCGTCATGTTAGATATGTGTGCTATTACAGCATGCTGTAGAGAGTGCTGCTGTGGAAGAGGAATTAGCATCAGGACAGAGATGGTGCTGGGAAGAGAAAATAACTGTCGTCTTGTTGCATCATCCCCTTATTCCTTCCATTATGCCCATATCACAGCTTGTCTAACCCCTTAGTCTTTGGGTAAGGGCTTTTTGCCAACTTTGATTTGATTTCTAGCTCTCCTGGTTACTAACCGAATGACCTTGGACAGGCTGTTCAACCTTGTTAAGCCTGTGATTTCATTGTAAAATGGTAGCTATACCTACCTGTACTGGGCTGTTTTAAGGAGAGAAAATATACATAGATCACCTAACATCACACTTAGCATATGGTAGGTGCTTTATTGGAGGTTGTTGTTATTATTATTGTTAATGTTGTCTTATCTTCTAGATTCTTTATAATTCAAAGAACTCTTATATACAGAAATTTTTTTTTTGGAATTTTATTTTATTTTTTTATACAGCAGGTTCTTATTTGTTATCCATTCTATACATGTTAGTGTATACATGTCAATCCCAGTCTCCCAATTCATCACAGCACCACCACCACCCCCTGCCGCTTACCCCCCTTGGTGTCCATACATTTGTTCTCCACATCTGTGTCTCAATTTCTGCCCTGCAAACCGGTTCATCTGTACCATGATTTCTAGGTTCCACATATACAGAAATATGAAGAAGCAAAAATGATGATAGTGAAGGTGGAACAAATAGACTGAGCACTATAATGAAACTTCAACTTGAAAAAAAGTGTTGTTTACTTTTCCCTAATGTTTCAGATACGAATTCATGCCTTTCTCTTCTCAATATATACATATATATACATATATACTGCCTAACATCAGTGGCATTTTTTTCTTCTTCTTTTTATTCTCAAAAATAGTATCTCTAAGAAGTTTAGTTGGAGACAAAAAGACCCTAGCATGAATGTAGCCTATACCTTGAAGAGATTTGAGCCTTCTATAAAAAACTGTGCGGTGCTCTGAGGTCTATGGGATTCCCATATTTGAGTCTTTTTTTTTTTTTTTTAACCTAAGGAGCCTCAAAACTTTCAAGGTCCAAAGAGCCAAGACTCCACTTTTGCTTTCTTTGAAGTATCACTTTATTTCTGATAGTGAGTAATGTAACATTTTTAACCCTAAACTTGAAGCTCTCTTTCTCAATTCATTATTAAAAAGTGCTAAGATCTTGCAGCGTTAACATAAAATCAAGTTAAAATTCTATTTTCGTAATAGTCAAAGTTTAAACATCATGAGATACCCTAGACATGAAGTGAATAATTTGTCTCTTGATATGTGTATAATGCATTATTAAAGTGAGTGATTTATTTAATTATTAGCAGCTGCTCTAAAGATTGGTTTTTCTGTGTCTTTCAGATTAATTTTACTAGAAGTGTAGACAATGAAAAGATAAAATGACTCTCTTCTGTGTGTTCTCGTGGTTAAAGTTTTTCATTTCCCTCCAACATATATTTTTCCCTCATAATTACACATCTCAATCTAAGCTCAGTTACAGATTTATCCATACCAATAGAAATAAGAATCTCTTCTTTTGAATTGTTGACTCATGAAATATTATAAAGTATTAGTTCCTATATCTACCATTAAAAATACTGCTAAGATATCTTGACAACTAAGCCATATCATGTGTTAAAAATATTCCCAGTTTGTATGAATTTAATGTATGTGCAAGTCTTAAGTATTAAAATTAGTTATTGCAGCATGTGATCCACAGAAACAGGAACACACCTTGTACAGGTATCTCTATAAATAGGATGGGAGCGTTACTTACCTGGTGTGCACACTTGAGGCACAGAATCCCAATTATAATTTTCAGTTGGCTCCATCTGGCTCAGGTAGCTTTCCTTACCAATATCTAAAAGAGTTACTCTAACATTGAAAAAGAAGGAGTCAACATTTATCAGGTACTTACAATATACAGTAGATGTGCTACATGCTGTATTCTGTCTTATTTTATTCATACATGTGGCTGAAATATTTAAACCCACATTTGGTTTGGAATGGGAGTAGGCTAAACAACTCAAATATGAAAACATACGTAGCAAATTAAAATGAAAATATTAATGTGATTTTGACATAGCTCCTTCCTCTGCCTAAGAAACTGGTGCCCCCCTTCTCACCCCTCAGCCTCATTTGGGTTCCTCTGGTCTTGATGCTTTTCTTCCCTTATTTACCTGCTTTGTGTTTCTCACTAATTCTCTGTACCAAGTTATCCTACGTTCCATGATAAAGTTTCCTAGACTTGTACTGTCTGATATGGTAGCCATTAGCCCCATGTGGCTATTTGAATTAAATACAATTAAATAAAAATTTAAAAATTTAGTTTCACTAGCCACATTTCAAGTTCTCAATAGCTGCATGGACGAGTGGCTACATATTGTATAGGGCAGAATGGAACCTTTCCATTGTCACAGAAAGTTCTATTGGACAGCACTGCGTTAAGCTAGTTGTGTCTTTGTTAGAACTAATAGACTAATTGCAGAATGTCTTTAGTTTCTCTTCCTGAAATTGATGAAAGCTTAGATGCTGGTCTTCATTAACTCTTGTTTTATTGCCTTACCTGCTGTTCCATATATTTTACTACTGCCCTGCTCTGTGGAATGCTAGAAGTTAAGGTTCTTCATTCTTCTCTGTGGAATATAATTGCTGCCCTGTAACTTTCTATGGCTCCTTCAGCAGAACAAGTCTTCCCCATTGGCCAGAGGGATCAAATCTTTGCTTATTCCATATGACCTAAGTCAGACTATCTTTACATTGAAGAATGCTTTTTTTTTTGAAGTACACTTTGATATTTGATTTTTTAAAATGTTTTCAATATTTCAGTACTCCAGACAAAAGAACTGGGGGTGGGGGGGGAGGGAGGGCAGTCATGTCATATGTTGGGTTGGCCAAAAAGTTTGTTCGGGTTTTTCTGTAACATGGAAAAAGCCAAATGAAATTTTTGGCCAGTCCAATGTTTCTGCTTGTAATTGAGATAACACAAAGACTGGAGAGATGTTTACTACTACAAGTGGGGTGATGGACATTGTTCTTTCTTAATGCCTCATCAGCAGCAATTATAATAAGTTAATTAATGCACTCATTAATATACTCAAAACACGAATAGTTTAGTATGTCTTTTTAAACACCACCTGGTGGATATCAATAGACCAACAATGATTCATTGACCTTATTATGATAATCACTGCTTTGGAACTTCAAATGCCTCGGAAATAACACAGTTTTATTTTGATTTAAAAATATTCTAATGAGCTATATAACTGCCTGCTATATTTGCGAGTAGAATAACTTTCTGGGGTGTTTAAAGAAAATAGGAAGCCATTGATATTGCATATTTAATGCAGAATTTTGTCTTTATGATATATTTTTGGACTCTGAGTCCAAGATTTTTGTTTCTTCTGAATGATGCCCTATACTTTGTTCCATTTGATCAGTACTGTGTTGGTTAAATTCTCTTAAGTTGACTCCTGGAAAAATTCCAGTGACCTAAGCATTTTAATGTGAAAAGGGAACTGAGAAAACTATGTGGTAAATAACATTTAAGACATAACAAATGTTACCAAGAATGGCTGTAAATGCTTTCTGTCTATTTGTCCCTATGTAGCTGAGATTGAAATAGATCAAGCTCAGGCTGGAATTGGCACTACTTTAGTCATTAAACTTCACCATGCTGATGCTGCTATATTAATGTCCTTTTAGGAGGAGACATCCAAGCAATTTTCACATTCTCAAGCAATTTTCAGGCACCCAAAAGAAGGAGATAACTTGAAAGTATTTGTAAGATTAAAGTATTTTATTAAAAATGGCCTTCATGGAGCCAACCATAACTCTACAGATTTGGATCCACAAAAAGGTGATATAGGACAGTAAAATAACGTCCTGTGTTGAAAACTGTCTCTAACAAGGCAATTCAAAACATGGTGGACAGTTGGGTACAACCTTTGGGGTCCTGAAAAGAAGAGTATTAAAGAACAAGATTGTATGTAAATTGAGGTTCATGTTTAGTGAGCAGTTAATATTCCTGTCTTGCTTTTGGAAGCAGAGCCATAAATCACTTAGAATTTAGTGTATTAAAATAGACTTTCTGGAAATATTTCCTGAACTTCTTCACGTCATTTTGGGGGGAAATGTCATTGTTTTCCTTCAAAGAAAACACCACCTGCCTAGAGATGGTACATATTAAACATGATGTTCGAGAGGTTAAGTAGGTACCCAGAATGACGGTTCATCCAGGAAACGTTGTTTTCTAGGTTGTGTATAGGAAGAGAAAATAAAAATCCCCCAGGCACCTAAAACGTATGCTTAAGCCCAGTGTACTCCTTCCTCTTTCCCCAAATGTGGGTTCCTTTCAATTCTAGATTTTTGCTATAAACAATTCCAGGAAACTTAAAGCTCCTTATACTTTTCCAAAGAAACATTGCTTTCAAAGGATGTTGAGTTTCTTAACAAGGGCCAGATAGTTTTAACAAACAATTAAGGGTAATAATATTAAGAGTTTCAGCTAAAATTCACTGTTGTCTAAAATACTAAAAACATATATACTGAATTTTAAAATACTATACTTCTATTAATTATATAGGGAGTTTTAATACATTTTAAGTTAAATACTCATAAAATTTGACATACTTCAAATATATATGGCAGGTATAGTTGTTACAATGAATATTTGATTACCAGTAATTAACTTGCCTGAAAATTGAGAAGAATGTTTACTTTAGGAATGATGTGAACTGCTCCTCTCAAATTTCTTTTCAAATTGATCATGCCCATATAGTTGCTTATATTCACATTATTTGTATCTCCCAACAGCCAAGCAAGGATGTTTCAGTCAATTCTACAGCTCAGTAGACCCAGGTTCAGAAAGTAATTCACTTAAAGCACGCGTTTAATCAAGACTTTCTATGGCAATTCTCTTTTAAAAGGCCTCTCAGTCTATCATAAGAGATATGTTATAATGCAATCTCATAGACATTGAAGCCTTGGAAATGAAGTCCATTTGGACTTGGCCTCGCAGACTGGGAGCTAGTTGTCTGCAGTCACTTAGTATAAAGATAAATCATTCACCTTCACAAACATGACTGCACTTTCACAGGGTGGTAAGTTTGGGTCATTTCCAAATAAAGGATGTAGGTAGGATTGGTGTCTCAAAATGTAGTTGCTATAGAGCAGGACCAAAATCCATACCCAGGTCTTCTGATTCCACATCAAGACCGCCTTCTAGTGTACATGTGGTAAAAGTTAAGTGATTACTTAGCTTAAGTCCTTAGAATAATTTCATGGATCCTATAATTTTAAGTTTTGATCATCCTTTTAAACAAAACACAGGACCTAAATGTTTGGAAGCTTTCACGATTTTAGGTGTGAAAGTTTGAATGTGGTTTGTCTTTTCTTTGACTTTCCTTCTCCCCGTAAATAACATTAATAAAAACCTAGGAAGGTTAAGTAAAAGAAAAATCCTAAGGGCAGAAAAAAAAAGAGTCAGGGAGCCATACTTCTTCGCTACAGTATTCTGGCTGTAGAGCATGTATGCAAGTTGGGAAAAAGACAACAGGACTATGAGAAAAATATATATTTATTAACCTCCAAACTTTAAGCTCTGATGGCACGCCTCTGTCAGCATAGGCCCGGGTACGCTGCACTAACAACCCCCAAATCTTAGCACTTTAACAAAAATAAAAGTTTATTTTTCACTCATAGAACATTTCTACTGTGATTCAGCTGCAACACTATTCCAGAGTTTCTCCAATCGATTCCCTGCCTGAAAGGCAGTAGAATATTGCTGGTCTTGTGGCAGAGAGAGAGTTAATGCACAGTGCACTGGTTCTCAAAGCCAGCGGTGGCATATATCACTTCTGCCTACATTTCATTGGCCAAGTCAAGTCATGTAGCTATGGCTGAGCTAGATTGTCAAGGCTTCCTGCAGGGAGGGGCATCACAGAAGTTGCCACAGAGTAAACCTGTGGGTGAACAGAAATCCAATCTACCACAACCCCCTTCTGACATCTTCAGTTGTTTCCCAGAACCACCAGAGGCAAGGGGACCTTCATTAATCAATTTTGTTATGTTAGTCAAAAAGAATATATATGAATATAGAAAAGGTATATATACATATGCATGCATGTATATGTGTGTGTGTGTATTCACATACACATGCATGCACGCATGTATGTGAATATAACAGCTACCTTTTTTGTTTTGAGATTTACATTTCTCACTCTTATCATCAAGACTCACTGCTTTTTATCACCAGTATTTATTGAGTGTTTACAGTGTAGTAGGCACAATGGAACGTACAGAAAATATATCCCTGCTCTTGAGGAGCATACATTCCTAAAAATATATATATGTACCTCTTCATTTTAAGAATAGACTTTATGTTTTAGAGAGTTTGAGGTTCACAGCAAAATTGAGGGGCAGGTACAGAGCTTTCCTGTACGTCTCCTGAGCCCACACACGCATAGCCTCCCCCATTACCAACATCCCCCACCAGAGTGGTACATTTATTACAACTGATGAACCTACCCTGACACATCATTATCACCTAAAGTCCATACTTTACATTAGGATTCACTCTTGGTGTTGTACATTGTGCGGGTTTGAGCAGATTTATAATGACATGTATTCATTGTTATGGTATCATAAAGAGTAGTTTCAGTGCCCTGAAAATCTTCTGTGCTCCACTTACTCATCCCTCCCTCTGACCCCCTAGTCCCTTGCAACCACTGATCTTTTTACTGTCTTTATAGTTTTGCCTTTTCCAGAATGTCATGTAGTTAGAATCATACAATATATAGCTTATTCAGACTGGATTCTTTCACGTAGTAGTATGATTTTTGTTTCCTCCATGTCTTTTCATGGCTTGATAGTTTGTTTCTTTTCAGCACCTTCGAAAAAGCATTGTCTAGATGTACCACAGTTTGTTTATCCACTCACTTACTGAAGGACATCTTAGTTGCTTCCAATTTTTGGCAGTTATGAATGAAGCTGCTGTAAACATCTGTGTGCAGGTTTTTGTGTGGACATAAATTTTCAACTCATTTTGGTAAATACCAAGGAGCATGACTGCTGGATCATATGGTTAGGGCATGTTTAGTTTTGTAAGAAACCATGAAACCGTCTTCCAAAGTAGCTGTACCATTTTACATTCCCACCAACAGTGGATGAGAGTTCCTGTTGCTCCACACCCTCACCAGCGTTTGGTATTGTCAGTGTTCTGGATTTCGGCCATTCTGATAGGTGTGTCATGGTATCTCATGGTTGTTTTAATTTGCATTACCCTGATGACATACGATGTGGAGCATTTTTTCCTATGCTTATTTGCTATTTTTATATCTTCTTTGGTGAGGTGTCTTTTTTTTTTTTATAAGTTGCAAATAATTCTTTTTTTTTTTTCTTTTAATTTTATTTATTTATTTATTTATGGCTGTGTTGGGTCTTCGTTTCTGTGCGAGGGCTTTCTCCAGTTGTGGCAAGTGGGGGCCACTCTTCATCACGGTGCGTGGGCCTCTCACTATCGCGGCCTCTCTTGTTGTGGAGCACAGGCTCCAGACGCATAGGCTCAGTAATTGTGGCTCATGGGCTTAGTTGCTCTGCGGCATGTAGGATCCTCCCAGACCAGGGCTCGAACCCGTGTCCCCTGCATTGGCAGGCAGACTCTCAACCACTGCTCCACCAGGGAAGCCCTGGTGAGGTGTCTTTTAAGATCTTTGGTCAGTTTTAAAATTTTAGGTTGTTTTATTATTGAAATTTAATAGTTAGTCCTTTACTAGATACATCTTTGGAAAATGTTTTTCTCCCTGTCTCTGGCTTGTCTTTTCATTTCTTGGCAGTGTCTTTTGCCGAAAAATTTTTTTTAATTTTAGTGAAGTCTAGCTTGTCAGTTCCTTCTTTCATGGATCATGCCTGTGGTGTTGTATCTAAAAAGTCATTTGCCAAACCCTAAATCATCTAGATTTTCTTTTAGGTTTTTCTCTAGGAGTTTTATAGTTTTGTGTTTTACATTAGGTCTGTGGTCTATTTTAATGAATTTTTGTGATGGGTGTAAGTTAATGTCTAGATTCTTTTTTTTTTTTTTTCTTTTGCCTGTGAATGTCCAGTTGTTCCAGCACCATTTTTGAAAAAAATAAGCACATTTTTTTCACTGAATCATTCTTTAAATTTTTAAAATCTTTATATAATTTTAAAGATTACAGTCCATTTACAGTTATTACAAAATATTGGCTATATTCCTTGTGTTGTATAATACATCCTTGTGGCCTATCTCATACCCAGTGATTTGTACCTTCCACTCCCCCACCCCTATATTGCCTCTCCCTGCTTCTCCCCACTGGTAATCACTAGTTTGTTCTCTATATCTGTGAGTCTGCTGCTTTTTTGTTACATTCACTAGTTTGTTGTTATGTTTTAGATTCCACATACAAGTGATATCATACAGTATTTGGCTTTCTCTGTCTGACTTATTTCACTTAGCATAATGCCTTCCAGGTCTGTCCATGTTGCTGCAAATGGCAAAATTTCATTCTTTCTATGGCTGAGCAGTATTCCATTGTATGTATGTGCCACATCATCTTTATCCTTTCCTCTGTCGATGGACGCTTAAGTTGCCTCCATATCTTGGCAGTTGTAAATAATGCAACAAGCACATCTTTTAAAAAGGCATTTTTAAATCGCAGTATAATTGATTTACAATATTGTATTATTTTCAGTTGTACAGCAAAGTGATTTAGTTATATATATATATAATAAATATAATATATAATAATAATCTAAAAAATATATATATTTAGATTATCTTCCATTATATATTATTATAAGATACTGAATATAGTTTCTGGGGCTATGCAGTAAATCTTTGTTGCTTACCTGTTTTATATATAGTAGTTTGTATCTGTTAATTCCATACTCCTAATTTATCCCTGCCCCTTCACTTTCCGTTTTGGTAGCCATAAGTTTTCTAGGTCTGTGAGTCTGTTTCTGTTTTGCATGTAGATTCAATTGTATTATTTTTTAGATTCCACATGTAAGTGATATCATATAATATTTATCTTTCTCTGTCTGACTTAACTTCACTTAGTCTGATAATCTCTAGGTCTATCCACGTGGCTGCAAATGGCAATATTTCATTCTTTTTTTATGGTTGAGTAATATTCCTTTGTATATATGTACCACTTTTTATCCATTCATCTGTCAATGAACATTTAGGTTGCTTCCATGTCTTGGCTATTGTAGATAGTACTGCTATGAACATTGGGGTACATGTATCTTTTCACATTAGTCCATTTACAGTTACTACAAAATATTGGCTATATTCCAGATATATGCCCAGGAGTGGGATTGCTGGATCATATGGCAACTCTATTTTTAGTTTTTTAAGGAAACTCCATACTGTTCTCCATAGTGGCTGTACCAGTTTACATTCCCACCAACAGTAGAGGAGGGTTCCCTTTTCTCCACACCTTCTCCAGCATAAAATGGCATTTTTATTGAATGGTTTCTGCAAAGTACCTAGGAAATATTCTGTAGGGGGAGCTTTGCATATAACTTAGCCCCATCTTTAGAGAATAGAGGAAGAGAACGATTATAAAGATTATTTAATGGCAGCTCTGTATTAGCCATTATACCACACAGTTCACTTCTGTTATTTAGATTTGTAACAGACTGTGAGTTAGGTATTGATATATTTGAACAAGATAAGAAATTTCAGACCTAGAACTTAAATATTGCTTCCAACCAGATTCACATAGTGCAGATAGGAAGTAGCATATATACTAGGGAAGAGCACAGGCCCTGGAACAAGTTGCCTGTATTGGAATCTAAGCCTTGCCACTTTCTAGCTGTGTGGACTTTGTCAAGTTATGTAACTCTGTTGCAGTTTCTCACTCAGTATAATGTGGGTGATAATCACATCTACCTTAGAGAATTTTTGTAAGAATTAGTGCATGTGAAGTGTTTCCTGCCAGGCCTGGTGCATGGTGATTTCTTAACAAACTAGGTGATAGCTATCCTTCAAACCCAGATGCATCCATTCTTTCCACCTGATAGATCATACTAGTTTTGAGAAGGGAAATAGCAGCTGTGGTTTAGGCCTGGTTGTATGGATACAGCAGTGAAATTTAAGAGAAGCTGCCCCTGTTACATCACAGGAGATGATACTCAAGGCTCTTCCACATGGAGGCATAAAGTAATAAAAATGGTATAAGATATAGTATAACACTTTGAAAACATATGTTGCCATAATGAAATAATGAAGAAGCAGTGAAAACTGCAAATGGGGGGTTAAAGCTTAGTGTCAAAGTAAGACACATCTGTCAAGATTGCATCAAAACACTGATTAGCCTATTTATCATAAATTAAAATGAACCCTTATCTGCAAGGGATTGCCAATTGTTCATACACTATTCCACTGAAGCACTTTGTTTCATAATAAACTAATAAGAAGATGTCTTAATCCAATTTGTTTGGGAACTTTTTTTTTTTTTTGAAAGAAGACATCAAGGTAGTGGTTTTATCTGTGGTCAGTCTAGAGACTTTTAGGAATCAATTGTGTTCAGATGGTAGTTGTGGTCGCTCATCTTTGTGGAAGACTCACTAGGTGCTGGGTTTATCAAGTACTTACTCATTTAATCCTCCCAGAAGTCTTGTGAGGTAGGTGCTGCTATCACTCTCTTTTCCCCTTTTTACAAGTAAAGAAATTGAGATACATAGAAGTCACGAAACCAGTCCAAGATTGTTTGTCTAACTAGTATGTGATTGTGGCTGAAATGAGATTCGTACCAATATTGTTCTGGTCCCAGAGCCTGCATTTAACCACTCTCTAATGGAGCGTGTAAATTATTTTTAATCTTTCAAAAACTCTACGAGAAACAACATAATTATCATTGTTATTGTTGCATAAACTAAGTTGTTCTTTAGTTTGGGCTGAAGTTGGAACAAATTCTTTCGAAATACAGGGTCTGGGGGGGGAGTAATAAATGTGAGGTCCTTGGTGGGGAACTATGAGATGAGACTAATATTTGAAGCAGGAGTTAGGAATTGACACACACACAATCTAAACTCCGTCCGTAGAGGTGTTAGTTTCCAGCAAAACACGGTTTAAAAAAAACCTTCAAGTTTGGATACATTGGGTCAAAAGGTTCACTTACCAGCCCACCTCAGTTCCTTTCCATCCTCAAATCACCAAGTGTAAGGTCCCAGGTCTAAAGAGAGGCTCCCAATTAGTTTCCTGAAGTCTTTGTTGCTCTTGGTATATCATTCAAAATACAGCATTTCTTTTGTCCTATTTTTCATTTACTAAACTTTCTTGAGACAATATAGCTTTAAATACTATGTATAGTATTTGGTCCTTTAGATTAGAAGTTGTGTTCATGGTAACTTTTTTGCATATAAGGGGTTGAACCAGTTATTATCATGACCAGTTAATCCATTCAATAATGGTTGGTCATGGGTTCTGTAAAAAAGATACCTGATAAAAAGGTGCTAGAGTTCTAATAGTTGAAATTGGATAATTAATTCTTAAATTCCATTGACGAGATGTTCCTGCTGGACCTTGACTTTATTGTAGAAACATTACAAAGTAGCCTCATGGAAGATGTATTTTCAGGAAAGATGTTGAGAAGTAAATACTGAACAATTGCAGTTAGAAAGACATTTAAAACTTCAGATCTATAGTATGTTCTCATGTGATTCTTCAACTGACTAAAATTAGGTGGCATAGGGATGGCATTTAGGGTGCAGTTGAGAAGCATGTGGGAGGAAGGGCACAGACTCTGGACTCACATTGCCTGAGACTGAATCCTGGCTCTGCCACTTCCTTACTGTTAGTTTCTGTGCCTCAGTTTCTTCAACTATATAATAAAGATAATTGTAGCACCTCTACAGTACTCATATAGTTGTGATGAAGTTAACCTGAGTTAATGTATGGAATTTGCTTAGAACAATGCCAGGCACACAGATTAAAAAGGTGTGCTTGTTAGCCTTTATCATTAACATTATTCTCATTGAGAACATCCTTGATTCTTCAATACCAGGAAGGAATATAAACACCACCACACGTATCCATGCAATAGAAAATAGTTTATTTTGGAACTCCTCAGACTGGAGAGTCTTTAGGGAAGTAATCTCTGCTGTCCTTGAGAAGGAGCTTGCATTTAGCAAACCCCAGTTATTCATGATGAAGGTCAAGTTATCTCCACATAGAGGTCAAGGTTTTTGACTGAGAAAGTGTTCCCATCCATCACGCTCAAGGAGTTCTCACCTATACAAGGACTCTGAATGCTAACTATAGAAATGGATTAAGTCTATTTTTTCCTCCCATAACTAGCTTTTCAGAAGTAGCATTCAATGGGAAAATATTCTACAGTTGTTTTGGTGAATAAATGAAGAATGAATGTAAAGGTTTCTACACAGTACACATTCTGGAACATTGTTACATTAGTCATTGCACGCTGGCACAGAGAGTTGGTGTCATCACTAAGAACTGAGGGTAGGTCTAAAAAGAGTTAAACCATCATAAAATTTTATGGCTGCTCACTTTTTAATGGTATTCATTGCCTGAAGTTTACAGTAGGTCTGCAACTTCACTCGGTACATCTGCAGTTGGTGACTGCATTTTCTTACAAAATTTTGCATTTTGGATGTTAAGACCCTGACAAGGTTTATAATGAGCTCTACCCCCTGAGGACTGACAGTAGTCATTACACATTTATACAACCCTCTAGCCTCCTGTATCACCACCATTGCTCTTGGGCCACAACAATGTACCGTAGTTTGCTCTGCTTAGGAACTCTAAATTTGACATTGATTTTGGGTGGGAAGAATCCATGAGTCTGTTTTTTTTTTTCTGGGCCCAGGAGGACAGGAGATGGGGTGCTGTTAATTAGATAGAAATAGAGATTAAGTGGGAGTTTTCTGGCTTGTATATTCAATGGGGGAAGTAAAACATTTCAGGCAGAAGATAATTTTTCTCTGGTTCTTGTATAGCAAAAATCTCAGCCGTCTGCATAATAGGAAAAAAAATAGAAAATAGGAGCTCTGTTTTCACCACCTCCTCCAGCTCCTTGTAGACAGACCCCTTACAGAAACAAGGAGCTCATTACAACTACACTTAACTATCCTTTGCACTCTCCACCTGCACTCTTTGGGTGAAGGAGGTGAGAAGAGCCAGGAAAGCCATGAAAATAACCGCTATTAAATTAGCTCAAATCTTGCATTAATACACATTTAAAATAAACTTAGAATGTTCTTTTCCTACTTATTCCTACAGTTGTAATTTTCTATGATGGACTATAAATATTTGTTCTAGTAGATTTTTTGATATCTTAGTGCAGCTGTGTGAGAGCTCGTTAATTGCAGATAGGTCAAGGTAAACGTTGACAACTTTGCAGTGCTCCCCCAAAGCAGAAATTAGATTTTTTAGGGTAGTTCCTGTTTATGCTGCAATTATTTGCACTTCATTACCTGTGAGCTTATTCCTTAATTGTTTCTGGCCTTGTTTCTTCTTGCATCTAGTAAGATATTTGGAATAAAGCTTGTTAATGTCCCATGGGGCACATAACATGCCTTTGACTTCTATTTCATTTCCTATAATACCTAGCGGTACTGGGCACTTAGTAGGTGCTCATTAAATACTTGATTAACCAATTATACTTTCCAACTATTCCATAGGGGGATAGGGATAACTGTTACCTTAGATTTAGTCCCCAGAGAACTAATTATTTCCTAAATCCCTATGGTAAATGGGGTTCCCATCTGCATCTGTTGTTCGGATGTAAACCTCTTGCTTGTAATTGCTTGTCTTTTCTAATTTAGAAAGGATTGGACTCTGTTCTTTCCTTACGGTTGTGTAGTTGCTTGTTTTAGCAGAGGCAGTATCAGTAGTGGCTGAGAGCATGGGCTAGTCCTGTTTCTGCCATTTATAAGATGTGTGACCTTGGAGGTTGTAATCACACTACCTGTTGTTGAGACAGTTAAATAGATGTAAATTACAAGTTAGAGAAGAGTCTGATACAAGGTAACAGCCATATTAGTGGCAGCTTCTTTTGTAGCTTTTTAAAGTCACACTCCTTTTTTCTATGAACTATGAAAATAGTTGGAATTTGACAAGCTCTGTGGAAATTGACTGCTTATTGTATTTAGATTAATTGGAGCCTTTTGCATTGGGTTTATTTCCCTTGACCTCGGACTCCTTTCTTCAACAGAAACCTTTTTCCTTAGAGTTGCCTCCCAGAAAAGACAATAATCTTTATGTCTAGAGGAGACAGGCTGAATTATAGACAGAATGTTCCTTATTTTCACCAAGTTTCCTCAGCATATTGAATATAGGTAATCTCTATATAGGTATATATATATAGTGAATATAGGTAATGGGTTGATATGACCCTTGATAATACTAATATGTGGCCAATTTATACTTTATATATTTTTGGGTGCAAAGGGAGTTTGGGGTATTTCTTTTTAGCTAAAACAATTTTATATAAGAAGAGCACTGTAACTTGCTCTTTTCCTTGCTAAGTGCTTTTAGACTATTAGATTTTTCTTAATTTTTGATATTGAGGTATTATAAAAGCATTCTTCTGGCTTTAGTAAATGTGATAACATTGAACCAAGCACTACAGAAAGCCAGTAAATATTACCTTCTAAGAGTCCATAGACCATTAGTTGCATATTTAAAAAATTGATTTCATAGGCTGTAAAAATACCTTTTTTCCCCCATTAGATCTACACAGACTTAAATGATTTGGTTCTCATACCCTGATATTTTTGAAGTGTATTTATGCAGATCTATTGTAGGACTGGGGTTTGTAAGAGACTCTCTCTTTAACTCCAGGGAAATTGGCCTAACTTTACAACTCATCTACAATTCCAAGTTATCAATTAGCTGTTAAGTTTGCTGCGTTAGAAATCAAATAGCGTCTAAAATCCACCTCTAAATCTCAATAGACTTCTTTCTAACCACATCTGAATCATGGTCCACTGTTGTAAAGTGCTGAATAAAATCAACCAGATACTGCTTCTGACTCTACTCCTCACCATCAAAATGAAACTTCTAGTGGATCAATTAGGAAACGTATTGATTTTTTAATAAAGGCTCTTATCCTAGATAAAACTTATAAACCATAAGAGTATCTGTATATTTATGTACAGATTTGATCAGTAACTCAGTTGATTCCTCATCCTTTGCCAATGTGGTACTGGAGTACAATTTGCAGTGAACTATGGTCTGTTTTTTAAATGGGTCATCCATGAGGATTCATTGTTAAATGCCAGCAGGAAATATAGGCGCCATTTTTAGAGTGTGCGTTTCATTTTTTTAAAAAATGTTTTTATTTTTTTTAGCTGCGTCGAGTCTTAGTTGCGGCACACGGGATCTTTGTTGAGGCATGCGGGATCTTTTCATCACGGCACACGGTCTGCTCGAGTTTCTCTCTAGTTGTTGCGAGAGGGTTTTCTCTTCTCTAGTTGTGGCTCGCAGGCTCCAGGGCGCCTGAGCTCTGTAGTTTGTGGCACGTGAGCTCAACAGTTGGGGCACGCGGGCTTAGTTGCCCCGCGGCATGTGGGATCCCAGTTCCCCGACCAGGGATTAAACCTGCGTCCCCTGCATTGGAAGGCAGACTCTCCACCACTGGACCACCAGGGAAGTCCCCTGTGCGTTTCATTCTAGA
The DNA here is from genome assembly GCF_028023285.1 of Balaenoptera ricei. Lineage (NCBI taxonomy): Eukaryota > Metazoa > Chordata > Mammalia > Artiodactyla > Balaenopteridae > Balaenoptera > Balaenoptera ricei. The sequence goes on from NC_082648.1 coordinate 65,161,241, forward strand.
AAGATGCATTTCAACGTTAGAGATGGTAAAGATTTAAAAATAAATCCGCTTTACTTACTTATGATAATTTGTATTGGTTATTGTCTATTTTGAGTGAATTAACTCAGTGCGAATTTTAGGTTATTCATGGTCAAAATTAGAAAAAAAGATTCTGTGTTCTGTCACAGTATTTACTAAAAAATCCTTCAAAAGCATTAATAATCAGATTTATAAGCATTTAAACTAAAGTATAACTTATTCAGGAACAAACTTTTAATGCAGAATACAATTGGATTGATTCCATGGCATCTTACTTGTCTTTCAAAGATGATGCATATAACCTGTTGCTTTTTCCCATGCGAGCTCTGGCTTTCTGTAATATGACTATTTTTATAATGAACTATCAAAAATAAAACATACCGATGCATATTGCTTTAAAATTATCATCACTTAATCAATAAATATTGCTACTGTCCTAAACATTTTTGTCACTTGTGGTTAGAGAGTTTGAGTCTTGCAGGTTAACTTTATAGAATTAAGTTTTCATTAAGCACAGTGTTACCCCAAATGATCACCAACCTCATTCATGAACTTTTGTCTGAGTGACTTGGCTATAACCAAAAATTGAAACCCTCTTCAAATAATGAAGGTAGTCATGGGACAGTGATGAAGATTCTACAGATAGTGCAGCTTTGGAGCCATACTTATGGATGACTTTCGGGGGTGTTATAAATATAAACAGCTTTGCCACTGCCAAAGGAGGCAAACATTTACAAAGAAGAGTGGAGGTTTGCTGTTTGCTGAATAGGGGAGACAAGGGGGAGATTGAACCAGCATTTACTACCTAACCCCAGTCCTGATTATTTTCCCTTTTCTTCCTTCAAATATGTCTTAATGCTATTTCCTAAATTCTCAGAATGGGTCTCAAGTTTCCTAATGAAATACCAGATGGGTTTTTTTGGGCAGTGGCAAGCGGGAGTGTTGGGGTAAGTCCAAACAGTCTTGTGTACTCGTGTACTCTATGGAACTGTTTTAGGTGTGAAGAATTGATAACTATAGGAAGATAGGGAATCTAAAGTTAAATTACCTTTTTCTGAAGTAGCTGTGATTCAAGAGTTAAACTAATGAAGCAGTTGAAACATATTTATTAAATGTGTCATTGTCCTGGTCATTGTTGAAAGCTCTTATAATCTGGGAATCTTCTTTGCCTTCGTATAATGAAGACTTGATGGGGATGTGAATATATAAATCACAGGGCAAGAGCTAAATAACAACTTGGAAGGGAGAAAGAGAAGAAGGCATTTCATGGTTTATTGATAGTACTTTACATTTGTTTTGTGTTTTACAGTTGTCAAAACACTTCCACGTACCTCATCTTATTTGCTTCTCACAATAACCAGGTACACAGGCTAGCTATTATTATCCTTATTAAGTAATGATAAAGAGACTTAGGAGGCTTACATGAGGTCATAATTACTAAGTGTGGTACCAGGGGTAAAATCAAGATCTTTAAAGAATAAACGCTAGCATTCAAACTAGAGAAAAAATTTTTAGAAATTGGAATTGAAGGTGGATCTTGAAGAAGATACATGTAGCATATTTTGGAAAAATATGAAAATGAGAAAGCCTAACAAGTTTCCAAACTATAATTGAGATTTTGTTTTGCTAGATTAGAAGCTTTATGTGGAGGCCTGTTGGTAAAAATTCCCAGCAAGGTGGTTTGTGTTGGATCAGTGATTTGCAACAGGGGGTGATGTTTGACCATGTCTGGAGATGTTTTTGGTGTCACAGCTGGAGGGTTCAGGGGGTGCTGCTGGCATCTAGTTGGTAGGGACAGGGGTGCTCCCAAATACTGAACAATCCACAGGACAGTCCTACAGAAATAATTTTCTGGCCCAGAATGTCATTAGTGCTGAGGTGGTGAAATCCTGAACTAGATTGTGGAGGGCCGGAAATGTTGATTCAAGGAATTAGAACTTAACCCTGTATGCATTAGGGAGTCATTGAATTCTTTTTTTTTTTTTTTTTTTTTTTCTTTTGATTTCAGGAGGGAGAGGCTATACCCAGTGGAAGTAGGTCCGAGGTGATAATCCATAAAATAGATGTTATTTTCCAAGTTCTTTGACAGAAATGAAAGTCCAAATTGCTACCTTATGCACACAGGAAATTACAAAATCACTTTGTGATAAGTTTTTTAGGCACTCCTTGCAGGGAAGAGGGAGGTCTTGAAAGGCACTTAAACCTTATAGGCAAATCCTTGCTGGGGGCTTCCCTGGTGGTGCAGTGGTTTGGAATCCGCCTGCCAAAGCAGGGGACACGGGTTCAAGCCTTGGTCCAGGAAGATCCCACATGCCGCAGAGCAACTAAGCCCAGGCGCCACAACTACTGAGCCTGCGCTCTAGAGCCCGCGAGCCACAACTACTGAAGCCCTCGCGCCTAGAGCCTGTGCTCCACAACAAGAGAGGCCGCCGCAATGAGAAGCCCGCGCACCGCAACGAAGAGTAGCCCTCACTCGCTGCAACTAGAGAAAGCCCGCGCGCAGCAACGAAGTCCCAACGCAGCCAAATATAAAAACAAATAAATAAATAAATTTATAAAAAAAAAAATCCTTGCTAGGTGTGTGAGATAATGAGGATTCAGCTCACAGAAGGATAGAATTTCAGCAGCCGACGCAAATGTCTTTCACCAAAATGACTCCAGACGTTCCCGTTGTGACCAGCAGAGCTGAAAGGGCGCAGTCCTTCTGCCGATGCCGATAAATCACAGACATGATTTACAGCAAGGGCGGACTGTGCTGATGAGATAGATGCTCTCCAAACCATTGATGGGACGTTCCTCACGGTGATGAGATGGGAATGCTGCCGGGGGTCATGAGAATCTTGGATATATCCGACTCGACTTGACTCCGAGTAGCTTTACCAAGAGAGAATCACAGGCCCAGCCCTCATTTTTTTAACCTTCAGCTGCAGGAGATTTCAAATCTATGAGCTACACGTGATGAAATTTAGAGGCTAGCTTCTGCTCCGTTCGAATTCATCTTCCGATTGCTTTCCCAGCTTTTTACTTTTCATTTATGTAATGCTAGTTTTCATTCTGTCATTGAGCTGTCTGCGCTAAAAAGCTGGTTCCTCTTTTTTCTGCTGTTAATGTATCTCTCTAAGACCTTCTCATGTGAGATAAATGACCCACTAACAATGTAAGGTGTCTTTTGCTTTAACGGGGTAGTGAGAAATGAAAGATAAATATCAGGTTATCATCTGATAGTGGGCTTGATACCAGGATTAATGAGTACATTGCTGTACCTAAGCAACTGTTCTTTGGGCCAACTACCTGGGCAGAATATGATTAACGTGATACAGACTTCTCCCAATCGAAAACCTGGATAGGCTACTGCGTGCTTTAAGCAAAAGTGCACATTTGATACAGCTGTAAACTACCTTGAGGGCCAAGAAGATATCTAATCTTATAGACTGCTTCAGAATGATTTAATCCTGGTAAAAGGTCAGTCTGCAAAAATTTTATTTTGTATTTTTCAAAATCATCCGGCGGAGAATGTCTGTGTCATGAGGCATATGCTTTAGCTCTTGGGCTTGGGGGTGGGTGGTCGTCATCTTTTATTCATATTCTTGGTCTTCTGTTGCTGTCTTTCAAGTCTGGCCAGGTTCATTCTCTGGACCAATGCTTATTTGTAGGGGAATATAAACCTATTTTAAGTTAGTTGCATTTACGCAGTCTTTAAGGGAAAGAATGTGACTCTTAGGAAGATATTTTAAACATTTTAGGTTGGAACTTTACTCAAGAAAACCACAAATGCAGTTGGAAAATGACTTAGGAAAGCATGGAATGTGGTGGGTGACCCATTTTGTTGGCTTATTGCATCAATTCAGAAGAAATATATTGTAAATACCAAACATTAACATGAGATAATGCAGGGCTAAACCTAAATTTAGCTATTAGAATGAGGCTGCTTCCTGTATTTTATCAATTACACTCTTTTCTTACTGGATACATAGCGGTAGTTACTAAATATCCTTTGAATGTCAATATATATTGCTGGTTGAATGTTTTTCTTAATATTTTGGCCATGACATTTCCTTCATATTCTGAATCTATACTAATAACATTTTAATACACACACCAAGCATTTTATGGTTAGGTTTAAATTTTATTTTGTTTGCTGTCTATTTTTATTTTCTAATTTTCTAATTCAATAAATTTGAGTTAATGGGTTAGATAAAAAGCAAATGTAACTAGTTAGAAATTTACAGGCACATACTACTTGGCAAACTCAAGAAGGGAGTTTGTACTTTGCATAGCCAGTTTTAAGAAGACTATTCCTACTTTGAATATGCTTGAAGAAGACTACAGCTTGGGGAATTCCCTGGCAGTCCAGTGGTTAAGACTCAGCGCTTTCACTGTTTGGCCTGGGTTCAATCCCTGGTTGGGGAACTAATATCCCGCAAGCCGCATGGTGCGGCTGGAAAAAAAAAAAGAAGACTACAGCTTGATTTGGAAAGTATAGGCTTGCTATAAGAGAATCTATAACTAAAAGAAAGTAAAACATGCCTCGGAAAAGGCTTAAAAATTCTCAAGATGCCTGAAATAAGTTTGAGGATATTTGTCAAAATGTTGCTGAAGAGTCTTTTTTGAATTTTATGGTACTAGGCTTGATGAGAAGACAACAGCACTCAGGTAATGTAGTACTCAGTTCATGTTAAAGAATATATAACAAAATTGGTTACTGGATTCCTTGACTTCTGTGAACTTTGGAAATTTTTATGCTATGTAGTACTGAAAATGGCTAAATACAGTATGGTCATTTCTATAAAAAGTTAGGCACTTGAATGTTGAACTTGAGTGCAGTCTCCAATTATAAAATATTCAACTTGCTTAATTTATGCTTACAGACTTTTCCTTAGAAAAGCAATTAGCCAAAGGAGGATATACAATGGATTTTTCCTTTTGACTTTGGTTTTGGGTTCTAAGATCTAGAATCATAGGAGAGATCAATATACTCATAATAGGTTAGCTGGTGTGGTTTAAACTATGGTAAGATGATCCAGGGCTATTAGATAATGGGTTATATCTACATGATCCTCTGCAGGTTTTGTAAGATTCATTAAATGAAGGTGTCTGGATCAAGATGGCAGAGTAGGAAGATCCTGAGCTCACCTCTTCCCAAAGACACACCCAGACTACAACTGCATATAGAATGACTATCTCTGAGAACAACCAGAAGACTAGCATAACAGATCTTCTACAACTAAGGATATAAAGAATAGGCCACATTGAGATGGGTAGGAGGGGCAGAGACACAGTCTAGTCGGAATCCGTATCCCCAGTGGGAGGGATATCAACCCACAAATGGGAGGGATAATCACAACCAGAGAGGTCCCCTCAGAGGGGGGAGGGTTCCAAGCACCATGTTGGGCTCTCTAGCCATGGGGACCTGCACTGGGAAGAAGAGACCCCCATAACACCAGGCTTTCAAAACCAGCCGGGCTTACATTTGGGAGAGTTTGAGGGCTGTGGGAAACTGAAACTCTATTCTTGAAGAGCTTGTGCATAAACTCACTTGTGTCGAATCCCTGTGCAGGGTAGCAGCTTGAAAAACATCTGGATCATACAAGAAGGAGATTGATTGACTGATTTTAGGCCATGTGCTGAGAGTGGCAGGGATCTGGTGGAACTTCCTCTGGGTGTAGGTGTACTGGTGGGCACCACTGTTTTTTCATTCTGCTTCCACTTGGCTCACCCAGTGCTGGCAGGAGCCATTTCTGTCACTCTTCAGCATGCTAGCTAACACTGTGTAACTTGCCCGGGAATTCCCTTGAGGACTAGCCACACTCAGCCCACCTGCCCTGGCCAGCCCCTCCAAAGTAGCTCCCACCCTGCCCCACCTGGAGGGCAGCCCAGGCCAGCATCAGCACCCTCCAAAGTGGCTTCTGCTCTGGGGGTCCATCCCCACATATCAGCATGCCTACAGTAGTCATAGCCAGACCTCTCAGCCAGCAAGGCTGGGGGCCAACTCCACACATCAGCATACCTGCAGCAATAGTGGCCCAACCACAAAAGGAGGGTGCACACAGCCCACACAGGGGATAACCCTGGAGCACTTGGTTCTATTGACCAAGGGAGATTGCACCACTGGGCCCCACAGGACACCTACATAAGACCTCTCTTTCAAGACTGGGAGATGTAGCTGATGTGTGTAATATATAGAAACAAACATGGAGAGTTAGGCAAAATGAGGAGACAAAGGAATACCTTCAAACGAAAGAACAAGACAAAACCTCAGAAAAAGAACTAAATGAATTGGAAATAAGCAATTTACTGCATAAATAATTCAAAGAAGTAGTCATAAAGATGCTCACAGAACTCAAGAGAAGAATGAATGAACTCAGAACTTCAACAAGAGATAGAAAATGTAAAAAAGAACTAATCAGAACTGAAGAATACAATAATGGAAATGAAAAATACAATAGAGGGAATCAACAGCAGATTAGAGGATTCAGAAGAATGGATCAGCAATCTGGGACAGAGTGGAAATCACCCAGTTGGAGCAGCAAAAAGAAAAAAAGTAAGGATAGTTTAAAGGACGTCTGAGATAACATCAAGCATACTAAAATTCACATTATATAGGGGTCCTGGAAGAAGAAGAGAGAGAGAAAGGGAGAGAAAACGTATTTGAAGAAATAATGCCTGAAAACTTCTCTAACCTGGTGAAGGAAATAGGCATCCAAGTTAAAGCACAGATAGTCCCAAACAAGATGAACCCAAAGAGACCCACATCAAGACCCGTTATAATTAAAATGTCAAAAGTTAAAGGGAGAATTTTAAAAGTAGCAAGAGAAAAACTACTAGTTATGTAAAAGGAAACCCACATTAGACTATCAGTTGATTTTTCAGCAGAAACTTTACAGTCCAGAAGTGACTGGCAAGGTATATTTAGTGTATAGGAGGACAAAACTTATGACCAAGAATACTCTACCTAGTAGGTTAGCATTCAGAATTGAAGGAGAGAGAAAGGTTTTCCCAGACAAGCAAAAACTAAAGGAATTTATCGCCACTAGATTGGCCTTACAAGAAATGTTAAGGGGACTTCTTTAAACAGAAAAGGCCATAACCAGAAACAAGAAAATTATGAAAGAAAAAAATCTCACTGGCAATGACAAACATATAGTAAAGGTAGTGGGTCAACCAAAAAGATAGCATGTGTGAAGGTCAAAAGACAAAGGTAGTAAAATCATCCATATCTACCATAATTAGTTAAGAGACATGCAAAATAAAAAGATGTTAAATGGCAGCAGAAACAACATGGGGAGGCAGTAAAAAGGTAGTGCTCTTAGAATGCAGTCAAACTTAAGTGACTGTCAACTCAAAATAGACTGCTGAATACCCAGGTTGTTATATAAGAACCTCATGGTAAATACAAACCAAAAACCAATAATGGATACACAAAAGTAAAGAGAAAGGAAAACAAACATAGCATGAAAGAAAGTCATTAAATCACAAGAGCAAAAGAAGAAAGGAACAGAGATGAACAACAAAACAACCAGAAAACAATCAACAAAGTGGCATTAAGTACATATCTATCAATGATTACTTTAAATATAAGTGGAATAAATGCTGCAATCAAAAGACATAAGGTGGCAGAATGGATACAAAAACCAGACCCAGATATATGCTGCCTACAAGAGACTCACTTGAGAGCTAAAGACAAATACGGACAAAAAGTGAGGGTGTGGAAAAAGATATTCCATGCAAATGAAAAGAAAGCTGGGGTAGCGATACTTACATTAGTTAAAATAGACTTTAAGACAAAAAGTATAACAAGAGACAAGGGCATTACATAATGATAAAGCAGTCAGTCCAACAAGAAGATATAACACTTGTAAATAAATATGCAACCAACATAGAAGCACCTAAACACATAAAGCAAATATTAACAGACACAAAGGGAGAAATTGATAGTAATAATAGTAGGGGACTTTAACACCCCACTTACATCAGTGGATGGATCATCCAGACAGAAAATCAACAAGGAAACATTGACCTTAAATGACACATTAGACCAGATGAACTTATACAGAAGATTCCATCCCCAAACAGCAGAATACACATTCGTTTAAATTTCACATTCTCTGGGATCATGTTAGGCTTTGAAACAAGTGTCAATAAAATAGAGATTAAAAAAAAAAAATAGAAAAAATCAATAAAACCAAGAGCTGGCTCTTTGAAAGGGTAAGCAAAATTGACAAACCTCCAGCCAGGCTCACTGAGAAGAAAAGTGAGAGGACCCAAATAAACAAAATAAGAAACGAAAGAGGAGAAATAACATCTGATACCACAGAAATACAAAAAAAGTAAGAGAATGCTATGAACAATTATATGCCAACAAACTGGACAACCTAGAAGAAATGGACAAGTTTCTAGAAACATACAGCCCACCAAAACTGAATCAAGAAGAAATAGATAATTTGAAGAGACCGATCACTAAAAGTAAAATAGAATCTGTAATTAAAAAACCTCCCTGCAAACAAAAGTCCAGGACCAGATGACTTCACTAGGGAAGTCTATCAAACATAAAAAGAAGAACTTATACTGATCCTTCTCAAACTCTTCCAAAAGACTGAAGAAGAGGAACACTCCCAAAGTCATTCTATTGAAGCCACCATCACCCTGATACCCAAACCAGACAAAGATAATACCAAAAAAGAAAATTACAGGCCAATATCTTTGATGAATATAGATACAAAAATTTTCAACAAAATATTATCAAACTGAATCCAACAACATGTAAAAAAGATCATACACTACAATCAAGTTGGATTCATCCCAGGGTCCCAAGGATGGTTCAACATACAGAAATCGGTGTGATACACCACATCAACAAAAGAAAAGACAAAAACCACATGATCATCTCAATAGATGGAGAAAGAGCATTTGATAAAATTCAACATCCGTTCATGATAACGCTTATGAAAGTGGGTTTAGAGAGAACATATCTCAACATAATAAAAGCTATTTATGACAGTCCCACAGTCAACATAATACTCAACGGTGAAAAGCTGAAAGCCTTCCTGCTAAAATCTGGAATGAGACAAGGATGCCTACTCTCACTTCTTCTATTCAACATAGTACTGGAAGTCTTAACCACAGCAGTCAGACAAGAAAAAGAAATCAAAGTATCCAAATTGGAAAAGAGGGAAAATTGTCATTATGTACAGACAATTTGATACTATATACAGAAAAGCCCTAAAGAATCCATCAAAAAATTATTAAGGGCTTCCCTGGTGGCTCAGTGGTTGAGAATCTGCCTGCCAATGCAGGGGACACGGGTTCAAGCCCTGGTCTGGGAAGATCCCACATGCTGCGGAGCAGCTAGGCCCGTGAGCCACAATTACTGAGCCTGTGCGTCTGGAGCCTGTGCTCCGCAACAAGAGAGGCCGTGATAGTGAGAGGCCCGCGCACCGCGATGAAGACTGGCCCCTGCTTGCCACAACTGGAGAAAGCCCTCGCACAGAAACAAAGACCCAACACAGCCAAAAATAAATAAATAAATAAAAATTAAATAATGTATAATTCAGGTGTACTTTAAAAGAAAAAAAAATTATTAGAACTAATAGATGAATTCCGTAAAGTTGCAGGATACAAAGTCAATATACAGAAATACGTTGTATTTTTATACACTAATAACAAACTATCAGAAAGAGAATTTAAGAAAACAATCCCATTTATAATCTCATCAAAAAGAATAAAATACCTAGGAATAAATTTAACCAAGGAGGTGAAAAATCTGTACTGAGAAAACTATAAGACATTGGTGAAAGAAACTTAAGATACCACAAATAAATGGAAATATATGTTTATGAATTGGAAGAATTAATATTGTTAAAATGTCCATATTAGCCAAAGCAGTCTACAGATTCAATGCAGTCCTATCAAAGAACAAGGGAATTTTTCACAGAACTGGACAAATCCTAAAATTTGTGTGGAACCAACAAAGACCCTGAATAGCCAAAACAATCTTAAGAAAGAAGAACAAAGCTAGAATTGTCATGTTCCCTGATTTCAGATTATATTACAAAGCTGTAATAATCAAAATTATATGGTACTGGCACAAAAACAAGAAATATAAGTGGAACAGAATAGAGAGCCCAGAAATAAACCCATGCTTATATGGTCAATTAATTTATGAGCCAAGGAGCCAAGAATATACAGTGGAGAAAAGACAATCTCTTCAATAAATGGTGTTGGCAAAACAATCACTTTCTCACACCACATACAAAAATAAACTCAAAATCGATTAAAGACTTAAATGTAAGACCTGAAACCATAAAACTCCTAGAAGAAAATATAGGCAGTATGCTCTTTGACATTGGTCTTACTATTTGTTTTTTTGATCTGTATCCTCAGGCAAGGGTAACAAAAGCAAAAATAAACAAATGCAACTGCATCAAACTAAAAAGCTTTTTGCACAGTGAAGGCAACCATCAGGAAGATGGAAGGACACCCTACTGAATGGGAAAAGATATTTGCAAATGATATGTCTTATAAGAGGTTAATATTCAAAATGTATAAAGAACACACACAACTTAATATCAAAAAAAAATCTAATTAAAAAATGGACAAAGGACCTGAATAGACACTTTTCCAAGGAAGACATACGGATGGCCAACAGATACATGAAAAGATGCTTATCACCACTAATCATCAGGGAAATGCAAATCAAATTCATGAGATATCACCACACATCTGTCAGAATGGCTATTATTGAAAAGACAAATAAGTGTTGGTGAGGATATGGAGAAAAGGGAACCCTCCTGCACTCTTGGTGGGGATGCAAATTAGTACAGCCACTATGGCAAACAGTATGGAGGTTCCTCAAAAAATTAAAAATAGAACTACCATATGATCCAGGAATTCCACTGGTGGGTATTTATCCAATGAAAATGAAAATACTCATTCAAAAAGATATATGCGTCCCTGTGTTCATTGTAGCATTATTTATAATAGCCAAGATATGGAAGCAACCTGTATTTACTGATAGACGAATGGATAAAGAAGATGTGGTGTGTACACACACACACCATAGGAATATTATTTAGCTATAAAAAAGAATGCAATTTTGCCATTTGCAACAATGTGGATGGACCTAGAGTGTATTACGCTTAGTGAAGTAAGTCAGAGAAAGACAAATACCATATGATTTCACTTATATGTGGAATCAAAAAACAAAACAGAAACAGTAACAGAAACAAAGCATGAACTAGTGGTATTGGGGGGGTGTTGGGTGAAATAGGTGACATAGATTAAGAGGTACAAACTGCCAGTTATAAAATAAATCATGGGGATGTAATGTACAGCATAGGCAATATGGTCAATAATATTGCAGTAACTTTGTATGGTGATAGGTTGTTACTAGGCCTATTGTAGTGATCGAAATTATATAACTGTTGAATCACTTTGTTGTACACCTGAAACTAATTTGATATTGTATGTCAACTCTAGTTCAGTTAAACGAAAACAAAATTTTAGGTAATTCATACCTGTTGAGACAAGATAACTTATTTATATATTAAAGTCCAAATTATTGTCATATCTGATTTAAATAACATTCTATCTTCCATAAATAATAGTCTTTCATATGTAATCACTTGATAAATCAATATTTGAATGTTTGCTAAAATGTCAGTTTGAATGACAGTCTTTGCCCTGAGACTAGCTTGGTTTATCTGTGACACATACTCAATGCTTTTCATTGAGATTTATGTCCTCCCTGTGTATTCAGTTTTGTAAACCAGTTTGTATAAAAGAATCGTGATGTTAAAATTCCTACTGATGGTGATACCACAAATAATAGAAAAGTAGAACTTTGACCATGAGGAGTACAAATAATTGTTTATATAAATTTCAGTGTACTCTCTGCCAGCATGTAGTAGATATTAAATTTAAAAAATATTTTGGTATATTTAAATTTCACTTTACTACAGCCAGGTTTAGTCATCCCTGTTGCCTTTTTCTGTTTTTAACTTCACTAGCCCATACTTAATAATGCTTCTCTCTTTGTAGCCAACCACCAACTGAATTTGGCCAACATCACTTTTCAAGGTGATGGCTGTATTAGTTTTCTGTTGCTGCCATAACAAATTACAAGAGATGTAGTAATTAAAACAATATCCTTTTATTATCTTACAGTTTTGTGGGTCAGAAATCCAGGGTACAGTGTGACCCAGCTGGGTTCTTTGCTTAGAATCTCACAAGGCTGATATCAGGATGTTAGATGGGCTGTGTTTCTTCCTGGGGATGGATCCATTTCCAAGCTCATTCTTGCTCATAGGTGAGTCCAGTTTCTTGCAGCTGTGGGACAGAGGCCACCCTTTCTTTGCTGGCTGTCGGCCAGGGGCCAGTGCTTGCTGCCAGAATCTGTCTGTATTCCTTCACATGCTTTCCGCTTTCTGCTTTCCTGGTGTCTCTTCCTCTCCACCCTCAGCAGCAATGGATCATGTTCCTCTCATACTTCACATTTCTCTGACACCAGGGAGAGAAAGTTCTCTGCTCTTAAGAACTTGTATGAGTAGTTTTGGTTAACCTGGAAAATTCACACTAAAGCCCCTGTTTTAAAGTTTGCAACCTTAATCCCATCTGCAAAATCACCCTTGCCATGTAATGTATTCACAGGTTCCAGGGATTAGGATGTGGACATCTTTTGAGTGCCATTCTGCCTACTAAAATGGCAGTAAAAACAACGAGCTCTCCCACGTCCTCTTTAGTCTCCCCCACTAGCCAGTTGGTGACCTTGATCTTTCTGTTTGCTCGTTGGATATGTTGGACCATGAAAGCTTAAAAAAAAGTCCCATCTGGATGTTTATACAGTGAGAGCTTGAACCTTTCTCACTTTCCTTCTTATTCTCTTTAATCTTTTCTCCTTCATTTAATTTTTGCTCAAATGTTTTCATTTTTTCTATTATATTTGTTTTCACTTTTTTTTTTCTCTTTTTGCTGCCATGTTTGTATGCAACTCAAGTGGCATGATTGGAAACATTTTTTCCACATCTCATTTAATTGTAATACCTAGCCTGAACTGATGTGAGGCTATTATTTATAGTTAATGTATATTGTATGTTTCACTACAGGATATTAATGTTTGATGATAGCATGATACTCTAACCCCCCAGAAAGAGTTGTATAACATATGGAATATCACCATATTACTTTCCTAAAATCTGAAAAATTTTGAGTTCCGTATCAGTCTGACCTCAGTTGTTTGGAAAAGACAGCTTCCTGAGTGCTGCAGTCTTACATTCCTGTGATAGGCCGGATGATTTTATGACCTTTTTTTTCTCTCTTTATGGTGATAGGTGTCAAATATTTGTTGAAAATTAAAATGAATCATATTTAACTGTGATTTGTTTAAAGTACTTTTGAAAATTGCCCACCCATTGTGCTAATAACACACATCACTTTTGAGAATTGATGTCACAAAGCTAGGCCAGAAAAATATAGTCTACAAGAATGTGTTGCCCAAACTATTGAGAAGCAAAATGTGCATGCACCACGGAGGGAGGAGACCTCTTTCTTTCAGGGATATGCTTGGTTTTCAGTTAACAAAAAAATTCTGGGCATTGTTCCAGAATTTAAATTTACAGTGTTGATAGCAACACATGAATTTGAAGGTTGGGAGACTGTGCTAATTGTAGTGGATTCCCATTAAGATGCACTGGACCTCGGGCTTCCCTGGTGGCGCAGTGGTTGAGAATCTGCCTGCCAATGCAGAAGCTACGGGTTTGAGCCCTGGTCTGGGAAGATCCCACATGCCTCGGAGCAACTGGGCCCGTGAGCCACAATTGCTGAGCCTGCGCGTCTGGAGCCTGTGCTCCGCAGCAAGAGAGGCCGCGATAGTGAGAGGCCCGTGCACCGCGATGAAGAATGGCCCCCACTTGCCGCAACTAGAGAAAGCCCTCGCACAGAAAGGAAGACTCAACACAGCCATAAAAATAAATAAATAAATAAACCCAAAGTTTAAAAAAAAAAAAAAGAAAAGAAAAAAAAAAGATGCACTGGACCTCAGCTATGCTAGATACAAATTGTGATGGGAAAATGTACTGTATATATCTAGCAGCCTTGCTAATTTACTAATTTGTTTAATTTGTGATGCTAAAAATAATGCTTTTCTTGAGCTTTTTCTTTTATCTTGGATATAGCTCCTGTTAACACTTCATCTGGTTAATTTCTTCACTTGATTTTTTAAAATTTATTTTATTTATTTATTTTTGGCTGCTTTGGGTCTTCGTTGCTGCGCACAGGCTTGCTCTAGTTGCAGCGAGCAGGGGGCTACTCTTTGTTGTGGCACGCGGGCTTCTCATTGTGGTGGCTTCTCTTGTTGCAGAGCACAGGCTCTAGGCGTGCGGACTTCAGTAGTTGTGGCACACGGGCTTCAGTAGTTGTGGCTCGCGGGCTCTAGAGCACAGGCTCAGTAGTTGTGGCACACAGGCTTAGTTGCTCCGCGGCATGTGGGATCTTCCCGGACCAGGGCTTGAACCCGTGTCCCCCGCATTGGCAGGTGGATTCTTAACCACTGCGCCATCAGGGAAGCCCTTCACTTGATTTTTAAAAGGCTAAAGAAGGCTTATTCAAAAACAAACCTGTGGCGGACCTTTAAATTGTTAATTTGCAGAAATGTAACCGTTTATTTTCTGTCAGTGTTACACAATTAATATTTAAACTAAGAATCTCATATATTGGAGCTGTGCATGTGTTGACATAGAGTTAAATACCTCCAGAATAAGGGACAACCTATATATAAGAATCCCCTGTCCCCACCCCATCCCTTCTGGAGTTTTATGAAATAAACTCCAGGTTAGTTATGTTAGCAATAAACCCCAGGCTCTTATATTTCTATCAGGAGTTATTAGGATCTGGCCAGATTATGTTGCTTGGGTACCCTGAGGTGTATGCTAAGAGGATGAAAGTGGACTATGCACTTGTAGCTGTGTTTTATTTATGGTTCTCCATGATTGCAGTTTTTTGCCTGTGATACTCACCGAAGTACCAAAGCAGGGTGGGAGTGGTGTGCTTGCTGCCGTTGTTGCTGTTTTCACTGTTTTTTTCCATAACTCTCGTTGTCTGATTTTTGAACTGAAATAACCTTATTTAGATATCCAAGTACTCATTTAAATTAAAATATATCTACTGTGGCAAATTATCATTGCTTAAAATATGGCTAATTCAGACGTAGAGAATGGACTTGAGGACACGGGGAGGGGGAAGGGGAAGCTGGGAGGAAGTGAGAGAGTGGCATGGACATATATCCATATATACAAACGTAAAATAGATAGCTAGTGGGAAGCAGCCGCATAGCACAGGGAGATCACCTCGGTGCTTTGTGACCACCTAGAGGGGTGAGATAGGGAGGATGGGAGGGAGGGAGATGCAAGAGGGAAGAGATATGGGAACATATGTATATGTATAACTGATTCACTTTGTTATAAAGCAGAAACTAACACACCATTGTAAAGCAATTATACTCCAATAAAGATGTTAAAAAAAATAAAAAGGTATGTGGTGCGGGCATTAAAAATATTACAATACAAGATAAGACATAAGTAAAATATACTTATTTGAACACACACACATGCAAAAATATGGCTAATTCAATTTTATCATAAAGTTCTATAATAGCATTGCAAATTTGGTATTCTGACTTTCCTTTTCTTGGCTGATTTTTCTCTTTTATAAGAAATAGAACATATAATGAAGAAATATTTCTTTCTACTTGTTCAGCACATATTCACTTCTTTTGGGTGTGGAGCACTTACGGGAATGGAACTTGTACTGTTTTCTTAGCCATTATGAATTTATTACCTATGAGTATTTCAAAGTCGTTTGAATCAAAATTGTTTAATTCTCTTAAAACCATTTATCTTTTTTCACATTCTACTATTTGTTAAAGCTTAAGTTGATCACCTAATGATAAAAGAAGCACTTCCTTGTTTTTGTCCAAAAAACTTTATCTTTTAAGCCTCACAATGTGTGTGTGGGGTTGGCAGAAATTATAGTTCTGGAGTTCTGTAATTTTATTAGTATTAAGCTGACCAGATAATTTAAAACATGTTTTTATGTAACATTGTTACACTTTGGTCATATTCTTCTTCAGCCTTTGGGAATAAGGAATACTCCCTTTACCAGTGGTTCTCAAAGTTTGGTCTGAGGAACGCTGGAGGTCCCCCAAAGTTTTCAAGGGTCCACAGAGTGGACCAACTCTTTTTCAACTACAGATCTATGTGAAGTCAGACTATCTTTATACACTTCAACCAAAACAATATGTCTCAGTAGAATCCAATGGGCTTTTATTTAAGCCAGATAGTAAAGAGTTTTACAAAAAAGTAGAATAATGCCACTCTTGTCACTAATTATTTTTGTTTTAGAAAATAGTTATTTTTCACAAAAGATACATATGTATGTTTTAACGTGCAGTTGGCACAATATTGTTATTTAAGATGCATTAACAAATATTTAAACGCTTCTCAATTTTAATTCTTAATAGGTAAGTGCTGTTAGATCCAACCCATATAAATAAAAGATCACTATGGTCCTCAGTAATTTTTAAGGGCTTTCAGGGGCTCTGAAACCCCCAAATTTGAGAAGATCTGCCTTATACACATTTCATAAGGCTTTCTAAACTTGTATTCCCTTGAAATCTCTTCTTTGAGTGCTAGCATCTGGGTATGTGAGGTTTATAACTATTTTCTGATACTTCTATTTAGTTTTTTGATCTAAAAAAAGACCAGAAAAGCAACGCTCTTGTTTTCTTATACCTTTCCAGGGATATTTGACTGGTTTAGGGAGTGGTGGTCTTGAGTGGGGAGGTTGCAGCAGATTACTGGGCCTGCAACTCTTGAAGTCATCAATGAGTAAAGGAAGGAGAATGACGAACAGCTACCTATTCACCGCTTACCTTTACCAAAATTCAACATTTTGCTATATTTGTTCTCTTCGACCTTCCTACCTCCTCCTTTTTATAAGAACTCTTATGATTATATTGGGCCCACCTGGATGGTCCCCTCATCTCAGATCTGCAAAATCCCTCATGCCATGTCATGTAACATGCAGGTTTCAGGGATTAAAAGGTAGACATCTCTGGAGAGGCCATTATTTTGCCTTACTATGGGTATACGTATCTTTAACTTTAGTAGGTGTTAACACATCATTCTCCAAAGCTGTTTTACCAAGTTTTTCTTCCACTAGCCATGCAAGAATTGGTCAGCTTCCTTGTCAACACCCGATATTATCAGACTTTTATATCCAGAGTAGTAAAAATATTAAAGGTTTTGTGCTTTTCCCTACTGTTAGTAAGGTTGATTGTCTTTTCATTTGTATATTGTCCTTTTGCATAATCATTCTCTGATTACATTGTAAGAACCATTGTGCAAGTAAAACTTGGATTATTTTGGCTAAGAATATTTGCTCACATTTCTTCCCACTCCCATAGCTTTGTGCAGTCTTCTTGCAGTTTATTAATGTGATTGACATTTTGCTAGCCAGAAATACTTAGTATTGTCCGCAAACTGAAAGACATTTATCAAGATGTAAAATAAAACCATTCTCAGACTTACTGATAGCTGAAATTAATCCAGAGACTTACCAGAAAACGACTTGTATATAATGCTCTTCTTTGTAAGTGTATCCTTGGAGATTTAAAATGTATATGTACTCATTATGGTACACATGATTATAGCAAGGATATTGTTGCCTGTCGGTTGTCCTCAACAGAAACTCTGAGCTGCCTGATTTCAGTGCTGTCTGTATCTTTTCTAGCCTGGGCACTTCTTACAGTCTCTGACCTGATTTCCCCTCCTTCAGTATCATGTACTGTCTGCTCAGTCTATATTCAGTCCTTGATCCAGACTCATCTCTCCAACGCATAACTTGAGGAAAATTTCCCTGCAGATTTCATAACCGTTCTTCATTCACGGACCCCTTTTAGAATTTAAAAACAGTTATAGATCCTTTTCCAGTGGGTATTTGTACACATGCGTGCACACACACACACACACACACACACACAGAGTAATTATAGTCCCAGAGTGTTCATTGACCACATCTGTGGTCTATGTCTTCCAAATTAAAACATCTGACTTTCAGGATAAAGATGAAACCGATTAGCCCACACATCAAATCATGCTGGCCTTTATGATCTGATCCCTACATACCTGCTTCTTCAGATTAATTTCCTACTACTGTATCCTGTATAAACATTCCACTACTTGAAATTCTTCAAACATTCTGTGCTCTTATCAGTTGAAGCCAAATCTGAAAATCTGGCTATAGCATCCTGATATCTATTTCTGGATGTCTGATAACCATATTAATACGTAGAAGACTGCTCATGCCTTCCTTTGCCAAATGCTTTAGATGGCTTTCAGTGATTGTTTTTTAGTGTTTTCTCCTTCTTTGCTCTTAGTAGTTATTTATCAGTGTATCAGCTTTGAATAACTTTCATGCCAGCAGCCCTGGACAAGGAAAACCCTGTTTCTTTCATACCATGTGAAAACTTTGGGATAATTATTTGCTGATGATTGTCTTTTTTTTTTTTTTTTTTAATCTCGTTTCTTGATTCTGTGCAGTGTTCCACAAGTAATAGCTTTTTGGGTGTCTGACAGTGGGAAAAGTGAGAGCCAGTATAGTGTAGTGGTTATGAAAATGGGTTCTAAAGCCAGATGGACTGTATCAGTCAACCCGAGAGTTGCGAGTTTTGGAAAATGCATTGGAGAGTGGCTGAATTAAGGGTGTTTTTCTGACTCATGTAACCAAAAGTCCAGCAATATGTTTTCTTCAGTTGTGGTTTGATCTCAGCTCCAGCACCATTTATCTGTGATTATCTTGGCTGTGTCATTCTTTTTTTTTTTTTTTTTTCCCTAGTATCCATGGCAGTCTTTTTTTTTTAATTTTTATTTATTTATCTATTTATTTATTTATTTATGGCTGTGTTGGGTCTTCGTTTCTGTGCGAGGGCTTTCTCTAGTTGTGGCGAGTGGGGGCCACTCTTCATCGCGATGCGCGGGCCTCTCACTATCGCGGCCTCTCTTGTTGCGGAGCACAGGCTCCAGACGCGCAGGCTCAGTAATTGTGGCTCACAGGCCTAGTTGCTCCGCGGCATGTGGGATCTTCCCAGACCAGGTCTCGAACCCGTGTCCCCTGCATTGGCAGGCAGATTCTCAACCACTGCGCCACCAGGGAAGCCCTGTGTCATTCTTTTTGAGTTGTCTTTTCTTCAGAATACTGTCTCTCACTGGAAAATAGCTGCCCTAATTCTAGGCTTCATACCCTATGTCAAACTATCCAAAAGTGCAGAGTATACTCTTGCTAAACCCTAGAATAGGAGCTTTAGAATTTACTTTATTTGAAACAAGTTAGACTACATGCCAACCCCTGTGGCTAAGGAAAACTCATGTACTAATTGGCATATAGTGGGGCTAGTGCTCATCAGTAAAAACACTTGTCTTTGAATAAATAAATAAATTTAGCACGTTAAAAAATGAGTATCTGGAGGACAAGAATATTTGAGATCAATCCCAGGGGCATAGATTCCCCTTACATACGTCATGCCTGGATTCATACTACTTAGATACAGCTTAATTGATTAAAAAAAAACTAACTGAATGGTTTAAGATACCACACTTAACTAGGCAGAACCTCATCTGAAAAATGTCTGCCTCTGAGGTTATGAATGTCGAGAAATGAGGAGAGTCTGAGATTTTACTCTACTTGCAAGCTAATATATTAGCCTGCTACAATTTATGTTTGCTGGCAGACACAAGACTTCTGATTCAGATATAAAGGATTTTGTTACTCATAGCAATAGCAGTAGCTGGAGTATTAGCATTTGCACTAGTTCCTTGAGCCCCTATCCCCGTGGACAATTCGAAGAGGGCCTGACAATGCCTGTACATGCAGTGGGTTGCATTACAGAAAAGGAACGCATCAACCATGATTAGGGGAACTGAATTTTTTCAGTGTCCTCTAAGCAAATCTGCCTGACCTTTGCCTTGGACAGAGTCATTGTCTTTATTATACTGGACAGTAAATAAATCTGTACTTTGCTTTGGAGAGAGATACAGTTTCTGTCTTCCAAAACTATTTTCTACACAAACATCCTTGAAAAGATAGTCCAGAACAAAGGCTGTTTGTGCTTCTGCTTGTCAGGTATGTGTGAATGTGAGACCCCATAGAAAATTGTCTTCAGTAATAGCCTTCTTTCCTTTCTACTCCATCTTGGCTTCCGGAGGATTTTGCCATGAGTATGTCATTCCACTGGCCATTCTAATTAATCTGACCAACAGAAGCTGCATCAAATCTGTTTAATTTATGTCATACAGTATTTAATTAAGACTACTATTGGGCTTCCCTGGTGGCACAGTGGTTAAGAATCCGCCTGCCAATGCAGGGGACATGGGTTCGAGCCCTGGTCCGGGAAGATCCCACATGCTGCGGAGCAACTAAGCCCGTGCGCCACAGCTACTGAGCCTGCGCTCTAGAGCCCGCGAGCCACAACTACTGAGCCCACGTGCCACAACTACTGAGCCCACGTGCCACAACTACTGAAGCCTGCACGCCTAGAGCCTGTGCTCCGCAACAAGAGAAGCCACCGCAATGAGAAGCCCGCACACCGCAACGAAGAGTAGCCCCCGCTCACAGCAACTAGAGAAAGCCCACGCACAGCAACGAAGACCCAACACAGCCAAAAATAAAAATAAATAAATAAATTTATTAAAAAAAAAAAAAAAAAAAGACTACTATCGACAGGATTCCCAGCAGCATGATGAGGCCAAACTCATCCTCCAGGGCTCCAGCCGTGCAACTCCAGGGTCCCAAACTAACTAATTGAACAAATCCCATATAATATCAGGGCCAATCTTAGAAAACCTGGTGCTTTCTCCTTAAATTTGTGTATTGATCTTTCCACTTGGACTGAGGCATTAATCCAGGCATAGCAGGATATATTAGTGATTGTATATACTCTGCCTTGGCCCAAAAATTAGTAAGTCTAGTGCATTTCTGTCATCCATAATAGCCTTGGCCAGTGAGGTGAGGCTGACCTGAAAGCCTTCCAGGGCGTAGGTGGTATCACTGATCACTTCAGCTAAAGTCAGGGATAGATTTCACACCCCCTCTTCTAATTAGATGGCTCCTGTTGTAGGGAAAACTGCACACAGGGTGTGTATAAATAACAAGTCAGTTATGCCTCTGGGAAGCTCACCCAGGTAATGAGGGTAACCTCCTTTTATATAGGTTTCTGCAGTTTTCTGAGAGCTACATGATCTAGTGGCAGTGTTTCTAGAAGCAGTTGTAGCATTCCTTAAAACCTTCTGTGACTTCTCATTCTTAACAGAACCTATGAGTCCGTATGTGATCTGGCCTTTGCCCACCTTACAGCTTTATCTTGTCCTAGCCTTCCCCTCACTCTTTGCATTCTTTAATCCCCTTCTGTTTACCACGCTCTCTCTTCCCACATAGTCCTTGCACAAGCTGGGCCCTCAATATAAAATGTGTTTCCCGCCAATCTCAGCCTAATTAATATCCATTTACCCTTTGTTGTCTCTATCCTCTCCTATCCTAATTATCCTATTATACTATATCTTGTACTTTTGAGGCATTAGGTACTGCTTCATAGCACCATTAGTGTCTAGTCATTAATAAACTATGCTCTATGATGGCTGGGAATGCATGTGTTTTTACTTATCTTTATATTCCTGCCTCTTCCTAGCACAGTCTGTGGGGTAGTCAGAGATTCAGTAAATATTTATGAAATGAATGAATTTTGTAGTGTATTTAAAATTAAGAGTTTAGAAAGGATATTAGTGTCAAGCCCTTGGGCAGTCATCCCTTAATCATCAGAGACCTC
Organism: Balaenoptera ricei; assembly: GCF_028023285.1. Taxonomy (NCBI): domain Eukaryota; kingdom Metazoa; phylum Chordata; class Mammalia; order Artiodactyla; family Balaenopteridae; genus Balaenoptera; species Balaenoptera ricei. The sequence continues at coordinate 65,183,127 of NC_082648.1, forward strand.
TCACTGTAGTTGGCTGTAGCTTGATTGACCAGGAAAGGAGACTGAGTACAGGATGGTGTAATCAGCAAAGGAAGCAGCCAGTAGGATAGACCAAAGAGGCTTCTGAAGCATTCAGGAAGACACACCTGCAGGCTAAAGAATGTGGCATTTGCTTCCTTGAAATCAGCAGCAGTCCACCAAATGGGCAGGCAACAATTAATCAAAAGGTGACTTAATTTGTAACTAAACCCCAGGCTGCTTAGAAGCCTTAATAGAGAAGTCCTACTAGGAGCCAGGGTATAAGAAATGGAGGTCAGGTGATTCTGTTCCTCAGCTGGTTCCTCCAGGGGTTCAAGGTTGGGAAGGCCTCGGGGTAATGCCTGGGAATTGGGGATGTACAGTCAAATGAAGAGTAGTGACAGTGTTCACACGAAGCTGCCATTCCAAATTTACCTGGAAGTTTTAAAATTTCATTTGTGCTTTTATTATTATTTTTTTATTAAGGTGGTTCCTTATTATTTATTAGGGTAGTGAAAACACTCAGTGTTTACTTTCAATCATTTCCCCACTTGACTGTAAGCTGCTCAAAGTCAGGAGCCCTACTTATTCCCTGTGTCCCAGTTCCGTAGCACAGCGCCTGGGAGGTACTGAGTACTGACTCCGTGAAGTTTTGTTCTGTGAGCTCTGGAGAAAGGCTGCTAGTTTCAACCAAGCTCTGCCTCCTCTTGCTGTATAACCTTGGGCGTTTACTGAATCTCCCCTAGCTTCAGCGTCCTCCTGGGGATAATAAGGATCACCCATTCTCTTGAGAACTATGCCATAATGGATGGGAAACACTTAGGAAGTGCCTGGCACGTATTTAGTCCTCAGTAAATATTAGCTTTTATTTTTAGATACATAACTTCACATCCTCCCTACATTTTGATAGAGTTTGGGAATCTCAAAATCAGTTGGAACGTTAACAGCAATGTTAGTGCAGATAATTAGTGGTAATTGCAAGTCAAGAGGCTCACCTGGGTTGTTCTTTTTCAAGTGGTGACTTAAGGATCCAGAATCCTCTCTTGTGGGGTTCTGTCTGTGCCCTAGAGCATCCTTAGAATTCTAACTGGAATTCCAGCCCTCCCCCCACCCCACCCCCATCCAGCTGGGCAGTGAGTGGAGAGGGTATATAGGATCATGTTGGCAGATTTAAGGGCCTAATTCTAGCAGTGATAGAATTCCCTTCTGCTGCTGTTTTCTTGGCCAGCATTCAGTCACATAGCCCCCCCTAGATTGCTAGAGGACTGGAAAACATCTTCCTAGGAAATGGTATGAAGGACTCAATATATTTCTCTTGGCACAGATTTCATTAATGATTACCAAATATCCATGAGCAGCTTGAAATAATATCATTTTCATTGCATTTAATCCAGTTTTATTAATGTTGTTGTTATTTTCATTACGCTTGTTTTCACAGATTGCCTTGTATGGCCATGTCCTGCCTGTGGGTAAATTCATTTTGACAGCTGGAAGAACAGTAGGAAGGCTGGCAAAAACAAGGGACCTGCCTCCAGACAGGCACCATGAAACTGTTGAAGCTGTTTTATGTCTTAGAAACCATAAGAACTGCCGAGATATTTCTTTATGAAATCTATTGACTTCTCATTAAACTCTCTTTTGATTTAATTGTAGGTTTAAACAGATCCCAGTTTAGGCATTAACAAGCTCCAACAGCTTCATATTTGACTTTGAGATTCTAGTTATCTAAAGCTTTGTCTAGTAGGTTACATATGGTACGTCTTGCCTGTTTGTTGTTTGATGAGCTTTTAGCAGTTATTTCTCAAGAGGCTTGTGCTCCAGAGGTCAGATGTTATCTCTATTCTTACACTAAGGCAATTGACCATGTCGGTTTGACATCCGCTGGTTCGGCATGACTTTTAGTCATTCTTTATTCTCTATATTCTTAATTCATTTGATGAAGAGGGTTTTGGATTCCCCAGGCTAAGAAACAAAAGTGGCTGAGTGTCCTCCTTATTGCTTTTAGACCTGAGGGATTATGAGATGCATTACAACTCCATTAGGCTCAAGGCAATTTAATGACTTGCACATTCCAAATCTTAAGAACATATAAAACAACTAGGACAGTAACAGTTTAAGTAGGACATTTCCTTGCTAAACACTGAGAAGTAGCAGCGTTAGACTGAGCTGTAATGGAGCTAAACTCTACTCCTACACCTTGACCTTGGCAATCACTTAAGACTCTGAAAATATTTGTAGTGATTGGCTAGTTTACCTTTGAGTCTTACCAAGTGCTTTTCTTGTATATCATCAAAAGTATATGTGAAACGTTGATGGTTAGTTACATGTGCAGAAACAGATGTGGGTCATGAGGTTGTGTTAATACTGCCACCTCTTAGGGACGTGTGCTGTTGTTAATACTAGCCCCTGTTGCGGGGTGTCTGGTCTGGGAGCCAGAGGCACAAGACTTGGGTACAGGCCTTAAGTTTTCTCCTCCTTACTTTTGGAGAGCTGTAAATCTAGATCGTAAAACTGCAGTATGCCTGCTGGGTGATCTTGTATAAGGATTCATGGTATTAGGATTAAAAGCTCATGTGATGGAATACATTTCCCTTTAAGCCATATTCTTTCATATTATCTGTGTCAAGAACTCCTGAAAAAGGGCTAAAGCTGAAGTCCAAGTGTTGTAACTTTTTTATCCGTGGTTTCCAAGTAGCTCTTTATTCGGCTGTATTTAACGACCACATCTAGGAGCTGTTTCAACAGACTGTGTGTAACTAATATTGTCTTAAAGGGATTTGTTGATCAGCATGAAACTTTTACCCTCCAGTAAGATGTCAAGGGCATATTTTTGTCAGTGGGACCTTTATGGACCTTGGCTGGAACCCGAGGATTCAGAAGGAAGGATAATGTTGTTTTTCTTTGATTTATTTATTTTTTTCTCTATGGTTGTATTTTCTTGTTTTACGTGTGCCTAGCAGCTCTGCGCACAGTTTTATTGACTTCTAAACTAAGCAAATAAAACAAACTCTGGTGGTATAAAGTGCTAAGAGAGCGAGCCGCGGGGAGCACATTATACCAAGGCTCTTCACTCACTCAGCTCTGGCTGCCAATTTGCTTTCAAGTGCAATTCAGGAAGCTGGTTATGGTCGATCGAGCCCTAAGTAATCTAGGCCTTTTTCACCTTAGAAATTAGCTCCTTCTTTTTATACCACCCCCATAATTAATAATGGCCCATCATTCTCATGTCTTATGGAAGAAGGTTCTGCAAATACATTATTTGATGGACTCTTCCTACAACATTGTCCCCCTTGTTTATAACGAGTGGAAGTGTAGACGAGTGGTTAGGAGCTGGACTTTTTTGAGAAGTGGGGTTCAAAATTCAGTTTTACTACATAATAGCTGTGGGATGTTAGTCAACATACTACAACCAGTGGTATTGTTAATAAGCGCAAACACAGAACACAAGTATATATCAGGTAGTTTTGTAAGTTTTAACAAATATTAATTCTTTCACTTATCATTCCCAACCCTGCCCTGCAGGTATAACTATTTTCCCCATTTTGAAGGTGAGGAAACTGAGATAAAATACTGGATATTAAAGTCTTCCCGTTTAAATGTTAATCTTACCTAAGAACACCCTCACAGAAACACCCAGAATAATATTGGACCAAATACCCGGATACCCGGTGGCCCAGTCAAGTTGACACTTGAAATTAACCATCACAATATCATAATTCATATGATAAATATATTTTCCCATGAAGTACAAGCTTCTTAGGAGAGTGATCATGTCTAATTTATTTATTTATTTATTTTTTAAATAGGTCTTTATTGGAGTATAATTGCTTCACAATACCGTGTTAGTTTCTGTTGCACAACAAAGCGAATCAGCCATATGCATACACATGTCCCCATATCCCCTCCCTCTTGAGCATCCCTCCCATCCTCCCTATCCCACCCCTCCAGGTCATCGCAAAGCACCAAGCCCATCTCCCTGTGCTATGCTGCTGCTTCCCACCAGCCAACTATTTTACATTCGGTAGTGTATATATATCGATGCTACTCTCACTTCGCCCCAGCTTCGCCCTCCGACCCCATGTCATCAAATCCATTCTCTATATCTACCTCTTTATTCCCGCCCTGCAGCTAGGTTCATCAGTACCATTTTTTTTTTTTAGATTCCATATAACCCAGCAATCCCACTACTGGGCATATACCCTGAGAAAACCATAATTCAAAACGAGTCATGTACCACAGTGTTCACTGCAGCACTATTTACAATAGCTAGGACATGGAACCAACCTAAATGTCCATCGACAGATGAAGGGATAAAGAAGATGTGGCACATATATACAATGGAATATTACTCAGCCATAAAAAGAAACGAAATTGAGTTATTTGTAGTGAGGTGGATGGACCTAGAGTCTGTCATGCAGAGTGAAGTAAGTCAGATAGAGAAAAGCAAATACCGTATGCTGACGCATATATATAGAATCTAATTTATTTTTGATAGTTCAGGGGTTTATTTTCACCTGAGATAATATTGTTAAAGTCTACGTGTGGATGTATATATGTATATGTGTGTGTATGTATATTGTTTTCATTTTAAAATCATCCATTTCCTCCATGCAGAAAAGTACATTGCTTTTTTTGCTTATTTTGGGGAAGGAGTATCTTTAACTCCTAGATTCCTGGGAATGTGGGCATCCATGAGGGATTTTGATCAATGACTCTAGTTTGCTCCAGATGTGACGGATGTCAGGTGGGGATGTGCCTAAAAGTCATCTACATGAGTGTTTGCTCTAAGGCTGAGACCCAATAGAACACTCTTCTGTCAAATGTATATTTGACCAGAAGGTGAGTTTTTTTTAAGTTCACTTTTATAATTGGAAGAATTCAGTCAAAATCCACACTTTTACTACTCTACTGTCAATTTCAATGTCTCTATTTTTGTTGTTAAAAAAGGAGAGGAAATGATACTTTCTGTTTGTAAAACTCTTCATGTTTTATGATGCTCTTATCCCTGCAACAGCATCTAGTTATTTTGCGCTTAATGAGGCCATGACGCTTGGAGGAAATGGCATCTAAAACAGAAATTTTCTAGCATCTGAGCAAGAAACTCTGACCATGAAAACCATGGAGCATGCGCAGTGAAAACGCAAGGTTGCTGATGACCCTCTGCACGGGGCGCTCGACTAGTAGGGGAAAATTTAAGGGAAAACAGCTCTTAGAGTGCATGTGCGGTGGCTTCAGGTGACACATGCCCAGGACCGGGATCTGATGCGACCTGGTGCAGTCCAGGCCACACCTCAACCCTTGCCTCAGTGAATATTCCACCCCTAATCAAAAAGACCCCCACCCATTCAAAGGCCTAAAAATAAGATAAAAAGGGGGATCAACAACCCTGCAGGGGGCCCCTCACTCCTGAGGAGGCCCACACTCTTCTTCTTCTAGTGTGTAACTTTCGCTTCGCCCTAAACTGCTTGTTTGTTCTCTTTGCTCCTCAGCCTTAGTGTGTGTGTGTGTGTTTCTTCCTTTGTGTTTTGTGTTTCTTCCTTTGTGTTCCTCACACAGATTCTTTTGGATGAGTTGCACAAGAGCCTGGACTTCTGATAAAGCTTTGCCTGTATCACCAGTTCATGAATTTTCCAAACTTAAATATGGTAGGTTTATACCCATGGTGAGAAGAAACAGCATATCAGCTCTTGTCGAGGTGCAATTGTTTTTTTGTTTTTTTTTTCACACACACACACTGTATTTTATTTTTACAAGAGATAAATAGACTGACACCAAGCATTGTACATGGATGACCACAACAAAAGCAACAATGATTGCAATTACCAAACATGAAACACACTCATACTATGTCATAATATTGACATTCAGTCCAGTAATCCTCCACTGTAACAGCTCCTTTACTTTGCAGTGAAAATTGATTTGTATATTCTTTGCCTCTGAGTCCTTGTGGGATTTTTTCTTTTTTTTTAAATTCAGACAGAAAGTCACAAAAATTATACTCATCCTCATCAGTTCACTCAGTCCCATGTAATTCATTTTTTTTTTTTCATCTTGATCTTTTGTTAGCACTTTTATGAGTTCATCAGTTTTTCATTAGAGTTCTGAAAATGCTTATTCATTCAGTTCAGCAGTACAGTCAGTTACCAGAAACCTGTACTTGTCAGAGTCTTTTCCATGAATTTCTTGAAGATGAAACCCTTTTATAGGAACATATTTGCAAAATCATCAGAGTACACCCAGAACTGTCTGTAAATGACAAAAGACTTAAAAATGACCACGGTTAAAGAGTTGATGAAAGTTCATAATAATGCAGTTGACAAGAAAATTAGTTATTTCTGAGATATACATTTTAAAGTAATAACTAGGATTATTACTTATAACATTATACCAGAACATATAAGATTTTTAGAAATTTCATGTAATGTCTGAAACATTTATATTAACATATTTCCATACATATTTCCATACAAATACAAATATAAGATTTTTAGAAATTTCATTTAATGTCTGAAACATTTATATTAACATATTTCCATACATATTTCCATACAAATACAAATATAAGATTTTTAGAAATTTCATGTAATGTCTGAAACATTTATATTAACATATTTCCATACAAATAACCCAATGAAAGTTTAGTATTAGTTGTTTTGTTTGTTTTTTTATACTGCAGGTTCTTATTAGGCTTCAATTTTATACACATCAGTGTATACATGTCAATCCCAATCGCCCAATTCAGCACACCACCATCCCCACCTCACCGCAGTTTTCCCCCCTTGGTGTCCATATGTCCATTCTCTACATCTGTGTCTCAACTTCTGCCCTGCAAACTGGCTCATCTGTACCATTTTTCTAGGTTCCACATACATGCATTAATATACGATATTTGTTTCTCTCTTTCTGACTTACTTCACTCTGTATGACAGTCTCTAGATCCATCCACGTCTCAACAAATGACTCAATTTCGTTCCTTTTTATGGCTGAGTAATATTCCATTGTATATATGTACCACAACTTCTTTATCCATTCGTCTGTTGATGGGCATTTAGGTTGCTTCCATGACCTGGCTATTGTAAATAGTGCTGCAATGAACATTCGGGTGCATGTGTCTTTTTGAATTACGGTTTTCTCTGGGTATATGCCCAGTAGTGGGATTGCTGGGTCATATGGTAATTCTATTTTTAGTTTTTTAAGGAACCTCCATATTGTTCTCCATAGTGGCTCTATCAATTTACATTCCCACCAACAGTGCAAGAGGGTTCCCTTTTCTCCACACCCTCTCCAGCATTTGTTGTTTGTAGATTTTCTGATGATGCCCATTCTAACAGGAGTGAGGTGATACCTCATTGTAGTTTTCATTTGCATTTCTCTAATAATTAGTGATGTTGAGCATCTTTTCATGTGCTTCGTGGCCGTCTGTATGTCTTCTTTGGAGAAATGTCTATTTAGGTCTTCTGCCCATTTTTGGATTGGGGTGTTTGTTTCTTTGATATTGAGCTGAATGAGCTGTTTATGTATTTTGGAGATTAATCCTTTGTCCGTTGATTCATTTGCAAATATTTTCTCCCATTCTGAGGGTTGTCTTTTCGTCTTGTTTATGGTTTCCTTTGCTGTGCAAAAGCTTTGAAGTTTCATTAGGTCCCACTTGTTTATTTTTGTTTTTATTTCCATTACTCTAGGAGGTGGATCAAAAAAGATCTTGCTGTGATTTATGTCAAAGAGTGTTCTTCCTATGTTTTCCTCTAAGAGTTTTATAGTGTCCAGTCTTATATTTAGGTCTCTAATCCATTTTGAGTTTATTTTTGTGTATGGTGTGAGGGAGTAATCTAATTTCATTCTTTTATATGTAGCTGTCCAGTTTTCCCAGCACCACTTATTGAAGAGACTGTCTTTTCTCCATTGTATATCTTTGCCTCCTTTGTCATAGATTAGTTGACCATAGGTGCGTGGGTTAATCTCTGGGCTTTCTATCTTGTTCCATTGATCTATGTTTCTGTTTTTGTGCCAGTACCATATTGTCTTGATTACTGTAGCTTTGTAGTATAGTCTGAAGTCAGGGAGTCTGATTCCTCCAGCTCCATTTTTTTGCCTCAAGACTGCTTTGGCTATTCGGGGTCTTTTGTGTCTCCATACAAATTTTAAGATGATTTGTTCTAGCTCCGTAAAAAATGCCATTGGTAATTTGATAGGGATTGCATTGAATCTGTAGATTGCTTTGGGTAGTATACTCATTTTCACAATGTTGATTCTTCCAATCCAAGAACATGGTATATCTCTCCATCTGTTGGTATCATCTTTAATTTCTTTCATCAGTGTCTTAGAGTTTTCTGCATACAGGTCTTTTGTCTCCCTAGGTAGGTTTATTCCTAGGTATTTTATTCTTTTTGTTGCAATGGTAAATGGGAGTGTTTCCATAATTTCTCTTTCAGATTTTTCATCATTAGTGTATAGAAATGCAAGAGATTTCTGTGCATTAATTTTGTATCCTGCAACTTTACCATATTCATTAATTAGCTCTAGCAGTTTTCTGGTGGCAGTTTTAGGATTCTCTATGTATAGTATCATGTCATCTGCAAACAGTGACAGTTTTACTTCTTCTTTTTCAATTTGGATTCCTTTTATTTCTTTTTCTTCTCTGATTGCCGTGGCTAGGTCTTCCAGAACTATGTTGAATAATAGTGGTGATAGTGGACATCCTTGTCTCGTTCCTGATCTTAGAGGAAATGCTTTCATTTTTTCACCATTGAGAATGATGTTTGCTGTGGGTTTGTCATATATGGCCTTTATTATGTTGAGGTAGGTTCCCTCTATGCCCACTTTCTGGAGAGTTTTTATCATAAATGGGTGTTGAATTTTGTCAAAAGCTTTTTCTGCATCTATTGAGATGATCATATGGTTTTTATTCTTCAATTTGTTAATATGGTGTATCACATTGATTGATTTGCATATATTGAAGAATCCTTGCATCCCTGGGATAAATCCCACTTGATCGTGGTGTATGATCCTTTTAATGTGTTGTTGGATTCTGTTTGCTAGTATTTTGTTGAGGATTTTTGCATCTATATTCATCAGTGATATTGGTCTGTCATTTTCTTTTTTTGTAGTGTCTTTGTCTGGTTTTGGTATCAGGGTGATGGTGGCCTCATAGAATGAGTTTGGGAGTGTTCCTTCCTCTGCAATTTTTTGGAAGAGTTTGAGAAGGATGGGTGTTAGCTCTTCTCTGAATGTTTGATAGAATTCACCTGTGAAGCCATCTGGTCCTGGACTTTTGTTTGTTGGAAGATTTTTAATCACAGTTTCAATTTCATTCCTTGTGATTGGTCTGTTCATATTTTCTGTTTCTTCCTGATTCAGTCTTGGAAGGTTATACCTTTCTAAGAATTTGTCCATTTCTTCCAGATTGTCCATTTTATTGGCATAAAGTTGCTTGTAGTAGTCTCTTAGGATGCTTTGTATTTCTGCGTTGTCTGTTGTAACTTCTCCTTTTTCATTTCTGATTTTATTGATTTGAGTCCTCTCCCTCTTTTTCTTGATGAGTCTGGCTAATGGCTTATCAATTTTGTTTATCTTCTCAAAGAACCAACTTTTAGTTTTATTGATCTTTGCTATTGTTTTCTTTGTTTCTATTTCATTTATTTCTGCTCTGACCTTTATGATTTCTTTCCTTCTGCTAACTTTGGGTTTTGTTTGTTCTTCTTTCTCTAGTTTCTTTAGGTGTAAGGTTAGATTGTTTACTTGAGCTTTTTCTTGTTTCTTTAGGTAGGCTTGTATAGCTATAAACTTCCCTCTTAGAACCGCTTTTGCTGCATCCCATAGGTTTTGGGTCGTCGTGTTTTCATTGTCATTTGTCTCTAGGTATTTTTTTATTTCCTGTTTGATTTCTTCAGTGATCTCTTGGTTATTTAGTAACGTATTGTTTAGCCTCCATGTGTTTGACTTTTTTACGTTTTTTTCCCTGTAATTCATTTCTAATCTCATAGCGTTGTGGTCAGAAAAGATGCTTGATATGATTTCAATTTTCTTAAATTTACTGAGGCTTGATTTGTGACCCAAGATGTGATCTATCTTGGAGAATGTTCCATGCGCACTTGAGAAGAACGTGTAATCTGCTGTTTTTGGATGGAATGTCCTATATGTATCAATTAAATCTAACTGGTCTATTGTGTCATTTAAAGCTTCTGTTTCCTTATTTATTTTCATTTTGGATGATCTGTCCATTGGTGTAAGTGAAGTGTTAAAGTCCCCCACTATTATTGTGTTACTGTCGATTTCCTCTTTTACAGCTGTTAGCAGTTGCCTTATGTATTGAGGTGCTCCTATGTTGGGTGCATATATATTTATAATTGTTATATCTTCTTCTTGGATTGATCCCTGGATTATTATGTAGTGTCCTTCCTTGTCTCTTGTAACATTCTTTATTTTAAAGTCTATTTTATCTGATATGAGTATAGCTACTCCAGCTTTCTTTTGATTTCCATTTGCATGGAATATCTTTTTCCATCCCCTCACTTTCAGTCTGTATGTGTCCCTAGGTCTAAAGTGGGTCTCTTGTCGACAGCATATATATGGGTCTTGTTGTTGTATCCATTCAGCCAGTCTATGTCTTTTGGTTGGGGCATTTAATCCATTCACGTTTAAGGTAATTACCGATATGTATGTTCCTATGACCATTTTCTTAATTGTTTTGGGTTTCTTTTTGTAGGTCCTTTTCTTCTCTTGTGTTTCCCACTTAGAGAAGTTCCTTTAGCATTTGTTGTAGAGCTGGTTTGGTGGTGCTGAATTCTCTTAGCTTTTGCTTGTCTGTAAAGCTTTTGATTTCTCCATCAAATCTAAATGAGATCCTTGCCGGGTAGAGTAATCTTGGTTGTAGGTTCTTCCCTTTCATCACTTTAAGTATATCATGCCACTCCCTTCTGGCTTGCAGAGTTTCTGCTGAGAAATCAGCTGTTAACCTTATGGGAGTTCCCTTGTATGTTATTTGTCATTTTTCCCTTGCTGCTTTCAATAATTTTTCTTTATCTTTAATTTTTGCCACTTTGATTACTATGTGTCTTGGCGTGTTTCTCCTTGGGTTTATCCTGTATGGGACTCTCTGCGCTTCCTGGACTTGGGTGGCTATTTCCTTTCCCATGTTAGGGAAGTTTTCGACTATAATCTCTTCAAGTATTTTCTCTGGTCCTTTCACTCTCTCTTCTCCTTCTGGGACCCCTATAATGTGAATGTTGTTGCCTTTAATGTTGTCCCAGAGGTCTCTTAGGCTGTCTTCATTTCTTTTCATTCTTTTTTCTTTAGTCTGTTCCGCAGCAGTGAATTCCACCATTCTGTCTTCCAGGTCACTTATCCGTTCTTCTGCCTCCGTTATTCTGCTATTGATTCCTTCTAGTGTAGTTTTCATTTCAGTTATTGTATTGGTCATCTCTGTTTGTTTGTTCTTTAATTCTTCTAGGTCTTTGTTAATCATTTCTTGCATCTTCTCAATCTTTGCCTCCATTCTTATTCCGAGGTCCTGGATCATCTTCACTATCATTATTCTGAATTCTTTTTCTGGAAGGTTGCCTATCTCCACTTCATTTAGTTGTTTTTCTGGGGATTTTTCTTGTTCCTTCATCTGGTACATAGCCCTCTGCCTTTTCATCTTCTCTATCTTTCTGTAACTGTGGTTTTTGGTCCACAGGCTGCAGGATTGTAGTTTTTCTTGCTTCTGTTGTCTGCCCTCTGGTGGTTGAGGCTATCTAAGAGGCTTGATGGGAGGCTCTGGTGGTGGGTAGAGCTGACTTTTGCTGTGGCGGTCAGAGCTCAGTAAAACCTTAATCCACTTGACTATTGATGGGTGGGGCTGGGTTCCCTCCCTGTTGTTGTGGCGGTCAGAGCTCAGTAAAACCTTAATCCACTTGACTGTTGATGGGTAGGGCTGGGTTCCCTCCCTGTTGGTTGTTTTGCCTGAGGCAACCCAACACTGGAGCCTACCCGTGCTCTTTGGTGGGGTTAATGGCAGACTCTGGGAGGGCTCACGCCAAGGAGAACTTCCCAGAACCTCTGCTGCCAGTGTCCTTATCCCCACGGTGAAACAGAGCCACCACTCGCCTCTGCAGGGGACCTCCCAACACCAGCAGGTAGGTCTGGTTCAGTCTCCCCCAGGGTCACTGCTCCTTCCCCTGGGTCCCGATGCACACATTACTTTGTGTGTGCCCTCCAAGAGTGGGGTCTCTGTTTCCCCCTGTCCTGTCAAAGTCCTGCAGTCAATTCCCACTAGGCTTCAAAGTCTGATTCTCTAGGAATTCCTCCTCCCGTAGCCAGACCCCCAGGTTGGGAAGCCTGACGTGGGGCTCAGAACCTTCACTCCAGTGGGTGGACTTCTGTGTTATAAGTGTTCGCCAGTCTGTGAGCCACCCACCTAGCAGTTATGGGATTTGATTTTACTCTGATTGCGCCCCTCCTACCGTTTCACTGTGGCTTCTCCTCTCTCCTTGGACGTGGGGTATCCTCCTTGGTGAAGTCCAGGGTCTTCCTGTCAATGATTGTCCAGCAGCCAGTTGTGATTCTGGTGCTCTCGCCAGAGGGAGTGAGAGCACGTCCTTCTACTCCGCCATCTTGGTTAATCCCCCTCGAGGTGCAATTGTTGCAGAGGTTTGAGATGGAATAAATACTGTGGCCCATTATGTCCACTCTACTGTGGTAAAGAATGCTTGTGCTAATTTATGGAGATTCTTGATCTAGACTTCTGGCTCTGTACATAGCACCAAGAAGCAGACACTGCTCCCTGAAGGCTCATGCTGCATGTCAACAAAAGAGTTTCTACTGATACCTCCTCTCCTGTTAGGATCATTCTGTGAGAGAAACTCTTCCAAAGGCCCCTGAGGCTCCTTTCTGCCTTAGGGCCTCTGAACTTAATATTCTCTTCCCCAGAAACTCTTGACCCAGATCTTTTTGAGGCAGGTACTTTTCTGTTGTTTAGAAATCAGCTCAAATACTTACTTTTCAGAGACTCCTTTTCAGGCCACAAACTAAAACAGCACTTGCTGTCACTTCAGCTGTTTTAGCAGAACACTCTCACGCTCTTTGTGTATCTGTTGTCTGTCTCCATCTCACCATTGGAATGGAAGATCCAGAAGGAGGGAGCTTGCCTTTGTATTTGGTGCCACTATATCTCTATATCTATAGCCACATGTACTCCGTATATATGTATATAGATATAGTAGGTGCTTTAAAAATATTTGTTGAATGAATTGGCACTCAGAAAACAGAGCCACCTCATGGTTTCCATTTACAGCTATTTACAAGTAATAAGAGCAGCAACAACAACACCCTGTAACATGTTTTGGGGGCAGTGTGCCAGGAACCATATATGCCTCAACACAGTGCTTTATCTATATTTTGAGGTCTCATGTCGACCTAAGAAATAATCTTAAAATTTAGACCCTATCATTATCCCCATTTTATAGATGGACAAACTAAGGTACAGAAAGGTTCCTACCACTTGGCAAAGCTCACATAGCTGGTAAGTGGCAAAGCTGGGATTGAGATGCATGCAGTCTGATTCTTAAGTCTGCACAGCTAACTATATATTTCAGGTCCAGAGGTGTTTTTCTCTGGATCATGACACAGTTTCTGAGTTTTGCTTTTATATGAATGATTAGGAACACTTGATGTTTGGAAGTTTGATGTGCTGTGATAGTTTTAGAATTCCATTCTGAGTTTTATTGAATGACAGAGTCTCTGAAGGTGGCTCTTTTTTCCCATTTAGACTCTGTATTCCATGTTCTTAAGCTTTTGTGGGCGGTGCAAATGGTAATTGTTATTGTTCAAGGCATATGAGGAAGCAAATGTTTCCTATATTCTGTTGTCTATTGGCAAAATTTTTCTGTTTACATATATCAATTATTTATACAAGACATTTCTTTTTGAGGCTTGTAGTAGTGTTGTCTCATTGACTAAAAGTTTCTTTTCAGTTGTTATAACTGTCAAATTTGGTTCAGTCAGGGACTTTAGGAAGAATTTACCTATGATCTTCACATACATTAACCAAGGGTAACATATTCTGTTAAAAATCCCTCAGATGTTGAGACATTTGCCATTTTTGTGTCGTATGTAAGTAGCAGGGTCCTAGAGTGGTGACTCCATTTGAATGATAATGTGAAATGAAAAATGTCCTACAGTTGACTCATGAAATCATCGAATGCCCTAATCTTTTGTGGAGCTAGAATGGTGAGAGGGCTTAGCATAGCAAGTATTTGATTTTGACAGACTTTAAGAAAAATATCAAAGTAAGTAGCTAGTCTGAATCACCTTCCATAAATTTAAGTCTACTGAAAATGCTTCATTCCTTCATATTCTGTAACAGAATTCCATTTTTGCAGAACCTGGTGGCATGATGGGAAATCCAAGCTCTGGACCTTTGTTCCTTTCCTAGTCTCAGCAAATCTTCCTCCCTCCCTCCCTTAGTTCTTCTTAAAATAACTTTCAGTGGGCCATTCCAGATCTCCAAATCTCCAAAATAAGAAATTACAAGGGAAGACAATTCAGTATTTCAGCAGATTATTTTGTCACAGTAAATCTGAATGCCTTTTAGCAAATGTCCTAGGATGCAGCATGACTTGAATATCCATTTATTTTATATGACAAAATAGTCATTTTGAAGGTAAGGTCTAGGTCCAGATGATGTCTAGGTTGGAGATCATATTAACTGTTAACCCCAAATTGTTTAGAGCAGGGTTCAAGATACTGCCTTGAAAAATGCTGTTGTCATCAGGTCCCTATTCTCATCCTGAGAAAATTTATTTTATTGGGTAGCACTAAACAGGTCTTCTACCAGGGAGACCTTCATAGCTTCCATACTTTTCTGGCCAGTCCTTTTTTCCATGATTGAACAAACAACTAAAGAACTCCAAGTGGTTAGCGCTCCTCACTGATAGGGATCATAGAACTCCCTGGCCTGTACTGTAGAGCAGCTGAGTGGTGAGATAGGAGGGAGAGCCCCACAGCACAACTTCTGGCCTCTTCTGGAATAGCATTCCTTGGAGGAGCTATTTCTTCCATTTGGAGGATTAAAAAAGGGCAAGGCTTACAAATATTTGACCATTATAACACAGTAACCACAGGCTGGCCATAGACAAATATCAGAGAGACCTAGAAAGAGGGCTTTCTATTGATGTTCATGAACAGTTCACTAGAGAAATGTCTTTTTTCCCCCTTCTTTTTTATTACTATCATTCTAAATGTTCGCAGATGTGTTTGTCTTTTGGATAAGAATAAGTATCATTCACATTATTTACTTGTGGCAATTGTCTTGCCTTTGCTTCAACTGTTATTTAAGCCTTATTTCTAATTTCACTTTGAAAAGCCCATGATAATGGAATTAAATTTGCTTTGATGTGGGACCTTCTCTGATGACTGAATACTATAATTTACCCAGTGCACTGACTTTGATATGTTTTTCTTGGTTAAGCTTACATAGGTATTGCATGTCACAACTGGTGGGGCTATAATAATTTCACTGTTCACTGAATGTCAGATTAAACATGTATATGAGATAGTTAAGGATCCTATCCCCTTAATTATTCTCTTGGGATTTATGAAATTTTTTTGTTAATGAGCTGAAACATTCTGAAGACCAAATGCCCGAATGTTTTAAAAGGGAGAGTGAGTGAGGAAACCTGCAAACTGGAAAATGCACATGAAGGAGAATAAGATAATAAATAAATGTGATGCAGTCATTCAACCTTTTATTTTTATTTTTTTTAGTGGGGCAATTGCCTGCTTTTGGGGATGAAGAACACTCTTGCTGTTAATCAGTACCAGTTTAATGTGTCTGTGGCTGAAAAGTTGCATGCATTAATACAGGCTTCCTGCAAAAACAGATCTAGCCTCTTCACTGGAATTCAGTACGTGGTACCTGGCAGATGAATGGGTGGATGAGCCAGTAAATTCCTTTTTATTCTGTAGCTCTGACTCAATTTTTGACTAATTGAAATCTGTGATTGTAAGGAAGATCATGAGCTGTGTTGCCAAGAAATCTCGAATTCTCCTTCTTGTTCCCTAACTGAGGCAAGTCACTTACTTCTCTGATCCACCATTTCCTATGGAAAATGATTCTTACCTCCTAGTGGTTTTTGAGGTCTGAATAGGTTGATTTACGTATAATTGCTGTACATAATCTAAAGTGCTTTACACTATTGGTTTTTTTAACCTTCCCATTTGAGTTCTTTGAATACTTCTGAAGTTTCTCAGCAATCCATGGCCATTTTGATTCAACTGAGGGAGCTTTGTAGAATGTGTTCTGTGTGTTGGTTACTCTTTTAGTTCACTGAAGGACAGACAATCTGATCATTGCTTTTTCTGTTTCGGTATAGGAATGGCTTGTTACGAAATACAGCTTTAACAAGCTACACTTATTTGGGGGAATAAAAAAAATAGGCTGGAGGAAGGGGTATATCATAAGAATCCCAAAGACGTTATGGAAAGTTTGAGCTCAGTAGTCATGGTGATAGGATTTTGCTCTCAGCAGCCAGGTGGTCCCATATGGCAGAGGACCACTCTAAATGAAAGCTTTAATTTTGAAACTGCAAAGAATCTTCATTTTTAGCCTTTCATTCATTTTGTCATGCGAGTCCCCAAAAGCTTTACTCAGAAATTTGTGGATGCCTGTGCTTGGCTGGATTTCTAAATTATTCAGAATCATGATATGTAGCTTTATTCTAAGAATAAATATCACAAAGGAGTTACATGATGTAAGCCTATGTTTACTGTTTCAGGGCAATCAAGATTTTCTTTCATTTTATTTTTGTGAACTCTGAAAATTAAGTAAAAGTAAAAGGATGGTAGAGAAGTTCTGTGGGCTGTAAGTGGTTAGGAGAAGCATGGGGTAAAGGCCGACGGAATCTTAGATTTCTGGTTTCTTTAATGAGTCTTTAAATGAGACATTAAAGAATTAGACATTAAAGAAATTGAAAGAAACTTGAAGACCCTTTTTGCATAATCTGAATTATTTGGAAAGAGGAGCTAGTACTTCTTAGAGTTCTTTTTACGTTTTGAATATCTAAGAGGGAGTACAGTCTGCAGGTGTTCTAGCATGGATTGCCTTTCCATGACGTTAAGTTACATCGCTAGCTCCATTTTTGCCTCTATGGCATCCCCTACCCTCTGACATGTCACCTCATGCTAAATTTTATGTAGCTTGGTTACTCTATCTGAACCTTCATGTTAATCCTATAGGTACCATGCAGTTTCTTTGCTTCCAGTTTTTTCAAACATGTCTGAAAACGTGTCCATATTCTTACCTTCCATTGAAATCGTGCACCCATTAACAGCAGATTTTCCATGAAGCTACTGAGGCTTAAACTTCAGGGCCCCTCATTTACATGAACCCTCTGCTAGGCCTTCATAGGGGCCTACACAATTTTGTATTCATAATTTTGTCCTTTTAAAGGGGATTCTAAAATTGGTTAAATTTTCAGTCCCCCCAAATCTGAATCTGCCCAAACTTCTATTGCCGTACACTGTTGATAGGTTGATGCTAAAATTATCAGTAACTGTAGGATTTTAAGTTTTGCCTAACTGGTCTTCTTGTACCTAACTCTATTTACGAGTCTCTTTTCTGTGAAAATCTCTTTCCTTTGGGTTCATTTTTCCTGGTTTTTGTGTTTGTGTTTTTTTTTTTTTTAAGTTCACCCTTATCTCAGATGCAG
This sequence comes from Balaenoptera ricei, assembly GCF_028023285.1. Lineage (NCBI taxonomy): Eukaryota > Metazoa > Chordata > Mammalia > Artiodactyla > Balaenopteridae > Balaenoptera > Balaenoptera ricei. Next base: position 65,200,811 of record NC_082648.1, read on the forward strand.
GCTGTTTTTCCATCGTCTCTGTTGGTGTTATCCACAGTCCTATTTTTAGTCCTTCCTTCTTATTTTACTTACACTTTCTATGTAACACACCCATTCTCAAGTCTTCAACTTCTCCCAAGTCTGCGGTGTACAATGCAGTAGCCACTAAGTGCATTTGGCTACTTATCACTTGAAATGTAGCTAGTACCACATGCTGAAAAGGTATTTTGCATACATTTAATAAAATAAAATATAACTTCATTTATCCTTTTTACTTTTAAAAATGGAGCTACTAGAAGATTCTAAATTTCATAGGTGAATTGAATTATATTTCTATTTGAGAACACTTTTGACTTCCCTGGTGGTCCAGTGGTTAAGACTTCGCCTTCTAATGCAGGGGGTGCAGGTTCGATCCCTGGTCGGGGAGCTAAGATTCCATGTGCCTCGTGGCCAAAAAACCAAAACATAAAACAGAAGCAATATTGTAAAAAATTCAATAGAGACTTTAAAAATGGTCCACATCAAAAAAATCTTAAAAAAAGAAAAATGCTGATGGTTGCCCAATCTCTGTCTCCAGTCCAGAACAACCCCTCACTGGGATTTCAGGTGTGAAAATCCTGCTGGATATTCACCTGGGCATCTTATGAGGTCCTGGACTGAATCCGTCACCTCCTTAGCCAATTACTTCTGTATTCTTTTTCTCAGTTGGAGGAATTCACTATCTATTAATTCGTGCAAAGTACAGACCTGGTTTCAAACTTAATTTCACGTTCTTGCTCATTCACATATGCGTCAATCACAAATCCTAGTCAATTTGATCTCATAACTATATTTCAGGTATTTCCTTTTTGTCCTCACTGCATCTAACCTGGTTTGAGCTCTCATAATTTACCTGAACTACTGTAACAAATAACCTTCAAGTATTTTTTCCATTTGGTACCCCTCAAATATGTTCTCTGGTGACTGCTGGTTTGTATAGGAGAGGAAATATAGGCAGACTGTTGAAAAAAACAAAACCATGAGGCTTATCAGGAGACATTGCCATAACTTTGAGTGGAGAAGTGCACCATTCTAGTATAAAGCAAGTGCCTTATATATGTGGAGTGAATTGCTGTATCAGATCATTAATCCCTAGCTCCAAACTGTCAACCCCATGAGAAGACAGGCAGGTTTCTCAAATTCCATGACCCAGCAAAGTGCCTCTGAATTCTCTCGGAGAATTTGGGTGATGTCATATGACCTCATAGCCTTTTTTTCCCTTAGAGCAGAACTTAAAGAAGTTCTTCCCCTGGCTTTGGTCTACTTTGATATGCTCAGACAGGTAGGCAGCTGCTATGTATGTGACAACCATTGTTTTAATACCGCTCTGTTGCTGCTCTTCTATGGTGTCTATTTTGGTTGACTGTTTTAGATTATAGGAGCCTAGAGTATAGAAAGTAAATTTGCTTAAACAACCTGTTCATGTTGGGAATCAATAAATTTATTTCAATTATGAGGAGCATGTCCTCATTAATATTTATTAGGCAAGTGCTAAGGAAAGTAAATATTAATCTTCAAATAGTAGGAGGTTCTTGGTGAAAAAAATTAAATAACAAATTAACCAAATGTCTGCTTTTAATTGTTAATTCTGTTATATTAAAATTCCCCTCTTCTTTGACAATGCATGAGTTCATCAACTTCTTCACTAATTTTTCTCCTGAGGGTCTTTACATTTACCTAATCGGTACCTGGCATCTAGTGATGCTACATCATCTTTACCTGACTTGGGGAAGGAGGATTGTTTTTTTCATAGAAAATGCCAAGCATAGTAAAGACGTAAAAAAGGGAGCAGTCATCTTCAGATGTAGAAATAAGTTGTCTTGGTTATATGTCATGAATACAATGGTACATGGTTAGAATCATGTTTTGTCTTTTAAAAGTGTAAAGGATCTCTGTTCTCCACTGACAGCCCTCTACTTTGGTGTGATCCATTTCAATTTAAAATTTGTGTCAAATATGCATTCAATTATTTAGATTTCAATACAATTTAATAAGCATTCTTATTAACATTCTCTATTGTGAACCCTTCAATTTTACTTCTGCGCTGAACCAGGCTTGCCGGGATGATTACATTAATAATACATCGCTATCCAAAATTAAAGTGCCGAGTAGAGAACATGCTAATAGGTTTCATTGATTTCAACTTGGAAATGGGTGCAGGCAATCAGAAAGCAGGTGCAAACCTGACTAGCAATGAACTACTGTGAAAATATTGAGTCAGGATCAGTGGCAAGATTCATAGCTGTGATCTGAGTTAGAAAAATGTTAAACTTAATGAAGCTGGAGCGATTAAAGCCTTCTGGGCGGAATGTGAATGCTTCATTATGCTTTTCAGATGGTGGCTTTGAGTGATAAGAGTTCTAAACTCTGTCTTAGGGATTTCATTGGTCTTCTTATATTTTCCATGGTGTTATCTACACATAGATTGACTCTCGTTTTAGTTTTCTAAAGATTAAAGATGAGGTTAAGAACACAGCTCAAAACATTCAAACATCATACTACCCATGCACTTTTCTTTAAAATTAATTTGGATTTAATTTCAACATTTGTAAAACTGCTGTGTCAGTATTTATTTATTTTAAAATTTTATTTATGTATTTATTTATTTTTGGCTGCGTCGGGTCTTCGTTGCTGCCTGTGGGCTTTCTCTAGTTGCTGCGAGCGGGGGCTACTCTTCGTTGCGGTGCGCGGGCTTCTCATTGCGGTGGCTTCTCTTGTTGCGGAGCACCGGCTCTAGGAGTGTGGGCTTCAGTAGTTGTGGTACGCTGGCTCAGTACTTGTGGCTTGTGGGCTCCAGAGCGCAGGCTCAGTAGTTGTGGCGCACGGGCTTAGTTGCTCCGCGGCATGTGGGATCTTCCTGGACCAGGGCTTGAACCTGTGTCCTCTGCACTGACAGGCAAATTCTTAACCACTGCACCACCAGGGAGGTCCCTGCTGTGTCATTTTGGCTAATTCTTTAGTTGAATGTATACTCCTTTATATTTAATCCTTTATTTTTGGCCTTAACAATTTGAAAGGATAGATGGTGATGTACGTAAGAAGTGATTTCAGAGTTAATTGAAGGGAAAGGTCTCTTTAAATGCAAAGCAAAAGCAGTAGTAATATTTCTAATTTCTTTTTCTGTTTCTTTTGCTTGAAATGCACACTTTCAGGCACTGTACTTCTTGACACAGGTAATAATTCAAATGATCATTATCAGAAACCTTCAATGACACATAGAAATTGATTTACTCACTAGAAACAAAGAGGTTCATTTGGTTTCATCATACAGTTTACAGTATGTGATGGATTAAAAATTAGATCTCTGTTCTTTACCAATACCCATGCTGTAACACCTAGATACCTAATATCTAAAAATATTATATATGGCTGAGGGGTTGCTGTATGGGCATTGTCTTTGGAATTTGAGTGCACACTTAGAATCCAGGTGGCCTGAGTTTTAATCCCTGTTCCAACCACTTGCTAGCTAAATGACTTTGTGTCTCAGTTTTCTCATTTAAGAAATGGGGCTGGGCTTCCCTGGTGGCGCAGTGGTTGAGAGTCTGCCTGCCAATGCAGGGGACACGGGTTCGAGCCCTGGTCTGGGAGGATCCCACATGCCGCGGAGCAACTAAGCCTGTGAGCCACAATTACTGAGCCTGCGCGTCTGGAGCCTGTGCTCCGCAACAAGAGAGGCCGCGATAATGGGAGGCCCGCGCACCGTGATGAAGAGTGGCCCCCACTTGCCGCAACTAGAGAAAGCCCTCGCACAGAAACGAAGAACCAACACAGCCATAAATAAATAAATAAATTAATTAAAAAAAAAAAAAGAAAAAAAGAAATGGGGCTAATATTGATGTCTGCCTATGAAGTTGTTATGAGGATTAAATGAGTTAATTCACTTAAATCCCTTGGAGCAATGCCTGGCACATGGTAAGCACCCTATAAAATGTTAACACGTGTAATAGTTGTTGCTGTTGTTGTTGTTATTGTGAGGTCCCTGTACCTACTTTCCCAAGAGTGGCCTTACAGCCCGTGTTGCTCCGTACTGACACAGCTCCCATGATCATTCGTTCTAGATAAGTCTCTTTCTTGGACATTCCTGCTGAAATACTATACTACATTTAGCTTCTTTTCATTCCTGAGAAATTTGAATTTGACTTTCTGACCCTTTCTACAACATCCTTAAGAGTGGGTGTGGATAATGCCAGAGCATGCATTATATTCATTTTATTGAATGGGAAGACTGTTCTTGCTTGAGTCAGATCTACCTCAGTGGCTAATTCTTATACTGGAACTGTTGGAAGGATATAAAAACAATAACTTGGTCACGTGCAGGACTCTCCCTCCTGAGGCTGTTTTCCTAAATCTTCTCAGCTACTATTTTCCTAGCATAATTTTAGTTTTTGATGGTCTTTCATGCATCTAGAGAATAGGAGATATCTTTTTTGCTCTCACCACTCCCAGTTGCGTGGTTTTAATCAAGTTGCTTAATCGCTCTGAGGCTGTTTGTTAATTTATAAAATAAGGATGAAAATAGTATCTACTTGATAGGATTGTAGGTAGGATTTACTGATTGAATGAATATAGTGTACCTAGTATATCGTGTGATCCTAATAAAATGTCACTATTATTATTAACCAAGAAATATTCTTTATAGCTAGATTCCTGGCAAGATCCTGCTAAGTCCTTCAGGCCACAGCTCTACTTCTGACTATGGCGCTTGGTGAAGTGGCCTTTGAGCCACACGTAGGAAATTCACTTAGGCCAGCCCCAGGCTGAATTGGGTACAAAGCCCATTCTGTGGGCCGCACCTCCTTCTAGCCTGCCTTCTCCCCATAGCTAAGAATGGTCCTTATTCCTTCTTTCTTTACACTTGATTATGAATATTAATTTGTTCATCTCTTCAACTGTAAGCATTGGTCTTGGTGAGCCAGTGATAAATATTTGCTTTCTTCAGAAAAAGGAAATAATATTTAATATGAAATAACTGAAGGAAGAAAAATATAAAGAGTAATCATAAACGAGGAGGTAAAAGATAAGCATGATACATGGTTGCCAGTAGTCTTATGTGTTCCACAACAAAAAGAAAGCGTAGAAAAGCAGACTCTCAGAGATTCATATTCTTCATTAATGTCCAATTAAGGGCTACATCCATCACCATGTGAACTGTTTTACCTGCTGATAACTAAATTAAAAGTAAAGAAATTGAGGCTGCATACAGTTTTCACTATAGCAAGGGCAAAACCAGAAATTCAGCCATCGCTTCATTGTAATCAAATTATTCCCATGTGAATTTTGTCTTCTATACTGGAAAGTGCTTAATGCTGTTGTTGAGTATCTTAGGAAGCCTTGTGTCATTGTTTCTTAATTCACTGGACGGTAATGTTCATCAGAACAGCAGTCCCCAACCTTTTTGGCACCAGGGACTGGTTTTGTGGAAGACAGTTTTTCCACGGATGGGGGGGAGGGGTGGTAGTTCAGGCTGTAATGTAGAGTGATGGGGAGCCGTGGGGTGCAGCAGATGAAGCTTCGCTTGCTTGCCTGCTGCTCATCTCCTGCTGTGTGGCCCAGTCCCTAAGGGGCCATGGACTGGTACCGGTCCACTGCCCGGGGGTTGGGGACACTTGCATTAGAGAGTTTGTGAGGGGTACATGAAAGGTAAAATTAGATGTTGTTAAGCTGCCAATATACATGCTATGGCTTTCAATTATATACGAATTTTTCCAGTTATTCATTTTAATTTTCTAAAGCAAGGGTCACAAGAACACATTTTCCTTGAATGAATACGTGCTAGGGAAATCATTTGAGACCACTGTCTTACATAATAGTCCATTTTTCTTCTAGTGCAGAGAATTCAAGAAGCTTTGGGAAATAACTGTTGGATTTTGCTTTGGATATCTAAAGAAAAAAAAGAAGCAGAGGATTGTTGTGTATTTCCTTAGCTACATTTGGGAAAGAAATTCAACTTGGTTAATTATGGATATGTATATGCTTCAGAAATATTGTTCCTTTCTTATCAATTTTAGATACTTGTAGACATATCCTTAAGTTTGCAATACCACAGTGGATTAAATGAAATTGTGGAGAATACCTCAATGAGCCATACCCACTATTAGGCAAAAGGTTTATTACATGACTACACACTTATTTATTTCTAATTTGACTCTTCCTATCATGAGTGTGTACGTGTGTGTGCGTGTGTGTGTATTTGTCTTGGATTCTCCTCGACAACAGTTCAGTTGAGGGAGGATCTCTGTTTCCTATTGATATTTGACTATATTCTTTCCATTTTGGTGACTTCACAGGGGGGTTTTGCAGTATATCTAGAAAGTGTCATATGCTAAATTTGTTTTCCTTCCAAATCATTAAATTAAAATATAAAACAACAGACCCAATCTGATTTGCTGGTGAGCTCATTGCTATGGAAAGCAGATGTTATAAAACTGACTTGCTGAATTGTCCACCCTCCCAGCCTCTACCCCTCTTCACACCCATTGATTTTCAATTAAGAGTGTGTATTGGAAAATTTCTCCACCTCATTGTCTAGGGGGAAAGGAACCAGTGGGGAGCTACATTGTGTCTGTACAGCCCAATTAATTAGTAGTTTTCAATAAATACTATTTAAAGAAAAATCCTGGATTCTGTACTTAGGTATTTATTTACTCATTCATTCATTCAACAAACAGTTATTGATACCTGTGTGTTATAGTTGTCATATAGGTAAAATCATGTTTATGGAGCATGGCTATAGGAAATTCATTGCAGTATGTCCATTCTAGATTTAATGTACATACAGCACAGTAAACATAATTCCAGGTATTTTCTAATGTAGAAAAAGATACAGGAATTAGAATACAGAAATACAAATATAGAAAAATAAAGAATTCATGTGTATAGTAACAAGCAATATGGTACGCTCACATTTTCTTATCCAACAAGTTTCTAATACATACATTTAGAATATTGTTGTGATTGCTGTAAAATTTCACATTTATAGATTTCAAAAACTGGAAATAATTCCTCCTGTACTTTTATTTTCCTCTGTCATGTTTTTATTTCTTTATCTTGCAGTGTTTAGAGTTTTTTGTTGTTGCTTTTTTTGCAATTTTTTTTTTGTATGAGTATCTGTCTCTTGACAGCTACTGTTTGACTCCTGAGTACATAGATACAGACCCTCTGCAGACTCTTGCAGATACTTCAACATGGAAATAGTGAAGATAGCAGGTGATGTGTGAAATGCTGCCACAGTATTGATTGTCCTGCCACACGAACAATAATAAACTGAATTACTGCCATCATCCAGGCCTTTTAATAATTATGGGCAAAGGCCAAGGTTAAGCTGGAAGGCGAATTGCATTTGGAATATTATATGACATATGGATTTTTTTGAAAGGATGGAGATTGAAGATGGAGGGATTGTGAACTTTGCCCTGTTACATAGTACACATTTGTTTGACCAAGATTAAAAATCTGTTGTAACAGGCAGGCATACCCCCTTGTTAAATACCTGTTGTTTGAACTGTAAACAAAGTGGTTGAAAAAAAATCATTACCTAAAAAAAAATCTCATAGTTGGTGATTAATACACATCACTGACAAAAGTTTGTGCACTGACTTAAGTTGACCAATTTTACGATACCAAATACAACAGTGAGAAAATAGTATTTCATCCATTTAGGTCAAAACAAAAAACAAAAACACACAAGCAAGCAAACAAAGAAACACTTATATAAAAAGAGATTGTATTTGTGGTTACTAGAGGCAGGGGTGGGGAGGAGAAATTGTATGAAGGTGGTCAAAAGGTACAAACTTCCAGTTATCAGATAAATAAGTACTAAGGATGTCATGTACAACATAATAAATATAATTAACACTGCCCTATGTTATATATGAACATTTTTAAGACAGTAAATCTTACGAGTTCTCATCAAAAAAAAAAAAAAAATAGTAATTGAAACTCTGGCTTGTACACTTCTAAGTTTCAAATGAAAATTTTCCGGTTTCCCGCTTTGAAGTTTCCTCGGAATTGTTTTCTTGCAGTTCTCAGGAACCTGAATTCTTCATATGTAGCCATTCCATGTGCTTGCAGGCAATTTAAAAAAATCTTGAGTTTATATGTGAGTATATGACTTCTGAGCTAATACTCAAATCATTGCTTCTAATCATCAAGATATTGAACTTAATCAAATATTTTTTGTTTTCCTATAAATAAACATTTTCCCATTTTTTTCACATTTCAGTCAATTGCTTTGGAACAGTATAGAAATATAATCTTGTAGACTCTCGTCTTATCAGTGACATTTAAGATGGAAAACTTGTTAGGCAATAATTTATACTTTTTTAAAAAAGAAATCTTTATGAGCTGTGGTTATGGTCCATCGCACACATTTCAACACTTGATTACATTCTTCTAAAAACTTTTAATTATCTTCTTGTTTTATATTTGAATGCCTTATCTCATATATAATGGTAAACTTCTTCAGGACAAGGAATGTAGAAAATCCCCAGAATTAACACCTTTCCTGAGGCTAATGCACCATAATACAAATAGTATCATGCTATGAAAAATTAAGAAGGAAAATGAAAGAATTCTAAGTCCAACAATGTTAAAAGTCCACATGGCCTTGACGGTAGGGATGGTCCAGTCTTCTAGTGCTAGACAGTAGTGGCCGGGACCTATGGGAAACATGGCCAGAAGCAGATAGTGATGGAAGAAGAGAAGGGGACAGAGATAAAAGCAGCAGAAGGGTTATTGGTAGTAATGGAGGAGGGGGGGAGAAGGGCAGTGAATGATAGTAGTTTTTCACATGAATAAATCAGAAATGCACTATATAAGCCAGGTATGGAATTATTGCCTCTAGGTGGAAGATTATAACCACCTAATACTCTTGCAGGATTAGGTATATGATGAAGAGCTATTGATTTATATTTCTAGACCAGCCCTGTCCAGTAGAAGTATAACACAAGCCACACATGCAATTTTAAATTTTCTAGTAGCTGCATCTCAACTGTAAAAAGCAGAGGAAATTAATTATAGTCGTATAATTGACTTTACCCAAGATTTAAACATTTCATCATATAATAAACTGAAAATTGTTAGTGAGCTACTATATATATATATATATGTATATATATATATACACACACACACATACATACACATATATATATATACACACACATATATATATACATATATGGTACTAAATTTTAGAAATCTGGTTAATTATCATTTAATGCACATCTCAGTTTAGACTTGTAATCACATTTCCAGTGCTTGGTATCTAGTAGTGACTGTATAAGACAGTGAAGTTAGGGATTTTTTAAATAAAAAAGTATTCTTTCCTATCTTCTAAAAGGGGAAGCACACACAGTTTCTGGGCATTTCTCACATTTGTATGTTGCCACTTATCATCTTAGAAGGATTCTTTCATATATAGTGTGAAAGACTGTTTAGAAAATTTAACAAGATATTCCCAGTGTTATTAATGTTGCACTGTGTCCTTGGGATCTTACTCTGGCTATGAATAATTAGGAACTCCAGGTAATCCCCAAAAGTACAGATAAAATTCTGTGTTGGTGCAGATGTATGATATGTACATGCACAGGTTCTCATATGCTTCTCTGGGAGGAGAGTCTGTGCCTTTTATTTAATTCTCTAAGACATCATGACATCTCTACCTCCCCTACCCCAAAATAGATTAAACTTTTGCCAGTGTTTATTTCCTTTATGGGAAGAGCCCAAAAATCAAAATAAAGTTGGTGAAATGAAAATCAGTACAGTTGGCTAGAAAGCCTGCCATGTTGGTTCAAATACACATTATAGCAAATGCCTAATTAGGAATCTGTGTGTCTGATGCACAGAATGAATTGAATTATGAGAGTCTACAATATTGTATTCATTATTAAAATATGACAAGTCATTGTTTAATCCTTTACACTTTTTAATGAAGTATTTACATAACTTGCAAATGACACATGAATTAACATAACTTGTCTGGAGGCTGCACAGTCTTGTTCTTTTCTTTGATGACATATTTCTGGCAAGGTCACCTATTCAAAGAGTGTGGTGAAAATAACTTCAATGTATCCAGGAAGCTTCATTTCTGGTGTAGCTTATACCATAGGATTTTCAATCTCACTTTTCCATGGGAGAAAAAATAATGAAATTCTCTAGTTCAATGATCTGCACCCTAAAATCTATGTTATTTTGTTTTCCAAGGGATATTTTCCTTGTTTAAAGAGATCAGAATTGTAATATAGTCCCATCTTGATGTGTTTTGGGATGATAAGAAGTATATGTTCCATTATTTGTTTACAAGAGGTATCAGGTGGTGAAGCCTTATTTCCTTTTTCCTTTTCTAAATAATTGTCCATTTAAACATGCATTTGAAATGCAGAGACTGGAAAACATTTTTTAGCAATTTGTAATTATTAATTGATTACCTTTATATTATACAGACTCTCTAGTGATTTGGCTGGAGACAACTGTAATATATCCCAGCCTTAACATAAATTAATCATGAAAGAAAGTAGGAGATATTTGAAGAGCTGAAAATAAGATTAGAGGTGACATTTCCTCTAGAAAATGACAAAATGAGAACAAAGGCTTTACAGAGAATAGAAGTAGATAATCTCACATGCAAGGGAAGATGAAAAGCAAAGCACAAAGGATTGGTAACGTGTGAAGAAAGGGTGGAGTGGGGAGAGGGAGGTCCAGGTTTATGAACAGACTGCAAAGGAGGTAGAGGATAGTGAAAAGCTAGTTAGTGGATCAAAAGGCGAGAAGTCAAGTCTAATACAAAGCCATTTGGAAAGGATTAAAATGTAGTTAGTAAAGATAATTGTCATAGAGAAGAAAGGAGGAAATTATACGGGATAAAAAAGAGAAAATCCAAGAAATAGGAGGTAAGAACCACAGCCTGGCAAAGCTGGCCCTCCCAAAGCCAAGCTCCTGCATGAGGTTATGATGGGGCTCTTGTCATGTGGCGTGGGTCCCCAAACCTTATCGGAGGAGCAGAGGCTGAAGTCATGGTTGTGATTATAAAAAATGGATTTGGAGTAGTATTTGTATCTTAGTCTGTTTGGGCTGCTATAATAGAATACCACAGACTGTGGTTTGTAAACAATAGAACTTTATTTCACATGGTTTTGGAGGCTAGGAAGTCTAATATCAAGGTGCCTGCAGATTAGGTGGCTGGTCAGGGCCTGCTTCCTGGTTCATAAATGGCCATCACCTTGCTGTGTCCCCAGATGGCAGAGGTGAGAGAGCTCTCTCTGGTCTCTTTTATAAGGACACTAGTCTCACGCATGACGACTTTCCCTCATGACCTAATCACCTCCCAAAGGCGCTGCCTTCTAATATCACATTGGGAATAAGGTTTCAGCATATGAGTTGGTGGGGGACACAAACATTCAGTTTATAGCAATTTGCTACTTTTCTCCCCTGTGATCCTACTCAACGGGTTGACTTTGAAAATCACATTGAACACAAGGACACACACACTGTTTTGTGCTGGTCTCATCCTATCAATAACCAGTGTTATAGTTGGACCAGCCTTTGTGGTTCTTACTGTGATTGCAAGATGCCCTCCTGATGGTTAAATCAGGAAACTCTGATAAAAATAGAAGTTTATTACTTAAAAGACCTGGAAACTACAATGCACACAATGCGGTTTGGGGTTTGAGGGGGAGAGCAAGCAGCAGGGGCTGTGGTTTTGCTTTTACTGGCATGGAGGGTGGGCGCCTAGGGTTTCCTAGGCTCATCCTTTGTAGGTGAATTTAAAGCGTAAGAGCGGGAATGTGAAGAGTGGGAAGAGAAAGAAGGCAAATAGCCCAGTCAGTTTTTGAAATCGACCAAGATCTCTAAAACAAAGGAGCCTCGCTGTGGGGAGGTCGCCTGGCTCTTTATCCAGTCTAGTGGCTGGCAGTGTGTTTATAGGAGATAGCAGACTTTGGGGCGGATGCCTCCTTGAAATGCAAGCCAGGGCAATCAAAGCTTAAGTCAGGCACTTGCATTACAAAAACCCTCACATCTGTCAGGTCTTACACTACACACACACACACACACACACACACACACACACGTGTACAAACACTAAGATCTTCTGGGGTTGAATGGATTTGAAGTACATATCACCATGGCGGTGCTGCCACACTGGAATCTGCAGATTTCAAAGGAGTCCAGAAGCTGATGTGGCAGGGCCTTTCCTGTAACTCATGTGAGTTGGTTTGTGGAATGTGAGCTATGAACAGGAATTTAGTTTTAAGGCGGGCAGAATTATTAAGGGGATGGGGTTAGTTGATAAACATCATCCCATCACAGTGGCTCCCCTGCTGACCCTTCCTGTGTGTGTGTAGTAAATAATGGCTTGGAAAGGGAAATGCGTAGCGACATATGAAATAGGGCAATACTTAGACAGATGGACAGTCTGCCTGGGTATTGAGTTATTAGGAGTTTAGTAGGTTGGATACTCATTTTTATAGCAAATATTGATGTATTAGATTTACAACCAGAGAAGTCTGAATCCAGACAGTTCCTGTAGGAAAAGAAAGTGGTGCTTTCCTCCCTGGGGCAGGCAGAAGGGAAGGAGCTGTCAAAAGCTCTAGCAGTATTGTACTTGCCTTTTCCCTGCCCCTCAAACACTGGTTTGCTGTCTTTTTTTTTTTTTTTAAATTGAAGTATAGCTGATTTTTTTTTTTTAATTAATTATTTTTGGCTGTGTTGGATCTTTGTTTCTGTGCAAGGGCTTTCTCTAGTTGTGGCAAGCGGGGTCCACTCTTCATCGCGGTGCGCGGGCCTCTCACTATCGCGGGCTCTCTTATTGCAGAGCACAGGCTCCAGACGCGCAGGCTCAGTTAGTTGTGGCTCACGGGCCTAGTTGCTCCCCGGCATGTGGGATCTTCCCAGACCAGGGCTCGAACCCGTGTCCCCTGCATTGGCAGGCAGATTCTCAACCACTGCGCCACCAGGGAACCCCGGTTTGCTGTCTTTTGAAAAAAGAATCCTTCAGGGATTTGGCACATTCTTCTGAAACTCTGTCCTGAAGATTCTCAGCAAAACCTCGGTTAACTTTTCCTTCCACACTGTGAGCATACGTTTCTTCTCTAGCTCTTGGCACCTCTGAGACCCCAACAAGAATGTTCTGATTCATAACCTGTTATAACTCTTTTTAGCATTAATTGACCCAGCTTCTTATATCCAGAAGCTCCTAGAGACATTTATACCCACTAAGTTTCATAGTAGTACATCATTAACTTTGGGGTTCTTGCTTTTTCTTTCTTTCTAGTTTATTGCAACATAATTGACATATAACATTGTATACGTTTAAGGTATACTATAAGATGATTTGATTTGGGTTATTTCTTTGATTATTTGTTCACGTATTTCTTCTAACTGCAAGTCTGTTTTGGACTAGAGACTCAGTATTTTCTGAAAGATGAAGGCTTGTTGAATTGCTTAATATAACATGGATACATCAATCATCCTACTCACTATTTATATATTAGACTGATGATACCCAGGGATGAATGGTAAAGCTGTGTTTTATTTTCAGTACTAGTATTTCAAGAAAGAAAATGTGTGCCCATGAAGTCTATAAATTTTAAGGACATTATGACAAAGTACGTTTCTGTTAATAACAAAGGTAAATAAGTTCAGATTTTCTGGTACACAGAAATAACTGAGCTGTGATGTAGCAGTAGAAAAGCCTGATGTTACCAGGTAATGTGCATAATCTTTAAATGGTGATCTAAGCAGAAAAATGCAAAACCTGTCCATGCAATCTTTAATGTCTAGGATACTGAGTTAGTCAATGCAATGGGGATTTGTTTCCTTGCATTTTACTTGGTAAACAGACTCTGAGTAGAATATAAAGTAGCCTTAATAAATAAGCTTAATGGAAGTTGGTAATCAGTGTATCCTACTCTGGATAATAAAGTTTCCCAATAGGAAATTTTCTCTCCAGTAACCTTCTCAAAGTAATATCTATTAATCTTCCTCATACATGTGGTTGTGTGCTATGGGAAAAGATTTTCTGTTCAATACTTGAACAGATTACATATTTTCTACTCAGCATGTGGTGTATTTTAAGAGAATACTGGTTTTGCTATTTTAGTGTATCTTGTGTCCATAAACAATATAATCTTTCAACTTGAGCCAAAATATTTGCATTTGAGAAATAGCTCATTTGTTTTATTTATTGTCTCCTTTTTCTTCCTGACTGTGTCTGGTTACTCACAAGCTCAGAAAAAATATCATAGTGATGCTAAGGTTTTGGTTGTGGTCTACTCAAACCAGTTGGATTTGTGTCCATTTTGCAGTGCTTTAGACATATTGTCTTTGCATGTCCCATTGTAAAGAAAGGACTGAACAAATATTTGAATTTGGATAGCATCATTTTCCTTCTAAATGAGACAAAAAAGTATATGATCACTTGAATAATCTTTTTTTTCTTCTTCACTGAATGAGGGTAAAATATTGATTGTACTCAGGGTCTGAATATTGTTCATCGGAAAAAATAAAATCACATTTCTCTCTGTGTTTACACTTATTTTGGACACTCTGTAGTATATTAACTGTTGTACCCATTGCTTTAAATTTAGAGACACTTTACCCAAAATGTTTTCTAGGTGTTGAAGTAAAATGCCTTGAGGATAGCATATTTAAAAATGTAACTAACAAACTGTTTAAAAATAAGTTTTTCCTATGTTTCCTGACTTTTCAGACACTCTGTACATATATATTGATTACAAATATGTTGGTTGACAGTGCAAAGTTGAGAGATATTACCAAATTCTACCATCTAGGTAGCAAGTGAATGGTAAATATAAATTTAAAAAATTAGCCCCAAAGTTGTTGTGGGCTGGCAGACAGAATGTGTTGAAGAGCATTCAGATTTATATTAAACTAAGTTTTATAAGGTTGGCATAGAATCTGGAGAGATGTTTCATCTACATCCGACTGCTCATGCAGTTGCATCCATATTTCCTATGTGTTCTACTCAGCACCGTGCAGCTCCCTACCGAGGGAGGATCCAAATTCCCTCAGCTGTGCTTACTAATGAAACTCCACTGATCTAGGTATGTATATGGAATACCTAACAGCAAGACATCCTGCCAGCTGACTTTTGGGGAACCAGAGAGAATTCAGAAAAAGAATATAATCAGAAATTAAAGGAAAAGCCTGCCCATTGGGCATGAATGTAAATTCTAGGGTTAGAGTCATTGTTTTGTGCCTCTTCTGAATATATGCCCAAAGGAAATGAAATCAGTATCTTCAAGCGATACCTGCACTCCCATGTTTATTGAGGCACTATTCACAATAGCCAATATATGAAAACCTAAGTGTCCATCAATTGATGAATGGATAGAGAAATGGTGAGATAGATAGATAGATAGATAGATAGATATATATATATATATCACTATATATGTGTGTATGTATATATACACATATATATCTATATAAAGATGTATTATAATTATAATATACTGGAATATTATTTAGCCTTAAAAAGAAGGAGATCCTGCCATTTGTGACAACATGGATGAACCTGGAGGACATTATGCGAGGTGAAATAAGCCAGACATAGAACGAAAAATACTGCATGTTCTCACTTAGATGTGGAATCTAAAAAAGTTGCTTTGAAAGCATAGAAGCAGAGAGTAGAATGGTGGTTGCCAGGGGTGGGGAGGTGGAAAAAACGGGGAGATAATGGTCAAAGGGTACAAAATTGCAGTTAAGTAGGATGAATAAATCTAGAGATGTAATATACAACATGATGACAATAGTTAATAATACTGTACTGAATACTGGAAATTTGCTTGATTGTAGATTTCAGGTGCTCTTACCACCCATCCATACACAAAAGGTATATGAGGAGATGCATATGTTAACTAGCTTGCTGTAGTAGTCTTTTCATTATGTATATCAAAACATCATATGGTACACCTTAAATGTATGCAATTTTTTTTAATTTTTAAAACTTTATTTATTTTTTAACATCTTTGTTAGAGTATAATTGCTTTACAATGGTGTGTTAGCTTCTGCTTTATAACAAAGTGAATCAGCTATACATATACATATATCCCCATATCTCCTCCCTCTTGCGTCTCCCTCCCACCCTCCCTATCCCACCCCTCTAAGTGGTCACAAAGCACCAAGCTGATCTCCCTGTGCTATGCGGCTGCTTCCCACTAGCTATCTGTTTTACAACTGGTAGTATTTATAAGTCCATGCCACTCTCTCACTTCGTCCCAGCTTACCCTTCCCCCTCCCCGTGTCCTCAAGTCCATTCTCTACGTATGCGTCTTTATTCCTGTCCTGCCCTTAGGTTCTTCATAACCATTTTTTTTTTTTAGATTTCATATATATGTGTCAGCATCGGTATTTCTTTTTCTCTTTCTGACTTACTTCACTCTGTAGGACAGACTCTAAGTCCATCCACCTCACTACAAATAACTCAATTTCATTTCTTTTTATGGCTGAGTAATATTCCATTGTATATATGTGCCACATCTTCTTTATCCATTCATCTGTCGATGGACACTTAGGTTGCTTCCATGTCCTGGCTATTGTAAATAGTGCTGCAATGAACATTGTGGTACATAACTCTTTGAATTATGGTTCTCTCAGGGTATATGCCCAGTAGTGGGCTTGCCGGGTTGTATGGTAGTTCTATATTTAGTTTTTTAAGGAATCTCCATACTGTTCTCCATAGTGGCTGTATCAATTTATATTCCCACCAAGAGTGCAAGAGGGTTCCCTTTTCTCCACACCCTCTCCAGCATTTATTGTTTGTAGATTTTTTGATGATGGCCATTCTGACTGGGGTGAGGTGATACCTCACTGTAGTTTTGATTTACATTTCTCTAATGATGATTAGTGATGTTGAGCATTCTTTCATGTGTTTGTTGGCAATCTGTATATCTTCTTTGGGGAAATGTCTATTTAGGTCTTCTGCCCATTTTTGGATTGGGTTGTTTGTTTTTCTGATATTGAGCTGCATGAGCTGCTTGTAAATTTTGGAGGTTAATCCTTCGTCAGTTGCTTCATTTGCAAACATTTTCTCCCATTCTGAGGGTTGTCTTTTCATCTGTTTATGGTTTCCTTTGCTGTGCAAAAGCTTTTAAGTTTCATTAGGTCCCATTTTGTTTATTTTTGTTTTTATATCCATTTCTCTAGGAGGTGGGTCAAAAAGGATCTTGCTGTGATTTATGTCACAGTGTTCTGCCTGTGTTTTCCACTAAGAGTTTGATAGTGTCTGGCCTTGCATTTAGGTCTTTAATCCATTTTGAGTTTATTTTTGTGGATGGTGTTAGGGAGTGTTCTAATTTCATTCTTTTACATGTAGCTGTCCAGTTTTCCCAGCAACACTTATTGAAGAGGCTGTCTTTTCTCCACTGTATATTCTTGCCTCCTTCATCAAAAATAAAGTGACCATATGTGCATGGGTTTATCTCTGGGCTTTCTATCCTGTTCCATTGATCTATATGTCTGTTTTTGTGCCAGTACCATACTGTCTTGATTACTGTAGCTTTGTAGTATAGTCTGAAGTCAGGGAGCCTGATTCCTCCAGCTCTGTTTTTCTTTCTCAAGATTGCTTTGGCTATTCGGGGTCTTTTGTGTTTCCATACAAGTTGTGAAATATTTTGTTCTAGTTCTGTGAAAAATGCCATTGGTAGTTCGATAGGGATTGCATTGAATCTGTAGATTGCTTTGGGTAGTATAGTCATTTTCACAATGTTGAAATCCAAGAACATAGTATATCTCTCCATCTGTTTGTATCATCTTTAATTTCTTTCACTAGTGTCTTATAGTTTTCTGCATATAGGTCTTTTGTCTCCTTAGGTAGGTTTATTCTTAGGTATTTTATTCTTTTTGTTGCAGTGATAAATGGGAATGTTTCCTTAATTTCTCTTTCAGATTTTTCATCATTCATGTATAGGAATGCAAGAGATTTCTGTGCATTAATTTTTTATCCTGCTGCTTTACCAAATTTGTTGATTAGCTCTAGTAGTTTTTTGGTAACATCTTTAGGATTCTCTATGTATAGTATCATGTCAATGTATGCAGTTAAAAAAAAATTTTATTTCATATTGAAGTATAGTTGATTTACAATGTTGTGTTAGTTTCAGGTGTACAGCAAAGTGATTCATTTATACGTATACATATATCTATTCTTTTTCAGATTCTTTTCCCATATAGGTTATTACAGAATATTAAATAGAGTTCCCTGTGCTATACAGTAGGTCTTTGTTGGTTATTTATTTTATATATAGTACTGTGTATATTGTTAATCCCAAACTCCTAATTTATCCCTGCTCCCTACCTTTCCCCTTTGGTAACCATAAGTTTGTTTTCTATGTCTGTGAGTCTGTTTCTGTTTTGTAAATAAGTTCACTTGTATCATTTTTTCAGATTCCACGTATAAGTGAGATCATATATTTGTCTTTGTCTGACTTACTTCACTTAGTATGATAATCTCTAGTTCCATCCATGTTTCTACAAATGGCATTATTTCATTCTTTCTTATTTCTGAGTAATATTCCATTGTATATATGTACCACATCTTCTTTATTTGTTGATGGGCATTTAGGCTGCTTCCATGTCTTTTTTATTTTTTAAAAAAGTATAGTCTTTCAGTCTTGTCAAATTAAAAAGAAAACAAGCTCAAGTTCACCAGGAATCTGTGAAGCTAAGGTGCGAACAGTGGCAAACTAGGCTCACTGCAGCTCCAGCTACAAGGCAAGGAGCCACTCTCCTGCACTTATCCTGTAGATGTATCTGTGGATCTTACAAGCGATTCTTGGATGTCACTACATCCTTGCAACCAATGGCATTTCCAGTAGAACAAAACTTAGAATTTGGAAACCAGATTTTTTTCCTGTGTTTTCCATCTATTGTCATTTTTGGATAATAAAGATAGTTCCTCAAGCAAGATTACAAAAAAAAAAATAGTTTCATGTGTTGCCAATTATCCCACTGGGAGCCTGCTCAAGTAAAGGCTAATATTAAAATCAGCAGCCTGCAAGTCATCTGGAACTTTGTAAAGTAATATGGATGAAGTTTGCCCAACAAAGGAAGAGGGAGTGTAAGATTTTAGTCCCACAGCACTGCTAGTTAGGTCAGTGCATTTCTGGCAGTCAGATAAATACCAAATGATACTGCTGCTACGTTAAATAAGGGATAGTTAATATGGGATAAGTCCAAGGAGCATCTTTTGCTATTTTTCCCAGAAAAGACAAATTCAAACCAAATCTTCCATGTTGGTGTTTTTTTAGTTGAAGGTGTTTAGCATGCTACCCTTTGGGATCACACTTGGTTTAAGCTGGAATTTGCAAACTTGAGGCCAGGAGTCCCAGTTTGTCTCAGGGAGATGTTTAGGGGAAAAAAATTAGCTGATGTTGAAAAATTAGAGGTTTTAATTTAGATACTTGGGTTTCTCACTTCCTGGAAGACTTGAAAGGTCGAGCCTACATTCTTGTGTGGCAATATTTTTCTAAGACTCAGTCAATCTCACTGTCATCTTTAAAGGGAGTTGTTCCCTAGTCTACAGGCCCCATAACTTTCTATTGTCTAAAAGTGAGGCCATGTGCACTGTTATGCTGGTCAGTGTTTACTTGGCTCTGCGGAAAGTAAGAACCCTGGTTTGTAGCATTTGATGATTTTCCGCCATGGCCGATTTCAGGTTACCAGTGTGAAGGAGTGGAATAAGGAGTAGAGAAGCTGCTCAGACTATCTGGTGTGAGCTGGCTATAGCCTACCACAGGGAGTTTTCATTTATCATCACACTTACATTATTTTTCTTATGGCAGAGAAATATTTCTCCCTTCTTTGCTCTATCAAAATTGGAAATGTAAGACCAAAGACAAAATGTTTAAAAAAAAAAGGGAGGATGCTTTGTTGTGGTCTAATGTGCAAACAGCTGGCACAGTTTACTAGTTGGTGGTACGTGTCTGGGCCTTCTAGGTGTTTGCTTACTACCTGTGGTCTAAAGGACTGTGAGGATGTAAAAAGATTCTGGGG